>NC_086451.1:416870583-417182527 GCF_028390025.1 Pseudophryne corroboree | reverse complement strand
TCATTGACTGGAAGGGCTATGGTCCTGAAGAACGCTCTTGGACCAATGCCTCTGACGTCCATGCTCCTGCCTTGGTCCGAAATTTCCACGCAAAGTTTCCTTTAAAGCCTAAGAAGTGTCCTGGGGCCACTCCTAAAGGGGGGGGTGCTGTCACGATCCGGGTATCTGGACGCCATTACTTACCCTTCAGATGCCTCCTAAGGCGGGCTCAGCGTTCCAGGACCAGATTCCGCTGTTCCTGAGTTTCCACATGCAGAGTGTCAGAGTGGTGTTTTCATCAGCCGCGGCCTCCGCTGTGCCCGCGTGGTTAAATGTGCATCTATCAGCCTGGCGTCTCCTGTCTCCGGTGGCCGGCGCCGCCATTACTGTTTCCCAGACCACATGGATTACAAACCAAACTTCCCTCCAAGTGTCTGCATGGGCGCAGCCATCTTGGATTCTGTCATCTGATCATTTCCACCAATCTGCTGTTTGTATTGTTGATTTGCATAATTGCCTAGCCAACCCCTTCCTTGCTGCAGGTATAAGTAAGCTGTGCCTGAGCAAGGAAGACGTCAGTGCTTTGGTTGTCAAACCTAGTTCCTGTTTGTCTCTCTTCTATGATTGTCTTCCAGGTTCCAGCTCCTGTCTCAAGACTTCCACCATAGAGACCCGCACCAGCATTCCACCTGCGGTGTAGCCTGACTCTCCAATCCATTGTGGATTCATCTGTTTCCAGCTACAACACTACCTGCTTCCAGCCTCAGCTTCCAGCAGAATACAGCTTCCCTTAAAGGGCCGGTGTCCTTTCTACACTTTACCACTCTCCACCGGAATTATTATTTCTCCGCTCTCAAGTTCTACATTTCAGTTCACATTTCATCGCTCCCAAAGTTCATTTATTATTTAACTGGTTCCAGCCAGTATCCACTCCGTGCTAACAACAGTCTGGTTCCAGCCAGTATCCACAGCAGCTGTTTTACCTTCAGCAACCCAGCTCTTCCTGGAACACCAGCTGGTACAATCCTGGGTTATCTCCATTGCTACAGCCGGGCCTGGTAAGGACTTTCCATCTAGAAGATCATAAGAACTATCTCACACTACCAGTGCCCTGTGGCTCCTGCCATGCTGTAGTACTCAGGAACTGTATTTATTCTTTGCTGACTTTTACGTTTTCTTTTATTGCTGCTGTGATGCGGAGTTGTCATAATAAACATCATTGACTTTTATCTAAGTTGTCGTGGTCACGCCTTCGGGCAGTTATTATTCATGTTACTTACATGTCCAGGGGTCTGATACAACCTCCCAGGTTCCGGTACATCTCAGCCCCTACAACTGAGGCTGCCTCCCGTCAGCTCAGGCCCTCAGTTGTGACAGTGTGTCTGTATCGTTTAACCAGTCTCTCAAGAACCTCAATAAAGATGCGTGGTTATAAAGCAAAACGTTCGGGAAGTTAATTCCGCCATTGGCTTTTGGTTGTTGGAGCTTATGCATGGCAATACGAGCTCTCTTGCCTTTCCATATAAACTGTCGGAACAGTTTAGTTATGTGGGATAGATCTGATAAACTAAGTAATATCGGGAGGGATTGTAAAATATATAATAATCGTGGAAATGTACACATTTTTATCAAGGCAGCTCTCCCTAAATACGAAAGCATTAAATGGTTCCATCCTTCAAGTTCCTTCGTAATGAGAGGTATTGTCATCTTAACATTCAGCCTATATAGTTCCGAAGGATATTTAGGAAGGTTAATGCCCAAATATGTTATGTAAGTGTTAGCCCAGTTTATAGGGATCCGTTTCCCCCATCCCGGGCGCCTTACCCCATGTTTCAAATATAGCCCTATAGATTTTGAAAGATTAACCTGGAAACCCGAAATTTGTCCAAAGTTGTCCAATAAAGCTAAAATGTCCTGCAAGGAATCTTTGGGGTTCCCAATATAAACTAACACATCATCCGCGAATGCTGACAGTTTTATCTCTTTATCCCCAATTGGGATACCTTGATAGATCATCGAGTTCTGTAGTACCCGGAAGAGGGGGTCTATGGATAAGTTAAATAGAAGGGGTGACAGGGGACACCCCTGTCTTGTACCTCTTTGCATCGAAATCCGAGGACCCCGTTTGCCGTTGACCAGCAAAGAGGTCGTCGGAGCGGTATAGAGATATTTAATAATATCTATAAAATTCTCTGTAAACCCCCTGTAATGTAACACGTTAAACAGATGATGCCATGACACAATGTCAAAGGCCTTGTGTATGTCTAGGCTTAAGAGCATGTATTCCGAATTAGGGGCACTTCTGGACGCCACTGTCCCCACAATGGCTGTACGAATTGCCTTGACTGATTGGCGGCCACGTACAAAACCATACTGATGTTCCGTCAGTAGATCAGGGAGAATTAGTTGCAGTCTATTTGCTATGATCTTTGTGAAAATTTTAAAATCAGAGTTCAAAAGAGAAATGGGTCTATAAGAATCCGCTAACAGTGGATCTTTGTCTGGTTTAAGAATAAGAGTAGTGTACGCTTGAGAGAATGTCGTATATATGAGATGTTCCCGATAGATTTTGTTATAAAGTTCCAATAACGTCGGCATGAGTTCTTGCTGCAGTAGTTTATAATAAGTCCCAGTAAACCCATCGGGTCCCGGTGACTTGTTGGGTTGCAGTGACTTTATAACCGTTTTAATTTCGTCCTCCCGAATGTCCCCTTCTAATGTTTCTTTCTGTTCTGAGCTAAGTGTCTGTAAATTTGCCTGAGTCAGAAAAACCCTCTGCAACTCCTCCTGTGGGGCGATAGGATTATATAATTCAGTGTAGAAGTCACTGAGATGTGTCAAGATATCAGTAGTTTTAGTGTGGGTTACATTCCGAGTGCTATCTTTTAGGGCCATAATAAAGGAACGCTTCCTTCTAGCTTTGGACATAGTGGCCAGCAACTTCCCAGTTCTATTTCCCCATTTGTAATAGTGAAACTTAGTAAAGTCTAAACGTTGTTGTGCCTGGGCCGTTAAAAAAGCATCAAGTAATTTTCTATCACGCAGATATATTTCCAAGAGATTCTCAGAAGGGTCAGCTTTGTAAGCGTTAAAGCTATGGGACATGGCTGCATATAATGCATGATACTGTTTGGAACTTTCTTTCCTTTTTTTCGCTACGTAACCAATTATATGACCTTGCAGCACCGCCTTTGACGTCTCCCAGAACAGCACAGAGTTATCCCAATGCTCTATATTATCGTCCACGAAATTATTCCAAGAGTGCAATAGAAATTTCCTGAATTCATCCGAAGTAGACAAATAGTCGGGGAAACGCCAAAGGCAGTCCACACCTGCACAGGAGCCAGCATATATCTCCAATCGCACCGGCGCATGGTCCGAGATGAGTATGTCATCTAAAGCAGCGTCTTTGGTCTGATCTAGAAAGTGGTCTGCCAGGAGAATGTAGTCTATCCTTGACAACGAACCATGTACTCTGGATAAATGGCTATAGGATCTGTCTGTCTGATGTAATAGGTGCCACGGATCACTCAAATGCAGAACCTCCCTCATTTCCCGTAAGTATTGCCAGCATGGGAGGATGGCCTCGAGATGTGAGACGCTTTATCCAATGCAGGGCCATCTACTGTATTGAAATCCCCACCCACCACTAGGGTGAAGTTAACCCTGCTAGCCAAGACCTGAGTGAGGTGGCGTAAAAATTCTCCAGTTGCCACATTGGGTGCGTATAGGTTTACTAATGTAAATTTGTTGCCCTCGATCAGTGTATCTAGTATTAAGTAGCGACCCTCAGGATCCGCTATAGATTGTATTTCACAAACATTTGAGAGATGAAATCCTACAATCGCCACCCCTCTGGATTTAGAAGAGTAAGAGGCTTGTACACACTCCGCTATCCAGGGGGCGCGTAGTGTAGACCCATCCCCCAGTCTCCAATGAGTCTCCTGTAAGAAGGCTATAGAGGGGCGTTTCCTACGGAGGTAAGAATCTTTTTTCTTTTAATTGGGGTGTTCAGTCCTCCCACGTTCCAGGATAGTATGGAACAATGGGAGTCATCACTAACGTTAGGGATGTCAGAGGTATCACCCGCCATCGGTATCAAATAAGGGAGAGAAATAGCCACGACCGAACCTCCCTCTCGTAGTCACAAGAAAAAACTTCCCCACATCTAGGAGGGGTATTGGGTAGGTCTGGAGTGTCAGGGGGCATGGGTCCCAGCCTCCCCCCTCCACCTCATATCTTCGAGTCCCTAATACAGAAAAAAGGCAGGTCAGTACAATTCGGCAGTGAAATTGAAGCAATACATCAGCTTTTTTTGTATAAACATCTGAAATTGGGCCAACTAACAGACCCAGACTAAACCACTGAGGACCCCCAACTCCATCGGAGGGGATGCTCCGGTCTGTCAATAACCTTAATACAAGTAATAAAAACCGTATCAACGTATTTTGAAAGTGACAAGAAAATATCAAATTAGAGTAAAAGAATAAAAACGAATTAGAAAACAGAAACATTCAAGGTCACATATCATGACTTAGTTGTATAATAAGATTCAAGAACAGGGGTCTGAGGATTCATTCGGAAACCTCTCAGGGAACCCTTTGGAGGACCTGGTAGATCAGAACTAGTGGCAGTGATAAGGGTAA
Organism: Pseudophryne corroboree; assembly: GCF_028390025.1. Taxonomy (NCBI): domain Eukaryota; kingdom Metazoa; phylum Chordata; class Amphibia; order Anura; family Myobatrachidae; genus Pseudophryne; species Pseudophryne corroboree. The sequence goes on along the minus strand of NC_086451.1, from coordinate 417,177,902 downwards.
CTCTCCCCGAGTAGTAGGCCTTAGTACACCCAGACCCCCTTCAATTAGTAACATTCCCATATGTTAGGGAAAACCCATGTACTCAGTTATCAGCACTAACGTCAGAACGAGCCGGTGAAGGAGGGCCGTCCCTTAAGAAGTGTGATTTCGCTTGTTGAGGGTCAGTGAATAACTGAGTACGGCCATTCTCAACAACCCTCAGTTTGGCTGTGTATAGCAGTGCGAATTTAATCTTTTTGTTTACCAAGAACTTACAAACCTCCGAGAAGACCTTGCGTTTTTGAGAGACCATGGCCAGTATTTACTAAAAATCCGAGTTTGGCCGATTTGTGTTTTTTTTTTCTAAGTCCCAATCCGGGAATTCACTAAGCACCAATCTCGGCAGTGTCTGGTCTATTCGTAATGGTTTGAATGACAACGTTCCGAAATACGAATGAATAGACCATCGGTCAAACGCGGCTGTTATTTCATAGAATACGGGAATTCACTATTCATTCGTATTTGGGTGTTAGTTTCTGAGTGCTCAAGTGCGGGTCTTTTTTTTTTCGATTCGTTAAAAAAAGCAGCAAAAAAATAGACCTGCTTTTTCCAGTCGAGTTTGGATAACCATGCACGGATCAATGAGATATGTGCATGGTTATCTATGGGAAAGGGTCTGTTTAGTTTAAAATCTGAAAAAAAATTGCGTGGGGTCCCCCCTCCTAAGCATAACCAGCCTCTGGCTCTTTGAGCCGGTCCTGGTTGAAAAAATATGGGGGGAAAAATGACAGGGGTTCCCCCATATTTAATCAACCAGCACCGGGCTCTGCGCCTGGTCCTGGTTCCAAAAACACGGGGGGCAAAAAGCGTAGGGGTCCCCCGTATTTTTGAAACCAGCACCGGGCTCCACTAGCTGGGGAGATAATGCCACAGCCGGGGGACACTTTGATATCGGTCCCTGCCTCCGTGCCATTAAAACCCCAACTAGTCATCCCTGGCTGGGGTACCTTGGAGGAGTGGGGACCCCTTCAATCAAGGGGTCCCCCCCCCCTCCAGCCACCCAAGGGCCAGTGGTGAATCCCGAGGCTGTCCCCCCCATCCAAGGGCGGCGGATGGGGGGCTGATAGCCTTTTTGTTAAAATGTGAATATTGTTTTTAGTAGCAGTACTACAAGTCCCAGCAAGCCTACCCCGCAAGCTGGTACTTGGAGAACCACAAGTACCAGCATGCGGTGGAAAACCGGGCCCGCTGGTACCTGTAGTACTACTACTAAAAAAATACCCCAATAAAAACGGGAGACACACACCTTGAAGTATAAGTTTATTCCATACATGCACACCTCCAAACATACATACTTACCTATGTTCACACGAGGGTCGGTCCTCTTCTCCATGTAGAATCCATGGGGTACCTGTGGGAACAATTATACTCACATAATCCAGTGTAGATCGGTCCTCTTCTGTTTTTTTTGTAATCCACGTACTTTGCAAAATAAAAAAACGGACACCCGACCACGCACTGAAAGGGGCCCCATGTTTTCACATGGGACCCCTTTCCCCCGACTGCCAGGAACCCCCCCTGACTTCTGTCTAAGAGGGTTCATTCAGCCAATCAGGGAGCGCCACGTCGTGGCACCCTCCTGATTGGCTGTGTGCTCCTGTAGTGTCTGTCAGGTAGCACACGGCAGTGATACAATGTAGCGCCTATGCGCTCCATTGTAACCAATGGTGGGAACTTTGCGGTCAGCGGTGAGGTTACTTTCGGTCAACCGCTGACCACAAAGTTCCCACCATTGGTTACAATGGAGCGCATAGGCGCTACATTGTATCACTGCCGTGTGCTACCTGACAGACACTACAGGAGCACACAGCCAATTAGGAAGGTGCCACGACGTGGCGCTCCCTGATTGGCTGAAGGAACCCTCTTAGACAGAAGTCAGGGGGGGTTCCTGGCAGTCGGGGAAAGGGGTCCCATGTGAAAACATGGGGCCCCTTTCAGTGCGTGGTCGGGTGTCCGGTTTTTTATTTTGCAAAGTACGTGGATTACAAAAAAACAGAAGAGGACCGATCTACACTGGATTATGTGAGTATAATTGTTCCCACGGGTACCCCATGGATTCTACATGGAGAAGAGGACCGACCCTCGTGTGAACATAGGTAAGTATGTATGTTTGGAGGTGTGCATGTATGGAATAAACTTATACTTTCAAGGTGTGTGTCTCCTGTTTTTATTGGGGTATTTTTTTAGTAGTAGTACTACAGGTACCAGCGGGCCCGGTTTTCCTCCGCATGCTGGTACTTGTGGTTCTCCAAGTACCAGCTTGTGGGGAAGGCTTGCTGGGACTTGTAGTACTGCTACTAAAAACAATATTCACATTTTAACAAAAAGGCTATCAGCCCCCCATCCGCCGCCCTTGGATGGGGGGACAGCCTCGGGCTTCACCCCTGGCCCTTGGGTGGCTGGAGGGGGGGAACCCCTTGATTGAAGGGGTCCCCACTCCTCCAGGGTACCCCGGCCAGGGGTGACTAGTTGGGTATGTAATGCCAGGGCCGCAGGGACCAGGATAAAAGTGTCCCCCGGCTGTGGCATTATGTACCTGGCTAGTGGAGCCCGGTGCTGGTATCAAAAATACGGGGGAGCCCTACGCTTTTTGTTCCCCGTATTTTTGGAACCAGGACCAGGCGCAGAGCCCGGTGCTGGTTGATTAAATATGGGGGAACCCCTGTCATTTTTTACCCCATATTTTTTCAACCAGGACCGGCTCAAAGAGCCCGAGGCTGGTTGTGCTTAGGAGGGGGGACCTCACGCAATTTTTTCCAGAATGTTAAAGACTTTAATGAACTTTTTAAGGTACACAATGAAGCCCTGCACGGATCTCACAGATCCGGCCGGGTTTCCTTGTGTTTTTTCAGGCAGCGTTTTACTCATCACTCCCGTAAAACACTGCCTGATATTACGAATCACATCGACATCGGGAAAAACTATTGTGCAAAACTCGGCAGCTTAGTGAATGACCGTATCAGGATTCAAAAAGTTGCAGTAAAATGCACCCGATACCATTCGAGTTCAAACACCCTTCAAAACGGTCAAAACACGAATATTAGTAAATAAACCACCATGACTGAAAAGTCTTGGAACACTAAGATTTTTTTGCCCTCCACCCTAAGTTCAGAGGTAGCACGATATGCCTGCAACAGTCGCTCTTTGTCCCTATAGTCGAGGAATTTGGCAATAGTCGGTCTGGGTTGTGCACCCCTGTCCCTGCGTTGTGCACCCAATCTATGTGCTCTTTGCACCGGCACCGGAGGGTCCGTATCTGGAAAAACCAGTGCCACCGGAACAAGAGTGCTGATGTAAGCCTGCAGCTGTGTATCCGATACCGACTCAGGAATGCCTATAAAGCGTAAATTACATCTCTATTTCTATTTTCTAAATCATCAAGTTTCTCCATCATAACGTGGATAGTTTGAGACTTAGTGGCAAGTTCCTGTTGCGAAGCATGCATCGAGTCCTCTGTGTCACTGGTCCTCTGTTCCAGAGTGTCAAGTCTAGCTGTGTTTGCTTCTATCTTAGCCAAAGAAGTGTCCAGTCTAGCATGTAAGTCCTCAAATTTCTTATCTATAAGAGGCATTAGCATGTTAATAACCTCCTTAGCATTCTCAGCCGGTGATGGGAAGGTAATATTACGAGGATATGACTGAGAAGTAGAGTCCTCCCCTCCGGATACTGGAGAGAGAGGAGTTGGCAGATGAGATGCATTTCCTTTTTGGGCGGTTTGGCGTTTATAGGTTGATTTCGCATTAGACTTAGGCATGTCTACTGAGTTTTGATGTTTTTCTAGAAATTTGTCCATAACACTATGGACCCAAACAAACAAAAAAAGTCGTAGGGCAGGCCCACACTCACAGTTAGGTGGAAGAGCCCTAAGGAATGAGTTATAGTCTTATTAAAATGTGCAGAATAGACCTTGTTGTTTCACTCTAATATCTACATTTCACATAAAGAAATAAATTAACAGTGAGCAGTATCTCTCAGAATAGCATAATAGAAGAGAAATCGCTTACTGCTTTCTAGATTATCTTAACACTTACATCTCACATAAAATATCAAGTTGTCAATGAGCGGTACCTTGTTGAAAAAGTGAAGTGGAAGGGGGGCAAACCCCAGCTCTTCAGAGAACAGCAAGGGTCGTATATAACTTAACACACCATCAAATGTATCTCACTGAAACACAGTACGCTATAAACACATTAACGATGACATTAGCAATCGATTCGTTAGAGTTAATACCTAAATGAGGTGCTGATAAAACAAAAAACAAAAATCAATTTTCAATCTAACCACAAGGTGGCAGTGCAGTTACATATAAGGAAATCCCTAGACTCCCGAAGGGAGGGAATATACGTTTAGAAAAGCAAATAATAAAGTCACTGTAATACGAATAAGTTTTGCAGGGGAAAATAAATAAAAATAAAAAAAAGTGTCCGATTTAGAATAGCACCAGCGTTTTCTCCAAGGGGCGTGGTTCGTTTTATCGACAGTATCTAGGTCGACAATGTTTAGGTCGACCACTATAGGTCGACAGTCACTAGGTCGACATGGATGGAAGGTCGACAGGGTTTCTAGCTCGACATGTGCTAGGTCGACAGGTCTAAAGGTCGACATGAGGATTTTTATATATTTTTTGTGTCGTTTTCTTCGTAAAGTGACCGGGATCCCAAATTAGTGCACCGCGTCCCCTCGCATGGCTCGCTTCGCTCGCCATGCTTCGGGCATGGTGCCTTCGCTCCGCTACCGCTTCGCTCGGCACACTTTACCGTTCCAATCGTAGTCCACGTGGATCGTTAAGTATGAAAAAATCCTCCCCCCCAAAAAATTGTGAAAAACTCATGTCGACCTTTAGACCTGTCGACCTAGCACATGTCGACCTAGAAACCCTGTCGACCTTCCATCCATGTCGACCTAGTGACTGTCAACCTATAGTGGTCGACCTAAACATTGTCGACCTAGACACTGTCGATCTTCAGACCGGATCCCTCTCCAAGATGCCGGAGGGCCTGTCCATGCAAGAGACGTGCTTGGGTGGGTAATTGATAATACCGAAGTCCCTTTGTGAACAGTTCATGAGCAGCCCAAGGATGGCTACCCTGCAGCCTCCTTTAAACACAGTAGAGAAAGTTCAGGGACAAATCAAGCAGCCAAGTCCATACCGATATCTCACCCGTCTAATCAGTGATTTAAGTGTGAATACGAGTACCCCCAAATGTAGCTGGGGTGTAACTGATTAGGTGCAAACAAGAAGAGAAGTAGGATCAGCGTAGAGAGGAGGAAAATGGAATGGGGAGGGATGAGAAGCAGTGTGGGAAGGGAGACACACTAGGAGGGAATGGATTGAAGCACAAGGAGAGAATAAATGTCAGAGCCTGTTAGTAAAGGAGAAGGGAAGGCAGACACACAACGTTAGTACCTGGGAGAGGGAGAGCACGCCATCTCATGGAAGCACACGGGAGCCGCGTTGATGTAGCGTTAGGAGACTACCACGAGTTGGAAAAGGCTCCGGGTTTGTCACCTCACCGACAGCAGAATAGATGATCCAGGCAGGAACAGATCCGTTGTGACAAACGATATGCGGTGTGCGGCTGCACAGCGCTAGGACTCTGGACCCCGAAGGAGTAGGCCTGTTTTCCAGCCGCTGTTTATATGCCAGTCAAACAAGTGAGTGGTACGGCGTCCCCCGTAGGTGGTCCGTGGAGCATACTTCCCCCAATCTTTTAGTGAAGTGCACAGATCGCCACAGGACACTAACAGGCGGTGAGTCACTCACGGAGACGCGGCTCCGTCTCAACAAGCTCCCGGCCGCCCTACACGGCAAGGCGCGGGGTGTCTTCTCCCGCTGTAGCCTCACGCACCGGAGCAGCCGCGGGTCTCCGCGGCTCCTTGCAGATACCAGCGGGCAGGCAGCGCTCGTCCAGCGCCGGCAGGACACAACGGGGGTCACAGGCAGAAGTGAGCCCGCGGCAGTGCAGACCCGTACTCCAGTGTAGTATAATGTCCCCGCGGCTCCACACCGACAAAAGCGGCCGTGGAATCAGGCACCTTTAACCCTCAGTTCAGCAGTGGCAGCACTCGTCTCGTGTCGGGAGCTCACAGCAGGGGTTACAGGCGGTCGGCAGTCACGCTAGCCATCTCATCCGATGGACTGACTCCAGGGCAATACTCGGTCCTCCTCCACAATGCAGATATCCCCGATATCAGGAGAGTTCCAGCAACAATAGGGCATAAGTTTTTTGTTAGCGGGTCCTGCAAAAAGGGAGGATTGTGATGGATTCCTTGTGTAGTCTGGAGGAGCTATATTAAAAAGCGGCCATGCTAGCTGGCCCCGCCCCCAGAAGTCGATGTTTGTTTTTTTTATTGTGAAGCAAACAACAAATAGGACAAAATATCAGAAAACTTCCAGCGTGCATAACTATTCACCCCCCTAAAATCAGTACTTTGTAGAGCCACCTTTTGCGGTAATTACAGCTGCAAGTCACTTTGGATAAGTCTCTATGAGCTTGCCACATCTTGCCACTGGGATTTTTGCCCATTCCTCAAGGCAAAACTGCTGCAGCTCCTTCATGTTGGATGGTTTCCGCTTGAGAACAGAAATCTTCAAGTCTGACCACAGATTCTCAATTGGATTGAGATCTGGGCTTTGACTAGGCCATTCCAACACATTTAAATGTTTCCCCTTAAACCACTCAAGCGTTACTTTAGCAGTATGCTTCGGGTCATTGTCCTGCTGGAAGGTATACCTCCATCCCAATCTCAAATCACAGGCAGACTGAAACAGGTTTTGCTCAGGGTCGGTTCTAGGGCTTTGCGTGCCCCGGGTGGCAATGGGGGGCGTGGCTTCGTACAGGGGGCGTGGTCATTTACGCCCCCTGTACAGACTACTGTAGCGCTCTGAAATGTGCCCCCCGCTGCCGCTGGCCGCTGTGAAGCCCTTCGTCAAGAGGTCCTTTAATGTGCGGTGCGCGATGACGTCATCGCGCACCGCACAGCAAAGATCCTCTCCACGAAGGGAAACTAGACACGTAGCGTCTAGTTCCCTTCGTGGAGAGGACCTTTGCTGTGCGGTGCGCGATGACGTCATCGCGCACCGCACAGTAAAGGACCTCTCCACGAAGGGAAACTCTAGTTTCCCTTCACAGCGGCCAGCGGCAGCGGGGGGCACAGCAGCAGTGGATCTTGTCCTGGTGCGGCGCCCTCCGGAAGGCGCCAGCGCCCTCCGGAAGGCGGCGCCCCGGGCAAAAGTCCTGCTTGCCCGTGGCAAGATCCGCTACTGGTTTTGCTCAAGAATATCCCTGTATTTTGCACCATCCATCTTTCCCTCGACTCAAAACAGTTTTCCAGTCCCTGCTGCTGAAAAACATCCCCACAGCATGATGCTGCCACCACCATGTTTCACTGTGGGGATGGTCTTTTTGGGGTGATGGTATATGTTGGGTTTGTGCCAGACATAGCGTTTTCCTTGGTGGCCGAAAAGTTCACTTTTAGTCTCATCTAACCAGAGCGCCTTCCTCCATACATTTGGGGAGTTGGCCACATGCCTTTTGGCAAACTCAATATGTGCCTTCTTATTTTTAACACTAAGTAATGGCTTTTTTTCTGGCCACTCTTCCTTAAAGCCCAGCTCTATGGAGTGTACGGCTTATTGTAGTCACATGTGCAGATACACCAGTCTCTGCTGTGTAACTCTGCAGCTCCTTCAGGGTTACCTTTGGTCTCTGTGCTGCCTCTCTGATTAATGCCCTCCTTGCCTGGTCTGTGAGTTTTGGTGGCCAGTCCTTTCTTGGCAGGTTTGTTGTGGTACCATGTTTTTTCCATTTGTAGATGATGGATTTGATGGTGCTCCGGGGGATCATCAAAGATTTGGATATTTTTTTTATAACCCAACCCTGACTTGTACTTCTCAACAACTTTGTTCCTGAGTTGTTTGGAGAGCTGCTTAGCATTCACGGGGCCTAACTCAGATCTGTTCGCTCGTTAAGTTTTTTTTTTGCAGTCCTGCGTTTGCATAGTCGCCGCCCATAGGGGAGTGTATTTTAGCTTTGCAAGTGTGCGATCGCATGTGTAGCAGAGCTGTACAAACAGATTTTGTGCAGTCTCTGAGTAGCCCAGGACTTACTCAGCCGCTGCGATCACATCAGCCTGTCCGGGACCGGAACTGACGTCAGGAACCCTCCCTGCAAACGCCTGGACACACCGGCATTTTTCCAACCACTACCAGAAAACGGTCAGTTGACACCCACAAATGGCTTCTTCCTGTCAATCTCCTTGCATTCGCCCATGCAAATGGATTCTTCGCACAAATCCATCACTGAACGGCGATACGCTTTCTACCCGTGCGACACGCCTGCGCATTGCGGTTCATATGCATGTGCAGTTTAGACCTGATTGCACACTGTATGAAAACGCAGCCTAGTGATCAGGTCTGAATTAGGCCCATGGTGTGACGCCTCTTGCTCATAGTTACCGACATTCTGGCTGCTCTCTGCGGGAGAGAGCACCAGGTCGGCTCACAGGGCGGGCAGGGGAGGCTGTGACAAAGAGGAGGGGGTGGGCCGGAGGCGGGGCAGGGGCGGAGCAAGGGCGGGTGGGGGCGGAGCAAGGTTGGGGTCATGGTGACGCCTCCTTTAAGCCACGCCCCCACTATGTAATGCCGCGATCACCGGCATTATACTGCAGGGGGCGTGGCTATGATGACGCGATTCAGCAAGAATCGCGCCATCGACTGCCCGGACCGCCCACTTTACACACTAAGTGGGTGGACGGGCAGGGGGGACCCCCGTGAATCGGGAGACTTGCCTGCTCTTCCGGGGGGCCGGGAGGGTCACCCGATTTTCGGGAGCCTCCCGGCCATTCCGGGAGAGTAGGCAAGTATGCTCTTGCTTAGTGGTGTTGCAGCCTCTGGGGCCTATCAGAAAAGGTGTGTTTATACTGACAGATCATGTGACACTTAGATTGCACACAGGTGGACTTCATTTCATAATTATGTGACTTCTGAAGGTAATTGGTTGCACCACAACTTTTGAGGGGCTTCATAGCAAAGGGAGTGAATACATATGCACATGCCAATTTTCAAATTTTTATTTATAAAAATATTTTTTTATATAAATTTTTCTCATTTCACTTCACCAACTATTTTGTGCATATCCATCACATAAAAGTCAGATTAAAAAAAAAATTAAATTACATGTTGTAATGTAACAAAATAGTTAAAAAGCCAAGGGGGGGTGAATACTTTAGCAAAGCACTGTGTAAGGCACTTTTTAGAAAGATTGCTCAAAAAATATAGTAAGACTATAAAAATAAAATAAAAAAAGCTTAAGGCTGCTAAAAACCAGCAGCCCATTGACCATGGTCTGGCTCCTGCCGCGCCAAACAAAAAATGAGCCAGGAGGCAGAGATATAGGGACGGGACCGTTGCATTCAGGGAGGCCGAAAGCTTTGATCGTTTGGTGCCAATCCGCTGTCGCTACCTCATCTCCCAATGTTATCCTGTTGATAACCTGTGGACCCTGCAGGAGAAAAGTTAGCAGTTGGATAAAACCATGCGGCACTGCAGGTGGGGCAGATGTAACAACTCTTAATAACCCCCATAATCTAAAATCTATCTAATAAAAACGTAGTGTGATTTTTGTTTCCAGGAGCATTAAAATAAAGTCTAGAATGGACTCAACAAAATCCCCTGTATCCCTGATTTGTCTAATGTGAGTGTTGGTTAATAGCCAATGAAATACATGACAATTTGTTACTGTATGTCAAAGAGCTATAAATAAATACAACACTTGTGACAAAGGAGTGACCCGCTACATAAGACACAGAGCCTGCTAGTGACCAATGGGGGTCATTCCGAGTTGTTCGCTCGGTAAAAATCTTCGCATCGCAGCGATTTTCCGCTTAATGCGCATGCGCAATGTCCGCACTGCGACTGCGCCAAGTAAATTTGCTATGCAGTTAGGATTTTTACTCACGGCTTTTTCATCGTTCTGGCGATCATAATGTGATTGACAGGAAATGGGTGTTACTGGGCGGAAACAGGCTGTTTTATGGGCGTGTGGGAAAAAACGCTACCGTTTCCGGAAAAAACGCAGGAGTGGCCGGAGAAACGGGGGAGTGTCTGGCCGAACGCTGGGTGTGTTTGTGACGTCAAACCAGGAACGACAAGCAGTGAAATGATCGCAGATGCCGAGTAAGTCTGGAGCTACTCAGAAACTGCTACGAGGTGTGTAATCGCAATATTGCGAATACATCGTTCGCAATTTTAAGATGCTAAGATTCACTCCCAGTAGGCGGTGGCTTAGCATGAGCAAATCTGCTAAAATCCGCTTGCGAGCGAACAACTCGGAATGACCCCCAATATACAATACAGGGTTCTCAGTCGTTACCATGATAAATCATAAAATGCATCATTAATAATTGTAATTAGTAAAGTATTCATATTACAGAGCCAGCCCTAGGCATAGGCAAAGTAGGCAAATTCCTGGGGCATTTGTTATGCCTAGGTGCATGCATGCCAAGCCTAGGGCTGGCTCACCTTGACAGGGGCAGCAGCGGTTTTGAGGGGCACCTGACTGATCTGTCCCTAGGCAGGTCCCATGCCAGTTTGAGGTACCTGCTGCATGGTAGGGTTTTTTTTTTTTTTTTTTTTAAAGGTGGCATGGCCATGGGGGTTCGCAATTAGGGCAACACAACACAGGGTTAGCCTCGGTGCGCAGAGAGCGTAATCTTAGGCGATGCCCTACGCTAAACTGCAAATGTCACATATGTCCAGCCTCCTTCCTTTTTGGTACACATCCTTCCCATTTAATAACCTACTGGCTACATAATAAGTGACAGGACATTGTGGTTGTTTTATTATGGATTATTTTTATGTGTGTTTATTACGCTGATTAGAGTGCATATAGAAATGGACTCTGCCAAAGTGTCCTCCTTCCCCCTAGGTGTAGCTATAGTAGTTGCAGGGGGTGCACCTGCCCCAGTGCCAGGCCACCTTTGGGTTCCAGCCCTCCCCCTGCACCCACTTATTATGCTGCACCACAATGAGTCATTACTACTCAATGCCTGCATCAGCGCACTGCTACAAAAGGAGAAGCCACCCACAGGGCTCAGGAGGGGAGTGCCTGCCCCACATTATGCTAAAGAGCCCCAATAAGTCCTGTTACGCCCCTGCTCCCTCCTCTTTCTCTAAATTTTAGTACACTAGCTCTGCATGACAAAAATCTGGATGCATATCGAGGTGCTAGACATGCAGAGCATTATTCCATGTTCGGTGGCTGGCAATGCTCTGCAGAAATGTTGGCACTGAATTCTAAACTTTTATTTCAACTTCTGCCAAACACCAAGCCACGTTGTTCCCAAACATCCATCAGGTGGCATGATTCCTGTAATAACCTTCACTACAGCTGCAGGACTCTGTGGGTGACCCGCAGCAGGTGCGCCCACTCTGTGCCAACACCCACCTTCTCCAGTTCCATAGCGACATATATAATCCCCTCCACATACTCCCTCCTAGCATTCAGCCATGAAACCCCTGAGTCTCTGTATCCTGCCCCTGCTGGCCGCCCTGTCCATGGGGCTCTGCCCCCAGCCTGCTGAACTCAAAGATGACCTGGGTAACAAGCTGTGTGCCCGTGCTTATGTAGATAGCAGCGTATATTATGACAAATGCTGTGGCGGAGATTACCTGGATATCAACGCAGGGGATGATGTGCCCTATGTCCCATTAAAATGGTTCAACCGCATTTCCTCATTGGTGGTGGGCACCCGATGTGAGCTCACTGTATGGTCAAAAATACCTAAGGATGGTGCCACCAAGAAGTTCAGCAGTGGGGTCCAGCCACGGCTGGCAGAAGTCAAGAAGGGACTCTTTGGAGACTGGGATAACTCCATCTCTTCCTATTACTGCAAATGTAACTAAGAGAGAGAGAGACTGACTATCCTGTAGAATCTCCTGGGGCCAGATCATCTGCAGAGATGTGCCGACCTGCCGACCTGCCACCTTCTGTAGGAGCTATCTTCCTATACTGCAATTAAAGCTTGTGAAACCAGTTGTGCTGTACTCACTTTAAGAGTGCCAGAGTAGAAATGGGGTGTTTATGTGCGGGTGAGTGTGTATAACATGAGTATGACATTGGACGCAGTGTGATAATAATTTATTATATTACCATGTGGCATTCTGATATTCTGTCAGCAAGCAAAATAACTTCCCTTTTTTTTATTTTTACTTTTTGGGGGACAAATTATAGTACTAAGTTTCACAGTTACAGAACTTGTGTTCATTATTTTTCATTAACACAAAGGGTAAAGCTACGAGTTATATGTCTGAAGCCAGGGGATGGCATGCTGGCTAGCAACCTCCTGTAACAGGTGTTTTGAAATAAACCCGATTCACACGACGGCCCTGTGTGGAGTTTGTATATTCTCCCCATGCTTGCGTGGGTTTCTGGGTACTCCGGTTTTCTCCCACACTCCAAAAATGTACTGGTAGGTTAATTGGATCCCGACAAAAATTAACCCTAATGTGTAAGTGTATGCGTGTACAAGGGGAGACTAGATGGGCCAAGCGGTTCTTATCGGACGTCAAATTCTATATTAGTAACAATTGTCTAAGTGTAAAACAGGATGTTTATGATATGACACAACAGGTTCAGTATGATTTGCCGATGGATGGGATGCAGCCTGTCAGTACACCGACAGCGGCATCACGTCCATCAGAATCCCGACAGCCCCCCCATTAAGCCCCCTAACCCTCACCTTTTCCCTACCCTAAACCTCTCAGGTGGTGCCTAACCCTCCCCGCTTGGTGCCTAACCCTCCCTTCCCCGCTGCCTAAACCTAACCCTCCCCGCTAGCTGCCTAACCCTAACCTCCCATTCTAAGGGCCTAAACCTAACCCTCCCTCCCTGGTACCTAACCCTAACCTTCCCATCCCTAAACCCCACTGAAAGAAGGATCGGGATTCCGGGCTTTGGTATTTAGATGCCGGGAACCTGAATCATGTCTGTATTTCGACACAGGTGTTCCTGCTGAGGACGGGATTCCAGCGTTGGTATTTCCAGCGATGGGATCCCGTCCATCGGTATCCTGAATGCATTCCGACACAGCTTTCAAAAGACAAGACCAAGAGGCTGGACGCACATAAAACCACTCGGAGTGTCTATCTCACAGAACTATGTACAGTAAGATACATATACTTTTATAGCATAAAAGTAAGGAAAGTTATTGAAAAGAGGATATTTAACAGATCATTAAACTAAAAAAAAAAAAACAAGTTGTACAACAGAAAAAAAGGACGTTGTAACATTTAATAACATATATACAAAGGTTAAGTATCTATCAGTAGGGTTACTGGCAGGACGTGGGAGCGCATAGGGAAACAAATTATCCCCTTTTTCAATATTTATAATTAAACTCTGATCAGTCCTAATAGATTCCTTGTCGTTTATTAGACAGAAAAGATGGTAGAGAGATGTACAACAAGGAACACACAAAGAAAATTATTTATACTTTCTTTAGTATAACATAGGGACATCTGACTAATATTAACAAACACATGTAAGGTACATGCTGTAATTGTTTCCGGATACATTTTGGGATATATATTTATTGCATTCATTATGTAAACATCGCTAATGTTAGAAATCACATAAAAGTATTTAAAAAAAAAAAGTTTGCCTATTTTTACCTATGCAAGAAAAAAAGAGAGACATTGTTTCCTCCAGCACCCTGAATGATAACAGCTTTGGGGCTTATTCACACTTTTGCGCAAATATGTGTAACCAAGATCTCTGAATTCTAATATTATGTGGAATTTATATTTGGTTACTGTTATCATTCAGGGTGCGGGGGGAAACAATGTCTCTCTTTTTTTCTTGCTTAGAAATACCCCTCCTTTTCGAGCACCTGAATGATATCACTAAGCTGATTGAGCATCTACCATTATATATGTCTATTTTTACCTATACAATGACCATAAAGGAAAAATATAATTTAACAATCGTACCAAATGAAAATCAAAACGGCCCCTTAAAAAAAGAAAAATCACTGGGGAGGAGAAAATAAATAAAATAAAGTTATTTCAGTTATTTCGTAAAATAGAGAAAACTTTCTAGCCTCCTGAGGAAGCACATAAATGGAAACTTCTAGCACTGAAGGGGATAAAGAAAGATCCCTAAACCCACAGCATACATTACAAAAAACATGTCTGTTTCTCTCTATTCTGAATGTAATGAATTGTTACACATGATGTACAAATCTCCCCAACACGCCGGGATGTAAACTGGGAATCAGACACAAAAACGTTTCTGGTTCAAAGACGAAAATGGGGAACAGAAAGCTCACTATACAATCTCTCGGATTCTGAGTTCTTTGGATTTATGCTAATTTTCTTGTACAGTTTAGAAAATGAGACAAACATTTCACTGGTCGCTATGGGTAATAACATATTTTCCCTTTGCACCACTCTTCATAAATATATCTACTAGGGCATAAGATTAGACTCAAAGCTACAGATTACATATTTTTATATAGGTATTAATTCTGAACAGGTTACGGCCAAATCCAACTCACAGAAAGGGAGATGTTTCAAATCGTTCTGAGAGATAGGCGACGCCCAGAGAAACCAATCAGCTTCCAGCTATCATTTACAGTATCTAGCAAAGCTTATAGAACTACAGTTGGTTGGGCGACTTCTCCACTTACATCTCCCCAAGAGTCTAAAAGAATAAATGCATAGATCTCTGTTCTATTATAGCCTGAGTTGGATGCATACAGTAGTGGTCTATGTAGCACTATATACAGTAGCTGCCACAGGGCCATGTCAGGCTGTAGCAGAGCCATACAAAGCTGCTGCCGAGCCACGTAAAGCTGCCACAGAGACGTAATAAGCTGCCACACAGCGGTGTAAAGCTGCCATAGAGCCTGGCAAATAGATGGCCAATATGAAACACTGAAAAGACACCAGTTTATTCTCCATACTTTCCTTATTACGTATGCCCCATAGCATTTAAGACAATGCAGCATGACCGTTTTTTGGAGAGGCTGTTTATTTATAATGTATTTACAGGCTGAACGGGTTCCTGCTGTGTCCATATGACCCGGGTGCAGTTAGATGAGCACAGTGTGGAGAACATCCTCAGTATATATGGTTACATGACTTATTGTTCATATTGCTGAGACTGCTGAAAGATAAAAGTTCTAACAGGGAACTGAAGTGACCTCTACAGAGGTTTCCATACTCTCTACGCCAGTGTTTGGGCTCAACCGCGAAGCTGAGCAAATAAAGTGCTGTCTGCAACCCGCGTGCGGTGGAATCCCAGCACTGAGAGGTCTTTACTCTTGTGTAGAAAGTGAACATACCGAAGCCCTGGTCCATATGATTTGAAAATATGGGAGACCTGGAACAGAAAGAAGCTACAATCAGACTGGGGGACGACTCCTGCTGTCTTGGTGTGAGTGAGCCTGCCCTGTCTTCTACAGTAATCAGACTGGATTCACTTACATAAGAATAGCAATGTAGTAGTACTGTAGTGTGTTTATGTAATAATGTTGAATTCCTTGCCTGTGTGGAAGTGAGATTACCTGTGTATGTGTGATTATTACACAGTATTAATGTACTAGAATAACAATGTAAAAGAATATTAGAATAGTAATGTAGAAGAACAGTAGCATAAAAGAATAGCAATGAAGTTGAATAGCAATGTAGTAGAACAGTAGCATAAAAGTATAGCAATGAAGTTGAATAGCAATGTAGTAGAATAGTAGCATAGTAGAATAGCAATGTAGTAGAATAGTAGCATAGTAGAAGCAATGTAGTAGAATAGTAGCACAGTAGATTAGCAATGTAGTAGAATAGTAGCATAGTAGAATAGCAATGTAGTAGAATAGTAATGTAGTAGAATAGTAGCATAGTAGAATAGTAGCATAGTAGAATAGCAATATAGTAGAATAGTAATGTAGTAGAAAAGTAGCATAGTAGTTTAACAATGTAGATCAATGTAGTAAAATACTAGCATAGTAGAATAGTAATGTAGTAGAATAGTAGCATAGTAGAATAGCAATGTAGTAGAATAGTAGCATAGTAGAATAGCAATGTAGTAGAATAGTAGCATAGTGAAATAGCAATGTAGTAGAATAGTAGCATAGTAGAATAGCAATGTAGTAGAATAGTAGCATAGTGGAATAGTAGCATAGTAGAATAGTAGCATAGTGGAATAGTAGCATAGTAGAATAGTAATGTAGTAGAACAGCAGCATAGCTGAATAGTAATGTAGTAGAACAGTAGCACAGTAGTATAAAAATGTAGAATAGTAATGTGGTAGAATAGTAACATAGTAGAATAGCAATGTAGTAGAATACTAGCATAGCAGAATAGCAATGTAGTAGAACAGTAGCATAGTAGTATAACAATGTAGAAAGTAATGTGGTAGAAAAATAAGAATTTACTCACCGGTAATTCTATTTCTCGTAGTCCGTAGTGGATGGGAACTCCGTAAGGACCATGGGGAATAGACGGCTCCGCAGGAGACTGGGCACATCTAAAGAAAGATTTAGGACTATCTGGTGTGCACTGGCTCCTCCCCCTATGACCCTCCTCCAAGCCTCAGTTAGGACACTGTGCCCGGAAGAGCTGACACAATAAGGAAGGATTTTGAATCCCGGGTAAGACTCATACCAGCCACACCAATCACACCGTATAACTCGTGATAGGAACCCCGGTTAACAGTATGATAACAAAAGGAGCCTCTGAACAGATGGCTCGCAATAACAACCCGATTTGTGTAACAATAACTATTTACAAGTATTGCAGACAATCCGCACTTGGGATGGGCGCCCAGCATCCACTACGGACTACGAGAAATAGAATTACCGGTGAGTAAATTCTTATTTTCTCTGACGTCCTAGTGGATGCTGGGAACTCCGTAAGGACCATGGGGATTATACCAAAGCTCCCAAACGGGCGGGAGAGTGCGGATGACTCTGCAGCACCGAATGAGAGAACTCCAGGTCCTCCTCAGCCAGGGTATCAAATTTATAGAATTTTGCAAACGTGTTTGCCTCTGACCAAGTAGCAGCTCGGCAAAGTTGTAAAGCCGAGACCCCTCGGGCAGCCGCCCAAGATGAGCCCACCTTCCTTGTGGAATGGGCTTTTACAGATTTAGGCTGCGGTAGTCCCACCGCAGAATGCGCCAGCTGAATAGTGCTACAAATCCAGCGCGTGATAGTCTGCTTAGAAGCAGGAGCACCCAGTTTGTTGGGTGCATACAGGATAAACAGCGAGTCAGTTTTCCTGACTCCAGCCGTCCTGGAAACATAAATTTTCAGGGCCCTGACTACGTCCAGTAACTTGGAATCCTCCAAGTCCCTAGTAGCCGCAGGCACCACAATAGGCTGGTTCAAGTGAAACGCTGATACCACCTTCGGGAGAAACTGAGGACGAGTCCTCAACTCTGCCCTA
This sequence comes from Pseudophryne corroboree, assembly GCF_028390025.1. Taxonomy (NCBI): domain Eukaryota; kingdom Metazoa; phylum Chordata; class Amphibia; order Anura; family Myobatrachidae; genus Pseudophryne; species Pseudophryne corroboree. Next base: position 417,160,420 of record NC_086451.1, on the reverse strand, counting down.
TCCATATGGAAAATCAGATAAGGGCTTTTACAGGACAAAGCCGCCAATTCTGACACACGCCTGGCCGAAGCCAGGGCCAACAGCATGACCACTTTCCACGTGAGATATTTCAAATCCACAGTCTTAAGTGGTTCAAACCAATGTGATTTCAGGAACTCCAAAACCACATTGAGATCCCAAGGTGCCACAAAAGGAGGCTGAATATGCAGAACTCCTTTGACAAAAGTCTGAACTTCAGGCAGTGAAGCCAGTTCTTTCTGGAAGAAAATCGACAGGGCCGAAATCTGGACCTTAATGGACCCCAATTTGAGGCCCAACGTCACCCCTGCTAGCAGGAAATGCAGGAATCGACCCAGTTGAAATTCCTCCATTGGGGCCTTCCTGGCCTCACACCAAGCAACATATTTCCGCCAAATGCGGTGATAATGTTTTGCGGTGACATCCTTCCTGGCTTTGATCAGGGTAGGGATGACTTCCTCCGGAATGCCCTTTTCTCAGTACCCTGGGAATGAGAGGCAGAGGAGGAAACACATAAACCGACTGGTACACCCACGGTGTTACTAGAGCTTCCACAGCTAATCGCCTGAGGGTCCCTTGACCTGGCGCAATATCTTTTTTGCTTTTTGTTGAGGCGGGACGCCATCATGTCCACCTGTGGTCTTTCCCAACGGTTTACCAGCATTTGGAAGACTTCTGGATGAAGTCCCCATTCTCCCGGGTGGAGGTCGTGCCTGCTGAGGAAGTCTGCTTCCCAGTTGTCCACTCCAGGAATGAACACTGCTGTCAGTGCTAACACATGATTTTCCGCCCATCGGAGAATCCTTGTGGCTTCTGCCATTGCCCTCCTGCTTCTTGTGCCGCCCTGTCTGTTTACATGGGCGACCGCCGTGATGTTGTCTGATTGGATCAATACCGGCTGGTTCTGAAGCAGGGGCCTTGCTTGGCTTAGGGCATTGTAAATGGCCCTTAGCTCCAGAATATTTATGTGAAGCGAAATCTCCTGATTTGACCACAGTCCTTGGAAATTTCTTCCCTGTGTGACTGCACCCCAGCCCCGAAGGCTGGCATCCGTGGTCACCAGGACCCAGTCCTGTATTCCGAATCTGCGGCCCTCTAGTAGATGAGCCCTCTGCAGCCACCACAGCAGCGACACCCTGGTCCTTGCCGACAGGGTTATCCGCTGTTGCATCTGGAGATGGGACCCGTACCATTTGTCCAACAGGTCCCACTGGAAAGTCCTTGCGTGGAACCTTCCGAATGGAATTGCTTCGTGCGAAACTACCATTTTTCCCAGGACTCGTGTGCATTGATGTACCGACACCTGTCCCGGTTTTAGGAGGTCTCTGACTAGAGATGACAACTCCTCGGCTTTTCCCACTGGAAGAAACACTTTTTTCTGGTCTGTGTCCAGAATCATTCCCAGGAACAGAAGACGTGTCGTCGGGACCAGCTGTGACTTTGGAATATTGAGAATCCAGCCGTACTGTTGTAGCACTTCCCGAGAAAGTGCTACCCCCACTACCAACTGTTCCTTGGACCTCGCCTTTATCAGGAGATCGTCCAAGTACGGGATAATTAAAACTCCCTTCTTGCGAAGGACTATCATCATTTCGGCCATTACCTTGGTAAAGACCCTCGGTGCCGTGGATAACCCAAACGGCAGCGTCTGGAACTGATAGTGACAGTCCTGTACCACAAATCTGAGGTACTCCTGGTGAGGAGGGTAAATGGGGACATGCAGGTACGCATCCTTGATGTCCAGGGAGACCATGTAATCCCCCTCGTCCAGGCTCGCAATAACCGCCCTGAGCGATTCCATCTTGAACTTGAACCTTTTGATATAAGTGTTCAAGGATTTTAAATTTAAGATGGGTCTCACCAAACCGTCCGGTTTCGGTACCACAAATATTGTGGAATAGTAACCCTTTCCTTGCTGAAGGAGGGGTACCTTGACAATCACTTGCTGTGAATACAGTTTTTGGATAGCCACCAACACTGCCTCCCTGGCAGAGGGAGTTGCTGGTAAGGCAGATTTTAGAAAACGGCGGGGGGGGGGGACGTCTCGAATTCCAGCCTGTACCCCTGAGATACTACTTGAAGGATCCAGGGATCCACCTGTGAGAGAGCCCACTGTGTGCTGAAATTTCTGAGACGGGCCCCCACCGTACCCGGGTCCGCCTGTGAAGCCCCAGCGTCATGCTGTGGACTTACCGGACACGGGGGAGGACGTTTGCTCTTGGGAACTGGCTGTATGCTGCAGCTTTTTCCCTCTACCTTTGCCTCTCGGCAGAAAGGATGCGCCTCGAGCCCTCTTGTGTTTATGGGGCCGAAACGACTGTACTTGATAATACGGTGCTTTCTTTTGCTGTGGGGTAGCCTGTGGCAAAAATGTCGATTTCCCAGCCGTAGCTGTGGAAACGAGGTCTGAAAGACCATCCCCAAACAGTTCCACCCCCCTATAAGGCAAAACTTCCATGTGCCTTTTTGAATCGGCATCACCTGACCACTGCCGAGTCCATAACCCCCTTCTGGCGGCAACGGACATTGCGCTTATTTTTGATGCCAGCCGGCAAATATCCCTCTGTGCATCACGCATGTATAAGACAGCGTCTTTTATATGCTCTACTGTCAGCAAAATATTGTCCCTATCCAGGGTATCAATATTATCCGACAGGGAATCTGACCACGCAGCAGCAGCACTGCACATCCATGCTGATGCAATCGCTGGTCGCAATATAATGCCCGTGTGTGTATATATAGCTTTTAGGGTAGCCTCCTGCTTTCTATCAGCAGGATCCTTTAGGGCGGCTGTATCCTGAGACGGTAGTGCCACCTGTTTTGATAAACGTGTAAGCGCTTTATCTACCCTAGGGGGTGTTTCCCAACGCGACCTATCCTCTGGCGGGAAAGGGTACGCTGCCAATAACCGTTTAGAAATTATCAATTTCTTATCGGGGGAAGTCCACGCTTCCTCACACACCTCATTTAATTCCTCAGATGCAGGAAAAACTACTGGTAGTTTTTTCTCACCGAACATAATACCCTTTTTTGTGGTACCTGGGGTACTATCAGAAATGTGTAATACATTTTTCATTGCCTCAATCATGTAACGGTAGAGATGAGCGGATTCGGTTTTACTCGGTTCTCAAAACCGAATCTTATTGGCTATCCAAAACACGTGACATCCGTGAGCCAATTAGATGCCGTTTTGAGAACCGAGTAAAACCGAACCCGCTCATCTCTAGTAACGGGTGGATCTATTGGAGGGTACACTAGTCTCATCGTCGTCGACACTGGAGTCGGTATCCGTGTCGACATCTGTGTCTGCCATCTGAGGTAGCGGGCGTTTTAAAGCCCCTGATGACATTTGAGACGCTGGAACAGTCACAAGCTGAGTAGCCGGCTGTCCTATGTCGTCAAACCTTTTATGTAAGGAGCTGACACTGTCACGTAATTCCTTCCATAAATCCATCCACACAGGTGTCGACCCCTCAGGGGGTGACAACACATTTACAGGCATTTGCTCTGCCTCCACATCATTTTCCTCATCATACATGTCGACACAGCGGTACTGACACACAGCACACACACAGGGAATGCTCTAACAGAGGACAGGACCCCACAAAGCCCTTTGGGGAGACAGAGGGAGAGTATGCCAGCACACACCAGAGCGCTATATAACAGAGGGATATCACTATACAGAGTGTTTTCCCCCTATAGCTGCTTGTATTATATATATATACTGCGCCTAAATTTAGTGCCCCCCCTCTCTTTTTTACCCTTTCTGTAGTGCAGGACTGCAGGGGAGAGCCAGGGAGCGATCCTTCCAGCGGAGCTGTGAGGGAAAATGGCGCCAGTGTGCTGAGGGGGATGGCTCCGCCCCTTTTTCGGCGGGCTTTCTCCCGCTTTTTGTGTTATTCTGGCAGGGGTAATTTACACCTATATAGCCTCTGGGGCTATATATGGTGTCAGTTTTGCCAGCCAAGGTGTTAATATTGCTGCTCAGGGTGCCCCCCCCCCAGCGCCCTGCACCCATCAGTGACCGAAGTGTGTGGTGTGCATGAGGAGCAATGGCGCACAGCTGCAGTGCTGTGCGCTACCTTGGAGAAAACAGAAGTCTTCAGCCGCCGATTTTCCGGACCTTCTTGCTTCTGGCTCTGTAAGGGGGACGGCGGCGCGGCTCCGGGAACGGACGACGAGGTCGGGTCCTGTGTGCGATCCCTCTGGAGCTAATGGTGTCCAGTAGCCTAAGAAGCCCAAGCTACCACCACTTAGGTAGGTTCGCTTCTTCTCCCCTTAGTCCCTCGCTGCAGTGAGCCTGTTGCCAGCAGGTCTCACTGTAAAATAAAAAACCTAAACTATACTTTCTTTCTATGAGCTCAGGAGAGCCCCTAGTGTGCATCCAGCTCGGCCGGGCACAGAAATCTAACTGAGGCTTGGAGGAGGGTCATAGGGGGAGGAGCCAATGCACACCAGATAGTCCTAAATCTTTCTTTAGATGTGCCCAGTCTCCTGCGGAGCCGTCTATTCCCCATGGTCCTTACGGAGTTCCCAGCATCCACTAGGACGTCAGTGAAAGTAGCATAGTACAATAGTAATGTAGTAGAATAGTAGCATATTAGAATAGCAATGTAGTAGAATAGTAATGTGGAATAATAGTAGCATAGTAGAATAGCAATGTAGTAGAATAGTAATGTAGTAGAATAGTAGCATAGTAGAATAGCAATATAGTAGAATAGTAATGTAGTAGAAAAGTAGCATAGTAGTTTAACAATGTAGATCAATGTAGTAAAATACTAGCATAGTAGAATAGTATTGTAGTAGAATAGTAGCATAGTAGAATAGCAATGTAGTAGAATAGTAGCATAGTAGAATAGCAATGTAGTAGAATACAGGTTGAGTATCCCATATCCAAATATTCCAAAATACGGAATATTCCGAAATACGGACTTTTTTGAGTGAGAGTGAGATAGTGAAACCTTTGTTTTTTAATGGCTCAATGTACACAAACTTTGTTTAATACACAAAGTTATTAAAAATATTGTATTAAATGACCTTCAGGTTCTGTGTATAAGGTGTATATGAAACATAAATGAATTGTGTGAATGTACACACACTTTGTTTAATGCACAAAGTTATAAAAAAAATATTGGCTAAAATTACCTTCAGGCTGTGTGTATAAGGTGTATATGAAACATAAATGCATTCTGTGCTTAGATTTAGGTCCCATCACCATGATATCCCATTATGGTATGCAATTATTCCAAAATACGGAAAAATCCCATATCCAAAATACCTCTGGTCCCAAGCATGTTGGATAATGGATACTCAACCTGTAGTAGCATAGTGAAATAGCAATGTAGTAGAATAGTAGCATAGTGGAATAGTAGAATAGTAGCATAGTGGAATAGTAGCATAGTAGAATAGTAGCATAGTAGAATAGCAATGTAGTAGAATAGTAGCATAGTGGAATAGTAGCATAGTAGAATAGTAGCATAGTGGAATAGTAGCATAGTAGAATAGTAATGTAGTAGAACAGCAGCATAGCTGAATAGTAATGTAGTAGAACAGTAGCATAGTAGTATAACAATGTAGAATAGTAATGTGGTAGAATAGTAACATAGTAGAATAGCAATGTAGTAGAATACTAGCATAGCAGAATAGCAATGTAGTAGAATAGTAGCATAGTAGTATAACAATGTAGAAAGTAATGTGGTAGAAAAGTAGCATAGTACAATAGTAATGTAGTAGAATAGTAGCATATTAGAATAGCAATGCAGTAGAATAGTAATGTGGTAGAATAGTAGCATAGTAGAATAGTAATGTAGTAGAATAGTAGCAGAGTAGAATAGCAATGTAGTAGAACAGTAATGTAGAAGAACAGTAGCATAGTAGAATAGCAATGTAGTAAAATAGTAGCATAGTAGAATAGCACTGTAGTATAATAGTAGCATAGTAAAATAGTAATGTAGTAGAATAGTAGCATAGTAGAATAGAATAGTAATGTGGTAGAATGGTAGCATAGTAGAATGTAATGTAGTAGAATAGTAGCATAGTAGAATAGAATAGTAATGTGGTAGAATAGTAGCATAGTAGAATGTAATGTAGTAGAATAGTAGCATAGTAGAATAGTAATGTGGTAGAATAGTAGCATATTAGAATAGAAATGTAGAATAGTAGCATAGTAGAATAGTAATGTGGTAGAATAGTAGCATATTAGAATAGCAATGTAGAATAGTAGCATAGTAGAATAGCAATGTAGTAGAATAGTAATGTGGTAGAATAGTAGCATAGTAGATTAGTAATGTAGTAGAATAGTAGCATATTAGAATAGCAATGTAGAATAGTAGCATAGTAGAATAGCACTGTAGTATAATAGTAGCATAGTAAAATATCAATGTAGTAGAATAACAATAAATAAATAAATAAATAAATAAATAAATAAGTTATAATAAAATAATAAAAATAAAGTCTGCTCCAATAGTAAAGGAGATTACAGTTCTTCATGCAACAATTAAGATTTTGTGCACCCCTCTCACCATGTTCCATCCTTTAGGTTCCCCACTCATGTCATTTTCTGGGGTCAGGTCCAGTTGAGATAACACAGTCTTCTTATCCTCCGCTAGTAATTTCACATGTAATTCATACACCTGTTTGTGGAGCTTGCTGTCTTCATACCTGAATAACACATACATGATATGAGACAGGATCCTTCTTGATAGAGTATGCATATGTTATATTGTATTATACAGCACTGGATTATGGTGTATGTTCTATAGTGCATTGCTGTTATCAATCTGGTACATTGTCACCCTAGCAGTGCTGTACACATTACCAGCACAGGACTTTACATTGCGTCAGCACACTCACCAGTCCAGGACGTAGATATCAGGCTGATAGGAGTCCAGCAGCTCAGGCCAGAGACCTTCAGACAACAGGTCCACCATCTGCTCCTTCACACACCAGCTGCAAATAGCAATATTTACATTCACGTGTTTATTGTCTGAGGAAACAAGTCCTTAGCTGAGAGGGTACAGGGGCTGCTATAACCTGCTTGTGTGTAAGTTACATTCTATGTACTGTACTGTATATCACAGATGGTCAGAATCTTGTGTGTGAGGTTTTTTTACATTTTTTATTTTGATCAGACACAAATAGTAGGCAAAATAAAATAAACAAACATGAACATAAAAGGCAAAAACATAAACAAACAAACAAATATATGGAATAAAACCAACAGAAATAGCGGGAAGAAGGGGGAGAGAAGGGAGAGGGTAAAGGGAAGGAGGTGAAGGCAGTGGCAGAAGTTTTGCCATAGTGTCTGGAGGCTGGTTAACCCCACTCATTGCCCGCCTCTCTGCCCCCCTGCTTGCTCACCGCTGGTGCCCAGAGACAAATGATTCTGTTGCCTCTGAGAGTTCTGCCTGACCAAAACTCACACAGCAAATGTCAGCAAGCAGAATGGGCAGGTTCCAGGGCAATAGTATTACATGTAGGACGTGCTGTGGGATCCTGTGCCTGAAACTGTAAGAGGATCTTCTTATAAATGACCTAAAATGTTAATAAGAACTACAGAAATCCAGATTATGTATTGCCAGGGCACAAGTAATAATTGCAGTGTTGACATATACCCTTTTCATACTCCTTTTCCACCAAAGTCCCAGTCTTTTGCAGCCAGCGAGTAGCTCCCTGCCTACGTAGCCTAGCTGCAGAGGCAGTCAGCTACCCACCATGTTTTGGGTCACAGCGGCTGCGTGTGACATCACGCAGCCGCCGCAGCCCGTCACAGCAACGGTCCGGACACGTCTGCGAGGCCGCTGCACGCAAGAAAATGGCCTTCAGGCTGCGATCGCTGGCGTTGCAGCAATCAGGTCTGAATTAGACCCTATATCCCGGGTTATTCTGCATGTGCGAAAGGAAGCAAACCGGGACTAAGTACCGGGTCCATGACCTTGCTTCTAACCAGGGTCATGGAGCTGACACCCGGTAATTTACCGGCATTCTAGACCTGGCAAATTCCCGGGTCACTTGTCCGGCAGCAGCCATACACTGGCAGTCTATACTCATGTAGACTCATGTATGAAAGGTACTGACCCCCCCCCCCCACATTCTTTTTACTTGCACTGTATTTCTATGATCCATATGTCACTATGTATAGGGACGTGCAGTCAGGGGAGGCATAATGACTGCAGTAATACAAAGAAGTTATTTATAACATGTCCTGTGTCATAATTATCCTCTTTGCATTTTTCTAATCATATTTGCTGTGTGGAAACACAGCCAACGGTGGGTGGGAGGCAGCTGAGAGCGCTGCCTCCCACTGACAATGGTAAAGTGTCCGAGCTGGGGGGCGGGCAGGGGGCGTGGCCAAACGGAGGGCAGGAAAAGCCCATTGAAAAAACATGCAGTAGAGGCAGCAGCAGATCTGCCTCAGTGACAGGGGAGTGCCTGCATCCCACCTCAGAGCCCGCCCCTGTCAGTCAGGCAGATTTGATTGGCCAGTGACTGTGACTGTTTCCTGATGCACTCTCAGTGCTGAGTCCGGATCTCCCTCTCTCCAGGTGCTGGTCGTTTTACAGATGGTGAGGTGAGCTGTCAGGGTGCACTACAGCATGGGTAGCACTGTTATCAGGGAGGAGTGGGGACCTCTGGTTTCCTGCACATGGCTACTATAGCCACGGACAGTAGGGTCAGGCTGCTGCCGTCAGGGTCAGGGCTATGGCAGGAGCAGGCTGTGTGTCACTGTCTGCTCCAGCCTTTAGTTTCCCAGCCCTCAGCTGCTGCCTGTGGATGTGTGTTACTGATACCTCCTCCATTCCCACACACATGCAGCAGCAGCACAGCCCTGGCTGGGGGTGGGAGGGAGACGGATGCTGGGGCTCTTTACTTGTTGTTCTGTACACTGGAGACTCATTAATTTCTTATATTTGTACTCCGTTCTTTTCTGTTCCAGTTTTTGTTTGGTCACTGGCACTGCAAGTTCTGAGTTACGGGCCCTACACACTGGCCAATTACACTAAAATATATTTCAGTGTGTATTTACCAACGATGAACGATGTGCGACCCGGTGCTCGTTCATCGTTGGTGCCGTGTCGTTTATGCGTGCAAGCCAATATGGACAATATCGTCCATATTAGCATGCAGGGCTATGGGGCCGGGTGACAGGGGAGTGAAGAAACGTCACTCCCCCGTCACCCCTCCTTGCCGCCGGGGCATCCGTCGGCCGTATCGGCGGTCAGGCACCTCGGCTGAAAATCGTCCAGTGTGTAAGGCCCTTAAGTGTTGTTGTGAAGATGTTGTAAAAACGGATGGTACAGTATATTATAAGAGTTAAATATAAATGCTGCAATAATTTGGCCTGGTCACCTACTGTACTGTATGTCAAGCTCACTGGTAGGGAATGCGGTTAGTTTACTGACAGTCGGGATCCTGCCCCCCGCCACAATGCCGTTGCCAGAAATCCAATTTGGTCATGATACAGACGTCCAAACCCCGACAGTTGGCGTCCCGACCTATGTAAGTATAGTGCCACCGATAGTTTTAGGGTCAGCAGGGTTAGTTTAGCCTCCCCTCCCCCCAGGGAGGTTAGGGTTAGGCTGCAGGGAGGGGGGTTAAGCACCCACGGAGAGGGTTAGGGTAGCGCTGCGGGGGAGGGAGAGTTAAGTTTAGTCAGTGGGGAGGGGGTTTAGGTTTAGGCAATGCTGCAGGGATGTTAGGGTTGGGCACTATAGGGGCAGGTTAGGGTTAGGCTGCGTGGGGAGGTTAGGCTGTATGGAGGAGCGTTAGGCACCCACGGAGAGGGTTAGAGTTAGGCTGCAGGGAGGGGGGGTTAGGCACCCACGGAGAGGGTTAGGGTTAGGCTGCAGGGAGGGGGGGTTAGGCACCCACGGAGAGGGTTAGGGTTAGGCTGCGGGGAAGATTAGGCAATGCTGCACAGATGTTAGGGTTAGGCACTATAGGGGGAGGTTAAGGTTAGGATATGGGATTGGAAAGGGAGGATTAGGGGGTTGGGGAGAGGGGATAATACCCCCTAGCTGTATGTTGGTGTAAATCAAGTTCTGTTATTAGCCAGTGCCTCCCCAATCATTGACCTCACCGCACGTCACTGATGTATACCTCATAGAGATAGTCTCGGTCATGCAGGAATACCCTGATCCCCAACATTGTTCAAAAGCTGCAATGATAATTAAAGGGATCACCAGATGCAGAGGACTTCCACACACACCGCGGCCCAAATGTAACAGGCTCCGATTTACTAGGTTATTTTTGCCACTTTAAACCTACGAATCGCGTTGGGCCCAGCATATTTGGGGGCTTCGCATTTGCGCCCATATATTCATTTTGCAAAGCAGTCTATAGACCTTTGTTGGATGTGTATTACATAAATGGTATGCATGTATAACAATCATATATACACTAGGACCAGTGGAGAAACTGCCCATAGCAAACAGCTTCTAGCTATCATTTTACAGAATGTACTTTACAATTGCTACCTCGAAGCTGATTGGTTAATATGGGCACCTTCTTCACGGTTTTCACTGCTTGATACATGAACCCCTTATATACAACGGAGAGCACAGCCATGCTTGACAGATGGCATGGTAAAGCCTGGCAACAAGGCGACCATATCCCGCAATGATCTGTGATTTGTGTCTCAGAATGGCGCGTGTAGTCTCAGTGTGATCTGTGCTTTTATCCGTCGACCTTGGGTGTTATTGTGATGTAACAGAGAGACGTGACCCACCTGTACATGGGCAGGTAACACACCACCACCCCAGGAGGGATATTACTTCTGTCCACAGGAATCTCCTCTGTGCTTATCTGCCAGCCAGTGAAGTTACCTGGTTACAAAAGAAAAAAGTTGTGTGAAAGATATACAAGACAGAAAGCTGCCTAGCAGGGGTGTGAGAGAGGAAGAGGAGGAGGAGGATACAGCTGGGAGATGAGCATTAAAAGAACATAGTGCAGCAGCAACAGACACATGGAGAATGCAGCTCCTGACTATGCACTCGCCCCCACACATGTGCAAGCATCAAGGGAGGCACACAGAAGGGCCAGCCTCGTACGGATAAGGCTGTACATTGGGCCTAATTCAAGGTTGATTGCAAAACAACATTTTCCTCTAATGGGCAAAACCATGGGCCTAACTCAGATCTGATCGTAGATGTGCTAAATATGGCACATCTACAATCAGTTTCCCTGACATGCGGGGGGACACCCAGCACAGGGCTAATACGCCCCGCTTGTCAGGCCTTACCCCCCTGGTAAGGGTTCAAAAGCATCGCACAGCGGTGACTATGGGAGACTCGGAGTCGTACCTATCTGAGTTTATCTCCACTTGCAGCTGAATGGAAGTAACTGGGTGATAATGGATCGTCTGCATGTAGGCTGAATAGTGTGATGGCATGTGTGCATAGCGACTGCTACTGATTACCCCCCATAGGGCCTGATTCATGTTTGTAAGTAAAACAAAAAAGCAAGCAACTGGGCAAAACTATGCTGCACTGCAGATGGGGCAGATGTAACATGTGCAGAGAGAGTTACATTTGGGTGGGATGTGTTCAAACTGAAATCTAAATTGCAGTGTAAACATAAAGCTGTCTAACGTGTGGGCTACATGCAACAGCAGACCGTATTTACCCTGCATAGAAAAAAAATCTAAATGTATTTGCTCCCCTTGCATGGCAGCATGGTTTATTCCAGACACAAAGTGACTTGCTTTTCTGCTTTACTTACAAGCATGAATTAGGCCCCTAGAGGAGTCTTCCAATGTCCACCCACAATTTATTTTTTTTATTATGTGGGATTTTTATATGAAACAGTCTGTTCGGTTTCAGTGCCATTTTACTACTAACGCTAAAAACATAGATTTTATATTGCTGATGCAATTTAGCAAACAACGTTTATAGCATATGTAGAAAACATAACCTTCAGGCAGATTTATAGCCAGGACCAATAAACTGCTAGTCACCCGGGTGATACAAGTTGTGTATAAATATGAGCCGATTCTCTTATCTAGATGGGAATATTTTCACATTGAATCAAAGACATAAGCCGACTCCGGACCATACTCCCCTCTCGGGTGTCTGCAGTCTTCTGGGACTTTAATAAGCTCCCCAGCTGTGTGCTTCAAGGGGAGGCATTTGATATGCCGGCTGGTTGGGATCCCGGTGCCCACCATACCGACGCCGGAATCCCGACAGCTGGCATACCGACAACTATTCTCCCTCTTGGGGTGTCCACGACACCCCTGGAGGGAGAATAAATAGCGCGGTGCGTGCCACCGTGCCCGCAAGGGGCTCTTTTGCGCTCCCCCCACCACCACCACCACCACGGTCGGGATGCCGGCGGTCAGGATCTCGGCACCGGTATGCTAGGCGCCAAGATCCCAAGCACCGGCATAACATACTACACCCTACTTCAGGGGGTTAGGGGCAGATATATTAAACTTACAGACAAGATAGCACGTTGCTCATGGCAAACCAATCAACTTCTTGCTATCATTTATCTATTACATTCTAAAATGATAGGAAGAATCTGATTGGTTGCTATAGTCAACTCCTCCACTCGTCCTCTTTTAATGGTTGGATACGTTACCCTTTAATTCTGCTCAGCGAGGAAGTTTGCTCCAATCAAGTGAAACTAATGGCAGGTGACTATTATAGTTAGGGAGCGGAGTAAACCTTTGTGGCACTTTAAAAATGTAGCTCTAGAACTCCATATATCTAGTTATATCCTTGGGGTGGTATTTATGGAACACCAGAATGGAAGCAAGGGTGGCATTGTAATGAGATGGTGGTACAAAGGGTGGGCACTCAACAAAAACCAGTAAAGAAGAAAGGGTATTTCTGGTCATTAGCAAAATGCAGCTACAAAGGGAGAGTAATGTAAATGACTAAAAGGAGACTCGTGAATTGGAGAAAGAAGTGTGAGTGCTGGCGGGGGAGGAGGCGGTATGGGGGGTTCCAGAGCTACTGGAGTTTGAAAAGGAGTGCATGTCAGTGACTAGGGAGGAAGAAAAAGGCATGTGCTAGACTGGTTAGGGAGTGTTGTATGGTGGGAAGGGAGTACATTGCAAGTATGTGAGAGTATGTATGTGTGTATTATCACACACATGGGTGTGGGCAGAATAATGATAGGAAGAAACAATAGTCACTGTACAGGTAGGGACATGATGAGATGCATCTTGGAGGAGGAGACTTACATAATGTTATACAGACCTAATGTCTCCAGGGGCTTCTTCTGGGGAGGCGGATCAACTTCCTCCAGTGGAGCAGACTGGGTGGTAGATAAACCTAGGAGAATGACAGACGAGCGAATACACAGGTTAGATCCTGCCCAGTTTCTACAGGAAAGAGATGCAGTGGGAGAGGCTGCGTACGGAAAGAAGGAAGGAAAGCAGGTGCAGCACAGCTGTCACATACTGTACACAGAGAACAAGCTTTATTCCTGGAAGTCCAGCAGCTACACAGGAACTCAGGGGTCTATTTACCAAGACTTGGACGGAGATAAAGTACCAGCCAATCAGCTCCTAACTGTCATTTTTCAAACCCAGCCTGTAACATGGCAGTTAGGAGCTGATTGGCTGGTACTTTATCTCCGTCGACTTTATCTCCATCCAAGGCTTAGAAATTAGACCCCTCAGTTACACTGCATTGGTCCACGGTGGTTTCCAAACTCTTCTATGTTTACAGACACCTTCGCCTTTCAACCAGGACAAGGCGCCCACCAGAAGCCAGCGCAGAGACACGCCAATATGCCAGATAGAAATAATCACATGACTCAGATACTAATGTTTCAGCTGTTACGCCAATGTTTTGATTTTCATGGGATCATCTGGTCGAATTTTGAATTTGGCCCAAATCATTAAATGAATACAGTTCAAACAAATGTAGAACTTTTAGTATTGCTAACATATTCAAAGTATGTACACGTGTACCCAGAAATCCTCTGTGCAAACTACACACGCTGTCATGTATGACCCCTGGGGAGCAGCAGGAACATGAATTGTTGCATGTCCCGAACAGAGATTTTCTTGATGATCTTGGGTATAGTCATAGAAATGAATTCAAGATCAAAAGATACTCAAAAGTCAGCACACACAACCAAATGATGCTTATTCCTAGTAGTGACATACTGTATGACAACCTGATCACCTATGAGGACTTATGCAGGTAAGTGCAGGTAAGTGCACACCTATGTCATACAGTATGGAACACAGACAGGTAAGATGTTCAGGGGCAGATACTAAGCCTAGGAGAGTGATAAAGCGGGGAGAGAGAAAGTACCAGCCAATCAGCTCCTGTATTTTTCAAACACAGCCTGTAACACAGTGGTTAGAAGCTGATTGGCTGGTACTTTATCTCTCTCCAGGGCTTAGTACATCTGATTTCCCTCACAGTGTGGGGACAGGAAAAGGTGAATGAACAGGTAAATTGCATGGAACGTACCTTCTGGATTTGGGCTTTTCAGGAAGTTCCTCCCAAAAGGTTTCTTCTTATAGGTGTCTCTCCAGTTGATGCTGCTGGGAAGGATGACTGACCTCTGCCTGAGGCCCCACTCTTTGTCACACAACTCAAGCCAGCCTTCAGCAGTCTCTGGTTCCTTCTCCAGTGGCATATGCACTGCAATCTGCTCTGTCTCTGTGTGTTTCTGTTGTTCCTGAGCAGTCTCTGTGTGTTTCTGTTGTTCCTGAGCAGTCTCTGTGTGTTTCTGTTGTTCCTGAGCAGTCTCTGTGTGTTTATGTCTTCCATGAGCAGTCTCTGTGTGTTTCTCTTGCACCTGAGCATTCTCTGTGGGTTTCCCTTGCACATGAGCAGTCTCTATGTGTTTATTTTGTACCTGAGCAGTCTCTTTGTGTGTCCCTTGTACCCAAGCAGTCTCTTTGGGTTTCTCTTGTACTAGCTGAGCAGTCTCTTTGGGTTTCTCTTGTACTACCTGAACAGTCTCTTTGGGTTTCTCTTGTACTAGCTGAGCAGTCTCTTTGGGTTTCTCTTGTACTACCTGAACAGTCTCTTTGGGTTTCTCTTGTACTACCTGAGCAGTCTCTTTGGGTTTTTCTTGTACTACTTGAGCAGTGTCTTTGGGTTTCTCTTGCACTACCTGAGCAGTCTCTTTGGGTTTTTCTTGTACTACCTGAGCAGTGTCTTTGGGTTTCTCTTGAACCCGAGCAGTCTCTTTGGGTTTCTCTTGGACTACCTGAGCAATCTCTTTGGGTTTGTATTGTACTACTTGAGCAGTCTCTTTGTGTGTCTCTTGTACCCAAGCAGTCTCTTTGGGTTTATCTTGAACCCGGGCAGTCTCTTTGGGTTTCTCTTGTACTACCTGAGCAGTCTCTTTGGGTTTCTCATGTGCTACCCGAGCAGTCTCTTTGGGTTTCTCTTGTATTACCTGAGCAGTCTCTTTGTGTGTCTCTTGTACCCGAACAGTCTCTGTGTGTTTCTCTTGTACATGAGCAGTCTCTTTGTGTTTCTCTTGAACCCGAGCAGTCTCTTTGGGTTTCTCTTGTACTACCTGAGCAATCTCTTTGGGTTTGTCTTGTACTACTTGAGCAGTCTCTTTGTGTGTTTCTTGTACCCAAGCAGTCTCTTTGGGGTTCTCTTGAACCCAAGCAGTCTCTTTGGGTTTCTCTTGTACTACCTGAGCGGTCTCTTTGGGTTTCTCTTGTACTACCTGAGCGGTCTCTTTGGGTTTCTCTTGTACTACCTGAGCAGTCTCTTTGGGTTTCTCTTGTACTACCTGAGCAGTCTCTTTGGGTTTCTGCTGTACTACCCGAGTAGTCTCTTTGGGTTTCTCCTTTACTACTTGAGTAGTCTCTCTGGGTTTTTCTTGTACTACCTGAGCAGTCTCTTTGGGTTTCTCTTGAACCCGAGCAGTCTCTTTGGGTTTCTCTAGAACCCGAGCAGTCTCTTTGGGTTTCTCTTGTACTACCTGAGCAATCTCTTTGGGTTTGTCTTGTACTACTTGAGCAGTCTCTTTGTGTGTTTCTTGTACCCAAGCAGTCTCTTTGGGTTTCTCTTGAACCCGAGCAATCTCTTTAGGTTTCTCTTGTACTACCTGAGCAGTCTCTATGTGTTTATTTTGTACCTGAGCAGTCTCTTTGTGTGTCTCTTGTAAATGAGCAGTCTCTTTGGGTTTCTCTTGTACCTGAACAGTCTCTTTGGGTTTCTCTTGTACAACCTGAGCAATTTCTTTAGGTTTGTCTTGTACTACCTGAGAAGTCTCTTTGTGTGTCTCTTGTACCCAAGCAGTCTCTTTGGGTTTCTCTTGTACCCAAGCAGTATCTTTGGGTTTCTCTTGTACTACCTGAGCAGTCTCTTTGGGGTTTTCTTGTACTACTTGAGCAGTCTCTTTGGGTTTCTCTTGTACCCAAACAGACTCTTTGGGTTTCTCTTGTACTACCTGAGCAGTCTCTTTGGGTTTCTCTTGTAACTGAGCAGTCTCTTTGGGTTTCTCTTGAACACGAGTAGTCTCTTTGTGTTTCTCTTGAACACGAGCAGTCTCTTTGGGTTTCTCTTGTATCTGAGCAGTCTCTTTGGGTTTCTCTTGTACCTGAACAGACTGTTTGGGTTTCTCTTGTACTACCTGAGCAGTCCCTTTGGGTTTCTCTTGTACTACCTGAGCAGTCCCTTTGGGTTTCTCTTGTACTACCTGAGCAGTCTCTCTGGGGTTCTCTTGTACTACCTGAGCAGTCTCTTTGGGGTTCTCTTGTACTACCGGAGCAATCTCTTTGGGTTTATTTTGTATCTGAGCAGTCTCTTTGGGTTCCTCTTGTAAATGAGCAGTCTCTTTGGGTTTCTCTTGTATCCGAGCAGTCTCTTTGGGTTTCTCTTGAACCCGATCAGTCTCTTCGGGTTTCTTTTGTACCTGAACAGACTCTTTTGGTTTCTCTTGTACTACCTGAGCAGTCTCTTTGGGTTTCTCTTGTACTGCCTGAGTAGTCTCTGTGTGTTTCTCTTGTACCCGAGCAGTCTCTTTGGGTTTCTCTTGTACCGGTGCAGGCTCTGCATTTTTGACTTGTGTTGTAGCTGTTTCTGTGCATTTCCCTGCTTTATCTTTTGTCTCTTGTTCTTGAGCAATCACTTTGTGTGTATTTTGTTCCTGAGCTGTCCCGTTGTCTGACAGTTTATCAGCTGTCAAGTATTTTCCTTGTTCTTGGGCTATGTTTTCGTATTTTTCTTGCTCGTGAGCTGTCTCTTTCTGTGTTTTTTGCTCTTGAATTGTCTCTTTGGAGTTTAATAGCTGCTGAGATGTCTCTTTGTGTGGTCTGTGCTTCTGAGTTGTCTCTTTGGGTTTTCTCAGCTCCTGAGCAGTCTTTTTCTGTGTTCCTTGTTCCTGAGCTGTCACTTTAGGTGTCTCTTGCTCCTGAGTTGTCTCTTTGGGCTTTACTTGCTCCTGAGTTGTCTTTTTGGGCTTTACTTGCTGCTGAACTGTCTCTTTGGGCTTTACTTGCTGCGGAACTGTCTCTTTGGGCTTTACTTGCTCCTGAGCGGTCTCTTTGTGTTGTGCTTGTTCCGCCGCTGCATTTTTACGTGTTATTTCTGGCTCCAGTGTCACCTTGCTCTTGCTCCCCTGCTGCTCTCCCACTGTGTGTATCTCTTCTTTCTGAACCGTCTGTTTACTTTCTGCCAGCACTCTACTGGTGTCTGTCTCCTGTGGCTGTGTCACTACATTATCCTCAGGGTTGGGCTCTTTATTCCCCTTCTTTTTCTGTGCTGTTTCTTTTTGGTTCCCAGCAGCACTTCCAGCCACTCCAATGTTTTCATTCTTACCAGCTACAGTCTGTTCCCCTTCTGCAGCCCCAACCAGCTCTCTCACTGCGATCCCTGCATTCTTCTTCATGTCTCTACCTGGCCTCCCAGCGGCCCCGTCTTGCTGTGAGCAGCCACTCATCGCCCTGTCTGCTCTCTCACCTGTCCCAGGTGTCTTTAAGGTGCTGCTGTGATTCTCAGAGAGGAGACCAGGTGTAAGAGGTGTGTGATAGGATGAGCAGAGGGAGTGTCAGCACAGGCAGGCGTCCCTGTCAGTAGCATGCCAGGCCCTGTGGCTTGTACCAGAGACAGATGAAAGCAGAGTGACTACTCTTGTACTTCTGGATCTGACTGAATCTGAGTGCTACTCTCCAGGTGTACTGTTGTGCCCCTGCCAAATGCAGTACATAAGTACAGTAGGTTGGTCAGAGTCTTACTTTCTACATTCTATAGAACTGAGGGAGGGGGGGACAGATAAGTTCACAGACACAAAGGGGCTCATTTATCATCGTGATAAAACTTGACTAGTTGCATATGGTAAATGGTGCTCCAGCCAATCAGCTCCTAACTGTCAAGTGTTCAGCTCCTAACTGTCAGGTGTTTGAAAAATGACAGTTGGGAGCGGATTGGCTGGAGCACCATTTATCATATGCAACGAGTTTTATCACTAATTGATAAATGGGTCTCACAGTGAGAGATTTACTGAAATGTGATTTCACCAGGCGGCATGATCTTTTTGTTGTTTTGATGTGCTTTGGTAAACCACGATATTCAGTAATGGGCAAACTGCACTGTACACCAGGATGTTAGTGGGCCTAAGCACTGATTACTTGATTTGCTGTGAATTATGGCCCCCGGTCTATAATGTCGCAATATCACTGCGCCACAGCTCCTGAAGTGGACCACTGAAAAGGTGGCATCGCAAAATGAGTGCAGAAAAAAAAGTAAATGCAGATGCACACTCTATAGTACTAAGCACTGCTAATCAGAATAATTATAATAAACTCTGCAATCTACCATAGAGCAAAAAGTAGGTTCTAGTCCAGGGCATGGGACACCCCAAATCGCATAATCAATGCCCTTCCCAACCTCTTCATTAACCACTTGCCTGGCATGGTCGCATCAGATACAACCACCTCAGGCTGGGCTTTCCCTGACATGGCCGCATCTGATGCGACTAGTCAGAAAGTTTCCTACAATTGCTGCTGTCAGTGGGACCTCCAGTCCCTCTGTTTCCTAGTTCCCTCCCCCCCCAGTTCCTGCCATTCTGCCAGTCACTGATGATCAGCCCGCCCCCCCCCCCCCCCCCCCCTCCTTCTTTATCCAGCGGCTGCAGACATTAGCAGCCGCTGGGGAAATGTAATTTAAAAAAAAACAGCCCCTCACCTTCCTGAGGGGCTGCTGTGAGGATCTGACGCCTGAAATGGGAAGTCGCGATGGTCGTGGTGTTCTGACCATAGATGTTTGCACCGATGGATTTTGAAAAAAAAAAAAAAAGAGTAAATGGTGGTTTTGGGTTTGTTTTTTTTAAGAAAAAATATTTGTTAGTTAAGTGGTTAAGGAAGTGGGTGAGATTCGGGAGGCCGTTCTAAACTCCCACTAGTGCGAGACAGCTCCCAGCAATATAGGAGTCTCCCGGACAGTCCGGAGAATAGGCTAGATACACTGTGACCACAAGTAGTGCTTCTCTTGTTATACACATTTATTTATACAGTATCACACACTGAAGGTGGGTGTACACTAGGCGATGTGCTCTATGAGCGACTTCGCCTAGTGTTTCCAATCCCGGACCGGGGCGGTTGGCGGCAGTGTGTTCTCACCGAGCGATATGACGACCATATCGCTCAGTGATGTCATGCCGCGGCCGTGCATGCAGATTTTGGACGACAGTACAAATTGAGCTGCATGCACGGCTGACAGCGTTAATGCACGGCTGACAGTTAATGAGCCATGGGGCAGCACATCGCTTGTCATCGGCCGCATACACACTGGCCAATATAGTAAACGAAGGGTGAAAATGAGCGACGGCGTTTACTTTCTCGGCAAGTGTGTATGCACCCTTAGCCTATGGGAAGGCCTAACATTCACTGTAAGGTGGGGATGCTTGTTACAAGTAAATGACCATAGTCTGCTGAGTAGTGGGATGGCTGCTGACCCAGCTTCTTAACTCAATTTATTGCATTTTTTTTTTTTTTTTTTAATGTATAAAGTTGCTTACTTAACCGTAACGGATACCTTCAAAGTGTGGTCTTACTTTTTTTTTTTTTACATCATGATTTACACTGACTTCTTTGAATAGTTTATATACTTTAAAAAAACAAAAAAAAACAAAAAAACTTTTTCCGATTTGGAGTTTCTATTACTGCCCACTGATATTTTCTGTAATATGTCGACGTGCTGCACATGCACTGGTATATCGCTTATGCTTCTGTTTTCTATTTGTCACCTACTGGATGTACAGTATGACTGTTCTGTTTTATGTTGTTTCCTTTGTTTAAGTTGTTTTATAAAAACAATTGAATAAAGAGCACGATTAAAAAAAATGACCTAATGGGCCGTACACACTCAGCGACCCGCCGCCGAGCTGCCCGATGGCTGATACGGCCATCGGACGACCTGGCGGCAGGGGGGGTGACTGGGGGGAGTGAAGTTTCTTCACTCCTCCCGTCACCCGGCTCCATAGCCCTGCACACCTTGAGTCCTATTGGAGAAAGTGCGCTATATAAATAAAATTATTATTATTATTAATAATATGGACGATATTGTCCATATTGGCCTGCAGTTATGAACGAGCCGGCACCAACGATGAACGAGCGCGGGGTCGCGCATCGTTCATCGTTAGTGCCTACACACTGAACGATATGAACGAGAACGTTCATATCTTTCAGTAAAATCTTTAAGTGTGTAGGGCCTATTATACCCCTTTCACATCGCACAAATAACCCGGTATCGACACGGCATATTGCCGTGTCGACACGGGTCAGTGTGCGATGTGAAAGCACTCTGCCGGAATTAGCGGGTTGCCTGACCCGGTAATTCAACCCGGTATAAAAGAAGGATTATACCCGGGTTGAATACCGGGTCAGGTGCAGTGTGAATGGGAGCCGAGTCGATGCGACATGGTTCCCATTCACAGCATAGGGAGAGGCGGTGCAGGAGATGAGCTCATCTCCCAGCGCCGCCTCCAACCCCGCCCCTGCTGCACCCCACCGCTGCTATGGCAACCGACCCGGTATATTGCCGGGTCGGAAAGCCACCATAGCAGAGCAAATGCCGGATCCCACCCGGTAAGGACACGTTTCTCTTACCGGGTGGGATCCGGCATTTGTGATCTGAATGCGGTATTAGTCTGCTTAGATTTTGTATGGTCTATTTTGTGTAACGCCTGATGTCATCCAGTCTCAGTCTGGCAGATACTGCCCATACAACTTTCATTGTGATAGTCCCATCTCTTATTAAAGGATTGTTTGAGGAGTTCTATGTAACAATATAAAGGAAGGTGTGTTCTATGCATGTTTTACCTGTTCTAGTGATTGTAACCAGCGTCTCCACCCTGGTGACTCATCCACACTGGGATGTGTAAACTCATACACGTCCATTGAAGCTGGTCTGTCCACTGATCACCTAGACTCCAGGGTTAGGCCAGGGGGGGATTTACACAGTATAACAGCAATACCACAGACTATCATAGACAAGACCTCTCAGATAAATAGCAACGTGCAGGAATAACCCCACTGGGTAAACTTGTAACTTGTTCGTGTACAGCAGCCTTACTGACAACAGATTCCACAGGACCTGACTGTGAGCATGGATCTCAGCCACAGATATTGTAGGGGCTACCAGGGGGGCGGAGCCAGAACTTTGTAGACCCCATGGCAACACTTTGATGGTGCCCCTGTCCTAATGTTTCAAGAGTGACACCTCTCTGCAGCACTCGTTCATTTTATGCCCCATAATAGTGTCCTAGCAGCATTTTCAGTACCATAGCAGTGTCTTTGTTAATGTTATAAGTAACCCATAGTAGTACCATACCTCCCAACTGTCCCGATTTTCACGGGACAGTCCCGTTTTTTTGGGTCTGTCCCGCTGTCCCTCCCGCGGGTCGCAGTGTCCCGCGGTGTGTGTGTGTGTGTGTGTGTGTGTGTGTGTGGGGGGGGGGGGCAGTTGAGAGGCTCCCTGTCACTCGCTGTTCTGCTCTGCACAGCGTCTATTCCAGTGAGGCAGAGGGACTGGAGGCATGGGCAGCAGCTCCCAGAGCGCTGGCCACGCCCCCTGTGAGGGGCGTGGTGCGTGAGTGTGGCAATCGTGCGAGGTCACGCCCCCTTTTTAGCAGGCTATGCCCCTTTTTCCCCCTTGAGAGAATAGAAAGTTGGGAGGTATGTAGTACTGTAGTTAATGTTATGCCCCAAAGTAGTGCACTAGTTTATTTTATGTACCATTACAGTGCCCCAGTTCATATTATGTAACATTATAATGCACTCCAGATCATTGTATACAGTATATACCACATTACAATGAGCAGGTCCAGGGGTATAACTAGATATATTGCAGGCCCCAAGACAGAGACGTAACTAGGGTAGGGCGAGAGGGGCGCCCCCGGCCCCACTTGCCCCCGTCACGCCGCAATGTGAGGGGAGGAGAGCGCAGCATCTCTTCCTCCCCTCACCGCCGCTGCCAGCACCAGCAGCGCTGCGTGTGTTCGGTCTCCGTCCGCCGCCGACGTTAGCCAATCAGAGCTTGCGGACCGGCTCCTGATTGGCTGCCGGTCCGCGAGCTCTGATTGGCTAGCGAACTGGCACCACATAGCCTCCGCCGGAGACCTGGAGCGGTGAGGGGCAGGAGAGGCGCTGCGCTCTCCTCCCCTCACATAGCACAGCCACGGGAAGAAGCGGTGAGTGAGCGGGAGGGGGAGCATGTAACTGGAACTGTGCTGCATGTATCTGCCACTGTGGGGCAATGTAACTGGCACTGTGGGGCAATGTATCTGGCACTGTGGGGCATGTATCTGGCACTGTGGGGCATGTATCTGGCACTGTGGGGCATTGTAACTGGCACTGTGGGGCATTGTAACTGGCACTGTGGGGCTTTGTAACTGGCACTGTGGGGCAAGTAACTGGCACTGTAGGGCAAGTATCTGGCACTGTGGGGCAAGTATCTGGCACTGTGGGGCAATGTAACTGGCACTGTGGGGCAATGTAACTGGCAGTGTGTGGCATGTATCTGGCACTGTGGGGCATGTAACTGGCACTGTGGGGCATGTATCTGGCACTGTGGGGCAAATATCTGGCACTGTGGGGCATGTAACTGGCACTGTGGGGCATGTAACTGGCACTGTGGGGCAATGTAACTGGCACTGTGTGGCATGTAACTGGCACTGTGTGGCATGTATCTGGCACTGTGGGGCATGTATCTGGCACTGTGGGGCATGTATCTGGCACTGTGGGGCATTGTAACTGGCACTGTGGGGCATTGTAACTGGCACTGTGAGGCATGTATCTGGCAGTGTGGGCCAATGTATCTGGCACTGTGGGGCATGTATCTGGCACTGTGGGGCATTGTAACTGGCACTGCGGGGCATTGTAACTGGCACTGCGGGGCATGTATCTGGCACTGTGGGGCACATACTTCTTTTGTTTTTTTTTGTTTTTTTTAGGGAGGGGGGGGAAGGCGCCACTCTTCATCTTGCCCTGGGCTCAGAAAACCCTAGTTACGCCTCTGCCCCAAGACAAAAGTTTGTAAGGGCCCCTATGTACCACCCAATTGTGAAAAATGTATAGAACACATGTAATTGTGACAGGACAGACTCTGGACCCCATAGCAGCTGCACTCCCTGCACCTCTGGTAGCTACACCCTGCATATAACACATGTAACTGTGACAGGGAAGGTGGGCCCCTCTCAGCTCTGGGCCCCATAGCAGCTGCACTCCCTGCACCTATGGTAGCTACACCCTGTATATAACACATGTAACTGTGACAGGGAAGGTGGCCCCTCTCAGCTCTGGGCTCCATAGCAGCTGCACTCCCTGCACCTATGGTAGCTACACCCTGTATATAACACATGTAACTGTGACAGGGAAGGTGGGACCCTCTCAGCTCTGGGCCCCATAGCAGCTGCACTCCCTGCACCTATGGTAGCTACACCTTGTATATAACACATGTAACTGTGACAGGGAAGGTGGGCCCCTCTCAGCTCTAAGCCCCATAGCAGCTGCACTCCATGCACCTATGGTAGGTACTGGTCATTACATTACAACCATTCAATGATATAACCATCATTTGTTTTACTACGAGCATGTGCACATTGGCTGAGTTGCGGACACCACTTTCGGGAGCAGCTAGTCATCAGATGGGCATCAGAAAGCTGCACATGATGGTTGGCAACCATCGAATACTAGCAATTAGATGGAAAAAGTACATCCATCGAATTGGGAACATCGATTGTTGCTGACCATCGGCTTCTGATGTCAATCTCTACATCATGGCATCACCGCCAGTTTCATGGTTTACAAAGTACGTATGGTGTAATGGTTAGGGTTATTGCCGCACAGGACTGAGGTCATGGGATCATCTTGGCCCTAACTGTGTTGAGTTTGTATATTCTCCCAGTGCTTGCGTGGGTTTCCTCCAGTTAATCAGATTTCCTCCCACAGTCCAAAAATATACTGGTAGGTAAATAGGTTCGTGACAAAATTAATAGACTAGTTGAGCCAAGTGGTTTTTATGACATTCTGTGTTTCCAGGTTTAAGATTTGCATCACCAAGCCCTGCATTTTCATCATAAGATGGTGTGCACTGAGTCATTGAGCCGTGGGGGGCACATGCATCATACTCTCCAGCACTTGACCCCTTGATACTGTAGGTGGCCCTATAGGCAAATATGATTTCTCATACGTCCTAGAGGATGCTGGGGACTCCAAAAGGACCATGGGGTATAGACGGGATCCGCAGGAGACATGGGCACACTATAAGACTTTGAATGGGTGTGAACTGGCTCCTCCCTCCATGCCCCTCCTCCAGACCTCAGTTAGACTGTGTGCCCAGAGGTGACTGGACACACACTAGGGGAGCTCTACAGAGTTTCTCTAAAAGACTTTATGTTAGGTTTTTTATTTTCAGGCAGACCTGCTGGCTACAGGCTCCCTGCATCGTGGGAGTGAGGGGAGAGAAGCAGACCTACTTCTTCTTAGTTCAAGGGCTCTGCTTCTTAGGCTACTGGACACCATTAGCTCCAGAGGGTTCGATCACTTGGTTCGCCTAGCTGCTTGTTCCCGGAGCTGCGCCGTCACCCCCCTCACAGCAGCCAGAAGAAAGAAGTCAGGTGAGTATGTGAAGAACAGAAGACTTAAGTGACGGAGGTAACTCGCAGCGGTCGCGCTGCGCTCCATGCTCCCACACACCAACGGCACTCACAGGGTGCAGGGCGCTGGGGGGGGGAGTGCCCTGGGCAGCAAGTTACTAGAAGTGGATAACAGCGCTGGCTGGGCACTGTTACGATACCCCCGCCTGACATCGCAGCGGTCATGCTGCGCGCCATGGCTCCCGCACGCCGACGGTTGTTATGAGGGTGCAGGGCGCTAGGGAGGGAGCGCCCTGGCCAGCAGTATATATTTATATAACTTTGGGGGCAACAGTATATCTATAGAGACCCCCGGTGCCGTACATGAATGTATATTTTTTGCGGGCTGGAGCGCGCCGGGAGGGGGCGGAGCTTAGCCTTCATTACAGAATACAGCGCCATTTTCTGCTTGTCCCCGCCAAAAGCATGAGGGGGCACAATGTTATTGCTGTTTAGAGAAAAATAGCACTATGTTTACACAAATGGGCTTGTATACTGTGGATTATAAATATATGTTTGTATCTGTGTGTTCCCTGTCGGATACCCACTATAGTTTAGTCGACAGAGGTCGATAGGTGAGTGCTCTGTCATTTAGGCGGATCACAGTCGACTGCAACTTTTCTATGAGTTCCCTGTCAGATATACCCTCTATAATTCACTTGTGTCGACACAAACAACTATGAGGTTCACTGTCAGCATCGCCGAAACCTGTTTGATACTTGATACAGTAGATGCTGAGTCAACAGGTCGGTAGTGGTATGCTTGTTAAAACAAGGTATGGGGGCACAGTAGATTGTGGGTGACCCTGTCGGCACCAACCGTTATTACCGGGTGTAAATGGACAGGCTGTAACTGACTTATCCCTGTATGTATATTTTTATGTATAGGTGTATGGTTCTGTAGGCCTGTAGCTCGTGCACAGCCGTGGTAGTATTTGTGAGGGAGCGATATTAAGATTATATGTATACTTCCCTTGGACTCCTCGGGGTCGCAAGAATGTTATTTTGCCTGGTTACTACTCCCTGCTGTCGACGAATACTAGGTTTTCTGTCGACTATAATGTTTCCTGGTAGATCCTCAAACTGGGGCATTCAGTACATGATATTACACATTCAGAACACATTAATGTCACTAGGGACCAGAAGGCTCCGGCCAATCCGCTTATATGTATGCGTCTAGTTTCCCTTCGTCGGCTGCCCGTTGTGAAGGGAAACTAGAAGCTACGTGTCTAGTTTCCCTTCGTGGAGAGGACCTTTACTGTAATGATGTGCGGTGCGCGATGGCATCATCGCGCACCGCACAGCAAAGGTCCTCTCCACGAAGGGAACTAGACGCTTACCGTCTAGTTTTCCTTCGTGGAGAGGACCTTTGCTGTGCACGATGACGTCATTGCGCACCGCACATCCTACTACAGTACAGGGGGCGTAACTGACCATGCCCCCTGTATGAAGCCACGCCCCCTAATGTCGCCCGGGGCGCAAGAAGCCCCGGAACCGGCCCTGTATGTATATGTATGTATATATATATATGTATATATATATATATATATATATACACACTGCTCAAAAAAATAAAGGGAACACTAAAATAACACATCCTAGATCTGAATGAATGAAATATTCTTATTAAATACTTTGTTCTTTACATAGTTGAATGTGCTGACAACAAAATCACACAAAAATTATCAATGGAAATCAAATTTATTAACCCATGGAGGTCTGGATTTGGAGTCACCCTCAAAATTAAAGTGGAAAAACACACTACAGGCTGATCCAACTTTGATGTAATGTCCTTAAAACAAGTCAAAATGAGGCTCAGTAGTGTGTGTGGCCTCCACGTGCCTGTATGACCTCCCTACAACGCCTGGGCATGCTGATGAGGTGGCGGATGGTCTCCTGAGGGATCTCCTCCCAGACTTGGACTAAAGCATCCGCCAACTCCTGGACAGTCTGTGGTGCAACAAGGGTTGGTGGATGGAGCGAGACATGATGTCCCAGATGTGCTCAATTGGATTCAGGTCTGGGGAACGGGCGGGCCAGTCCATAGCATCAATGCCTTCGTCTTGCAGGAACTGCTGACACACTCCAGCCACATGAGGTCTAGCATTGTCTTGCATTAGGAGGAACCCAGGGCCAACCGCACCAGCATATGGTCTCACAAGGGGTCTGAGGATCTCATCTCGGTACCTAATGGCAGTCAGGTTACCTCTGGCGAGCACATGGAGGGCTGTGCGGCCCCCCAAAGAAATACCACCCCACACCATTACTGACCCACTGCCAAACCGGTCATGCTGGAGGATGTTGCAGGCAGCAGAATGTTCTCCTTGGCGTCTCCAGAGTCTGTCACATCTGTCACATGTGCTCAGTGAGAACCTGCTTTCATCTGTGAAGACCACAGGGCGCCAGTGGCGAATTTGCCAATCTTGGTGTTTTCTGGCAAATGCCAAACGTCCTGCACGGTGTTGGGCTGTAAGCACAACCCCCACCTGTGGACGTCGGGCCCTCATACCACCCTCATGGAGTCTGTTTCTGATCGTTTGAGCAGACACATGCACATTTGTGGCTTGCTGGAGGTCATTTTGCAGGGCTCTGGCAGTGTTCCTCCTTGCACAAAGGCGGAGGTAGCGGTCCTGCTGCTTGGTTGTTGCCCTCCTACGGCCTCCTCCACGTCTCCTGATGTACTGGCCTGTCTCCTAGTAGCGCCTTTATGCTCTGGACACTACGATGACAGACACAGCAAACCTTCTTGCCACAGCTCGCATTGATGTGCCATCCTGAATGAGCTGCACTACCTGAGCCACTTGTGTGGGTTGTAGGGAAGTCATACAGGCACGTGGAGGCCACACACACTACTGAGCCTCATTTTGACTTGTTTTAAGAACATTACATCAAAGTTGGATCAGCCTGTAGTGTGTTTTTCCACTTTAATTTTGAGGGTGACTCCAAATCCAGACCTCCATGGGTTAATACATATGATTTCCATTGATAATTTTTGTGTGATTTTGTTGTCAGCACATTCAACTATGTAAAGAACAAAGGGGGTCATTCCGAGTTGTTCGCTCGGTAAATTTCTTCGCATCGCATCGATTTTCCGCTTAGTGCGCAAGCGCAATGTCCGCACTGCGACTGCGTCAAGTAAATTTGCTATGCAGGTAGGAATTTTACTCACGGTTTTTTATTCGTTCTGGTGATCGTAATGTGATTGACAGGAAGTGGGTGTTTCTGGGCGGAAACTGGCCGTTTTATGGGTGTGTGTGAAAAAACGCTACCGTTTCTGGGAAAAACGCGGGAGTGGCTGGAGAAACGGAGGAGTGTCTGGGCGAACACTGGGTGTGTTTGTGACGTCAAACCAGGAACGACAAGCACTGAACTGATCGCAGATGCCGAGTAAGTCTCGAGTTACTCAGAAACTGCACAGAGATGTATTTTCGCTATATTGCGAATCTTTCGTTCGCAATTTTAAGAAGCTAAGATTCACTCCCAGTAGGCGGCGGCTTAGCGTGTGCAAAGCTGCTAAAAGCAGCTTGCGAGCAAACAACTCGGAATGACCCCCAAAGTATTTAATAAGAATAGTTCATTCATTCAGATCTAGGATGTGTTATTTTAGTGTTCCCTTTATTTTTTTGAGCAGTGAATATAAATATATATATATATATATAGGTACACCCAGAAAACGGCACTCACTGGTCTCCCAAGAAAACACTGAACAACGTCCTCTTATCAACGTTTCGGGTTTATTTCAACCCATCATCAGGATACACATAACAATTAACAAGTGACATAAACATACCTTATATACCCCTCCATGCAGCCAAACGAGCGCGCCAATCTCAAATCCCAGGTGTCTAATCATTGTAGCACATCCCTTTTCCGGAAGTCTCAGTACGTACATACAGCGCGCCCGGTTGTCATAGCAACCCGTCAAACAACTCACGGGCCATCAGTAATGACATCGTACCAATAGCGGCACCTGTCAACCAACGCTTAGCTCAAAAGACTACTCAGCAGCTATGCCGCATCACTCTCACGGAGCTCACCGGCCACCGTAGATGTTGCCTTGGCAACCTAATAATGCTGACCACCACAAAGGCCAATCCATGCATCTGGTATCCATGGCAACCCGTTTAGCTGCACAGACATACAATACCGCCACATACCTACAAAGAACACAATAATAACCAAATACATAAAAATAAAAATAAACACACAGAACAAAGTGCTAGTGCATAAAAATAGTAAAGTAGCAACAAATTGCAAATACAATAATTGGTAAAGTTAATGCAATTATAGATAAAGTTAATGCAGCCACTAAACCTACGTCTCTGGTTATACAAGTATCTCAACCAAATACGCTATACATCAAATGTCCATAAATAGATCAGAGCTTAAGTCCCCCAGGGTTACCAATACCATATTATAAGAGAGGTGATCATTGAGGCCCCTAGGTTTAACAGTATCCAAAACCTGTATCCATTTTGTCTCAATCTGTAACAATCTTTTGTGCCGATCTCCCCCTCTCGGGCTCTCCGGCACATGGTCAATGATAAGATACCTAAGGCTAGATAAAGAATGATTGTTCTCAACAAAATGCCTCGCCACAGGTTGTTCTGATGGCTTCCCCATCAAAGCCGCCCTAATCGACGACCTATGAAGGGTCATCCGCTCCCTGAAAGTACGTATAGTCTTGCCTATATAACAAGAACCACATGGGCACTTAATCATATAAACCACAAAGCTCGTTGTACAAGTAACTACTGATCTTATTGAGTACCTCTTACCGCTATGTGGGTGGAAAAAATATTTACTGGCAACCATATAACGACATGTTGTACACCCAGAACACTTATAACAACCCCCACTTTTGATCTGTACTCGAGGATCATAATTCATCTGTTCTGTGATATCCGGGTGTACTACCCAGTCTCGAATGTTCTTGCCCCTCTTGAGACAAGACATCACTTGTAACGGTCTAAACACCTTAGAGTCCTTATCACCCTGCATTATAGGCCACAGGGTCCTAACCGCTCTCTCCAGGTCGGCCGTGACGAGTTGGTCTCAGATCCTCGCAAGGAGTCCGAATGTTTATTCTTTTACCGATGAGGATAGAATACTGTGAAAGTCAACTCCTGGTCGACGCGGAGCCCTGTCATAAAGGATCATACACTGGAAGATAAGTGATATTTTATTTCTATACTTTGGACTTACTTGCATTGCATGCACATGGGGGAGTGTTATACTCGGATAGGCATCCGATAGAATTACCCTAAAGAGAGTGGGTAGGGTCTCTTATGTGGATTCTACTCTATAACATTGCAGCAGGCTGCCGCGTGACGGCAGGAGGTGTGGCCGGGGAAATGCTGTGGATGTCTCCGGAAGATACTGAAAATGCTGTTTGGGGATGCCTCAGTTCACTCAATCTCGGCGGATACCATTGGTAAATCTAGCTTCGGAAGTTAGATTCCTTCACGACGGTTGGTGACACATTCTTTTGTGGGATGCAGTTCGATACCGCTCTTTTTTTACTTTTCTGTGCAGACAGTGGAAGGTGAAAAGGTAAGAGTTCTGCAGCCTTGTTAGGTTCGCAGAAGCGGATGTCGTTTTCTGTTTCTACCACTTTCGCCACATGTCGCTGAGTCTTTCTGGCTGGAGCCCACTCTGGGGGGAACTTGTCTATTACTTTTCAGTCGGTCTGGGAATAAACTAGGACCTGTGAGTTAAGTATAGAACCCTAAAGGGGACACAGATGTTTCCCCTCACTTAGTTTTCTAATAGAGCTTGCCGTTCCCCTCTGGAAGGGGAGGTAGTACACGACGCCATACCAGAGGTGTGTCAGGTTCAGGGCTTTATCCTGCTGTCCCTAGTTAAAAAAAAGAAAAAAAGACTAGAGGTTAAATGCGTTGTTCTCCGCATTCTGATTACCTGGGTGGATATCCAGGATCGTCTTTGCTATTTCACCAGTGATGGCAATAGGATGGTATTTTTTCAATAGTAAGACCATTGTTAGTCTGTACTGGGACACTCTCCTGATTAAGGTGAGATCAAGACACAAGTGGTGCAAATCGTTCTTTTCTCTCTGTTCTTCAACACAGGGGAAGACGGTTACTCCCAGTGTCGCAGGCGTCGGAGGTGGGTATCAGAGTAGATATGAAACGGTTGAAGTTCTCTGTGTTCCTCTGGGAAGAGGTCTGAGGATCCGGGGTCGGATCACATTCGCAGTGACAATCCATCAATTTGTTCCGTTGATGAAGAAGATGGGTGCAGCCTAAGAGGTTTTTTTTTTAGTGAACAGGTCAAATGCCAGAGTGGTTTTCACTGGGTCACTTAGAAATGTGGTCCGGGTCTCACCTGCACATGTGCCGGAATGTATTCCTAATGGCCGGGATATCGCTCCTGTGGTGTCTGCTCAGTTCTAACCTCCTAGAGGGACGAAGGTTTGGAATCCAGGATGAGTTTCTGGTGTCCATGCATGCAGATCTTAGAGACTGGGGAGCAGTCCTTGCGAGGGAAGTATTTCCAGAGGAAAAGGTCAAGCTGCGAAGCTTGTCTGCAATAAGCTTTCTTGAGTTCAGCACTATTTTCAATGAACATATGCTTCATGTTTTGCCCGTGTTAATTCTGTCGGTAGTCTTGACAGCAGTGGTGTACGTGAGCCGCTAGGGCGGAACAAGGAACAAAGTGGCAATAGCAGAAGCCGAAAAGGTTTTCCGCTAGGTGGAAAGACTGGTAAACGCTATGTTAGCAGTCTTCGTTTCGGAGGTGAACGACGGAGAAATAGATTCCTCTGCGGACGCGGTCACCATCCGGGAGAAATACAATCGTCATCGAGAAGTTTCACTGAAGTGACAAGTCGTTGAGGAGTGCCTCAATTGGACAGGTTGGCGTCTCGCCTCGACGAGAGACCTCGGGGATATTGTTCCAGGTCATGGGACACTCAAGCTATAGAAGGGGACGTCCTCGGGACACCTTGGGTGTTTTCAGTCGGTCTATGTGTCCCCTCCGTTTTTACTCTTTGGAAGGTGATAAACGTAAGAAGATCAAAGGTTCAAGCGATCCTCATTGTTCCGGTCTAATCAAGGAGGGCTTGGTATCCAGTTCTTCAAGATTTACTCATAGAGGGTCCATGACCTCTTCCTCTACGTGAGGACCTGTTACAGCAAGATCCAGGCGTGTATCAAGATTTACCGTGGCTGCGTTTGACGGCGTGGCGGTTAAACGCCATATCATATTCCCAGTGAAGTCATTTCCACACTTCTTAAGGCTAGATAAGAAGTACCAGCAAAGCCTTACCACCATGTTTGGAGACAATATGTGTCTTGGTGTGAATCCAAGAGGGCTACTACGGAAGGCTTTCAGATGGGTCGTTCTTCTCCATGCTTGGCAAGCAGGTGTGGGTGCAGGCCTAAAGTTAGGCTCCATTTAAGTGCGGTTTTGGCCTATAAATTTTCTTCCAAGAAAGAATTGGCAACCTTTCCGGAAATTCGGACCTTTGTGAAGGGAGTACGGCGCATCCAACCTCCATTTTTACCCCTGTTGGTACCGTGGGACCTTGACGTGGTGTTACGTTTTCTTGTGTCACACTGATTGGAACCTTTGTGAACGGTTGTGTTAAAGTTTCTCTCTTGGAAAGTGGTCATGCTATTGGCTTTGGCGTCCACAAGGCGGGTGTCGGAAGTAGCGGCTTTGTCTCACAAAAGCCGTTTGATCTTCCATGTGGATATAGAAGAGTTGTGAACTCAGATAATAGTTCTGCCAAAAGTGGTTTCTGGGTTTCGCAGACATCAGCCTATTTTGATGCCGGTGGTTACCTAGGCATTAGCTGATTCAAAGTCTCTCGATGTAGTCAGGGCTTTGAATATTTAGGTCGCCAATTTGGCTCAGGTTGGGGGAAACAGAGGTTCTGTTTGTCCGGTATGCTCCCAACAAAATTGGGTCTCCTGTTTCTAAGCAGACTATTGCACGCTGGATCTGTAATACGATTCAGCATGCTCATTCTAGGGCTGAATTGCTGTTACCGAAGTCGGTGGGGCCCATTCTACCAGGAAGGTGGGCTCATCTTGGGTGGCTGCCGAGGAGTCTCAGCGGTTCAACTTTGCCGAGCAGCTACTTGGCCGGGTTCAAAAACTTTTGCTAAGTTCTACAAGTTTGATACCGAATCTGATGAGGACCTCATGTTTGCTCAATCAGTGCTGCAGAGTAGTCCGCACTCTCCCGCCTGGTCTGGAGCTTTGGTATAAACCCCATGGTCCTTTTGGAGTCCCTAGCATCCTCTAGGACGTATGAGAAAATAGGATTTTAATACCTACCGGTAAATCCTTTTCTCTTAGTCCGTAGAGGATGCTGGGCGCCCGTCCCAGTGCGTACTGTGTCTGCAGTTATTGGTTATGGTTACACTCTTATGGTATTTCTTTTCTGTCAGGCTGTTGCTGACATTGTTCATGTTATGGCATGCGGTGTCTTATTATTGGTTGTGTTGACACACAGGTTGTGTTACATATTCCCTCAGCATGTGGCTGTGTATTTTTTCATGCCATTGGCGGGTATTCTAGTGAATGCCACGTTTTGCGGTGTGTTCGTGGTGTGAGCTGGTATGTTACTCACTGTGTTTAAACAATAAATTATTTCCTCGAAATGTCCGTCTCCTCTGGGCACAGTTTTCTAACTGAGGTCTGGAGGAGGGGCATAGAGGGAGGAGCCAGTTCACACCCATTCAAAGTCTTATAGTGTGCTCATGTCTCCTGCAGATCCCGTCTATACCCCATGGTCCTTTTGGAGTCCCCAGCATCCTCTACGGACTAAGAGAAAAGGATTTATCGGTAGGTATTAAAAATAAGATTTTACTTACCGGTAAATCTATTTCTCGTAGTCCGTAGTGGATGCTGGGAACTCCGTAAGGACCATGGGGAATAGACGGGCTCCGCAGGAGACATGGACATGGGCACTTTAAGAAAGAATTTAGATTCTGGTGTGCTCTGGCTCCTCCCTCTATGTCCCTCCTCCAGACCTCAGTTAGAGAAACTGTGCCCGGAAGAGCTGACAGTACAAGGAAAGGATTTTGGTAATCCAGGGCAAGATACATACCAGCCACACCAATCACACCGTATAACTTGTGATAAACTTACCCAGTCAACAGTATGAACAACAACAGAGCATCAGTTCAACCCTGATGCAACAATAACATAGCCCTTATTGCAGCAATAACTATATACAAGTATTGCAGAAGAAGTCCGCACTTGGGACGGGCGCCCAGCATCCACTACGGACTACGAGAAATAGATTTACCGGTAAGTAAAATCTTATTTTCTCTAACGTCCTAGTGGATGCTGGGAACTCCGTAAGGACCATGGGGATTATACCAAAGCTCCCAAAACGGGCGGGAGAGTGCAGATGACTCTGCAGCACCGATTGAGCAACAATAGGTCCTCATCAGCCAGGGTATCAAACTTGTAGAACTCTGCAAAAGTGTTTGAACCTGACCAAGTATCAGCTCGGCATAGTTGTAATGCCGAGACCCCTCGGGCAGCCGCCCAAGAAGAGCCCACGTTCCTAGTGGAATGGGCTTTAACTGATTTTGGCAGCGGCAATCCAGCCGCAGAATGAGCCTGCTGAATCGTGTTACAGATCCAGCGAGCAATAGTTTGCTTTGAAGCAGAAGCACCCAACTTGTTGGATGCATACAGGATAAACCGCGACTCCGTTTTCCTGACTCTAGCCGTTCTGGCTACATAAACCTTCAAAGCCCTGACCACATCCAGTAACTCGGAATCCTCCAAGTTACGAGTAGCCACAGGCACCACAATAGGTTGGTTCATATGAAAAGATGACACCCCTTTTGGCAGAAATTGTGGACGGGTCCGCAATTCTGCTCTATCCATATGGAAAACCAGATAGGGGCTTTTATATGACAAAGCCGCTAATTCTGACACACGCCTAGCCGAAGCCAAGGCTAATAGCATGACCACCTTCCACGTGAGATTTTTAACTCCACCGTTTTAAGTGGTTCAAACCAGTGTGATTTAAGGAAACTTAACACCACGTTAAGAACCCAAGGTGCCACTGGAGGCACAAAAGGAGGCTGAATATGCAGCACTCCCTTTACAAACATCTGAACTTCTGGTAGAGAAGCCAACTCTTTTTGAAAGAAAATGGATAGGGCCGAAATCTGGACCTTAATGGAGCCCAATTTCAGGCCCAAATTCACTCCCGACTGTAGGAAGTGGAGGAAACGGCCCAGCTGGAATTCCTCTGTAGGAGCATTCCTGGCCTGCCACCAAGAAACATATTTTCGCCATATACGGTGATAATGTTTAGCTGTCACGTCCTTCCTAGCCTTTATCAGCGTAGGAATGACCTCGTCCGGAATGACCTTTTCTGCTAGGATCCGGCGTTCAACCGCCATGCTGTCAAACGCAGCCGCGGTAAGTCTTGGAACAGACAGGGCCCCTGTTGCAACAGGTCCTGTCTTAGAGGAAGAGGCCACGGGTCCTCTGTGAGCATTTCTTGCAGATCTGGATACCAGGTCCTTCGTGGCCAATCTGGAACAATGAGGATTGTTCTCACTCCTCTTTTTCTTATTAGCCTCAGCACCTTGGTATGAGAGGAAGAGGAGGAAATACATAGACCGACTGGAACACCCACGGTGTCACCAGGGCGTCTACCGCTATTGCTTGAGGGTCTCTTGACCTGGTGCAATACCTCTGTAGTTTTTTGTTGAGGCGGGATGCCATCATGTCCACCTGTGGCAGTTCCCACCGATATGTGATCTGTGTGAAGACTTCCTGATGAAGTCCCCACTCTCCCGGGTGGAGGTCGTGTCTGCTGAGGAAGTCTGCCAGATGAACACTGCTGACAGAGCGCTTACGTGATTCTCCGCCCAGCGAAGAATTCTGGTGGCTTCTGCCATCGCCACTCTGCTCCTTGTGCCGCCTTGGCGGTTCACATGAGCCACTGCGGTGATGTTGCCTGACTGAATCAGAACCGGTTGGTTGCGAAGCAAGTGCTCCGCTTGACGTAGGGCGCTGTATACGGCCCTTAGTTCCAGGATGTTGATGTGAAGGCAAGTCTCTTGACTTGACCACAGACCTTGGAAATTTCTTCCCTGTGTGACTGCTCCCCACCCTCGGAGGCTAGCGTCCGTGGT
This sequence comes from Pseudophryne corroboree, assembly GCF_028390025.1. Classification (NCBI taxonomy): domain Eukaryota; kingdom Metazoa; phylum Chordata; class Amphibia; order Anura; family Myobatrachidae; genus Pseudophryne; species Pseudophryne corroboree. Next base: position 417,124,198 of record NC_086451.1, on the reverse strand, counting down.
CACCAGGACCCAGTCCTGAATTCCGAAGATGCGTCCCTCTAGAAGGTGAGAACTCTGCAGCCACCACAGGAGTGACACCCTGGCCCTGGGGGACAGGGTGATTAACCGATGCATCTGAAGATGTGATCCGGACCACTTGTCCAGTAAGTCCCATTGGAAGGTCCTCGCATGGAACCTGCCGAAGGGAAATGGCCTCGTATGATGCCACCATCCTTCCCAGGACTCGAGTGCAGTGATGCACTGACACCTGTTTTGGTTTTAATAGATTCCTGACCAGTGTCATGAGCTCCTGAGCTCTCTCTATCGGGAGATAAACCCTTTTCTGGTCTGTGTCTAGGATCATGCCTAGGAGAGGCAGATGAGCTGTAGGAACCAACTGCGACTTTGGAATATATGGAATCCAGCCGTGTTGCCGTTACACTTCCAGAGAAAGTTATATGCTGTTCAGCAACTGCTCTCTTGATCTCGCTTCTATGAGGAGATCGTCCAAGTACGGGATAATTGTGACACCTTGCTTCCGCAGGAGCACCATCATTTCCGCCATTACCTTGGTAAATATTCTCGGGCCGTGGAGAGACCAAACGGCAACGTCTGAAATTGGTAATGACAATCCTGTACCGCAATTCTGAGGTACGCCTGATGAGGTGGATAAATGGGGACATGAAGGTATGCATCCTTTATGTCCAGAGACACCATAAAATCTCCCCCTTTCAGGCTTGCGATGACCGCTCTTAGCGATTCCATCTTGAACTTGAACCTTTTCAGGTATATGTTCAGGGATTTTAAATTCAATATGGGTCTGACCGAACCGTCCGGTTTCGGGACTACAACATGGTCGAATAATAACCCCCTCCTTGTTGAAGGAGGGGAACCTTGACCACCACCTGTTGAAGATACAATATGTGAACTGCAGTTAACACTATTTCCCTCTCGGGGTGGGGGGGGGGGGGGAGAAGCCGGCAGGGCCGTCGGTGAGGGGGCATCTCCTCAAAGTCCAGCTTGTATCCCTGAGACACAATATCTATTGCCCAGGGATCCAACAGGGAGTGAACCCACTTGTGGCTGAACTTACGAAGACGTGCCCACACCTGGAGCCCCAGCGACATGCGGTGGATTTTGTAGAGGCCGGGGAGGACTTCTGTTCCTGGGAACTAGCTGTGTTGCGCAGCTTCTTTCCTCTGCCCCTGCCTCTGGCAAGAAAGGACGCACCTCGGACTTTCTTGTTTCTTTGTGTTCGAAAGGCTGCATTTGATAATGTCGTGCTTTCCTAGGCTGTGCAGGAATATAAAGCAACATATCAGAATTACCAGCTATAACTGTGGAGACCAGGGCCCTCATTCCGAGTTGATCGGTCGCAAGGCGAATTTAGCAGAGTTACACACGCTAAGCCTACGCCTACTGGGAGTGTATCTTAGCATCCTAAAATTGCGACCGATGTATTCGCATTATTGCGATCACAAACTACTTAGCAGTTTTAGAGTAGCTCCACACTTACTCTGCCTGTGCGATCAGTTCAGTGCTTGTCGTTCCTGGATTGACGTCAGAAACACACCCAGCGTTCGCTCAAACACTCCCCCGTTTCTCCGGCCACTCCTGCGTTTTTTCCGGAAACGGTAGCGTTTTCATCCACACGCCCCTAAAACGCCGTGTTTCCGCCCAGTAACACCCATTTCCTGTCAATCACACTACGATCGCCGGAGCGAGGAAAAAGCCGTGAGTAAAAATCCTATCTTCATAGCAAAGTTACTTGGCGCAGTCGCAGTGCGACTATTGCGCATGCGCACTAAGCGAAATTTCACTGCGATGCGATGAAAAATAACGAGCGATCAACTCGGAATGAGGGCCCAGGTCCGAGATCCCTTCTCCACACAATCCTCAGCCTTCCATATGCCTCTTAAGTCGGCATCATCTGTCCATTGCATATTCTACAGGACACGTCAAGCAGAAATTGACATAGCGTTGACTCTAGAACCCAGTAGACTAATGTCTCTTTGGGCATGTTTTATATATATATATATCTCTTAAGACAGCATCTTTAAGATATATATCTCTATATATACTAAGATATATATCTCTATATATATATATATATATATATATACATACTAGGGTCTCAATCTCTGCTGATAAGGTACCTGTCCACGCTGCTACAGCGCTATAAACCCATGCCGACACAATCGCCGGTCTGAGTAGTGTACCAGAATGTGCACGCTATCTGCAGGATCCCTGAGGATAGCTGTTAAGTCAGGGCTACCTTTTGGGCAAACGTGACACCATAGGGGAAGATTCCCATCGTAACCTGGCCCTAGTAGGGAAAGGATACTCCCTGAGAATTCTTTGTGGGAAACTGCAGTCTCTTGTCTGGAGATTCCCGCTCTTTTTCATCATGAGAGGAGGGAAATTTACCTCAGCTTTCTTCCCCTTAAACATGTGTACCCTTGTGTCAGGGACAGATGAGTCATCAGTGATATTCAAATCATCTTTTATTACAATAATCATATATTGAATACTTTTCTGCCATTTTGGCTGTAACTTTGCATTATCGTAGTCGACACTGGAGTCAGACTCCGTGTCGATATCAGTGTCTATTATTTTGGATAGTGATCATTGAGAGACTCTGAAGGTCTCTGCGACATAGGGACAGACATGGGTAGATTCCCTGTCTGTTCTCTAATCTTTTGTGCAATAAATTCACCTTAGCACTTAATTACACATATCCAAACAGGTGTCGGCGTTGTCGACGGAGACACCCTCACACACACATTTGCTCCATCTCCTCCTTAGGGGAGCCTTTTACCTCAGACATGTCGACACACACGTACCGACACACCACACACTCAGGGAATGCTCATCTGAAGACAATTCCCCCATAAGGCCCTTTGGAGAGACAGAGAGAGAGTATGCCAGCACACACCCCAGCGCTATTAACCCAGGAATAACACAGTAACTTAATGTTAACCCAGTAGCTGCTGTTTATATTGATTTTTGCGCCTAATTATGTGCCCCCCCCCCCTCTCTTTTTACCCTCTTCTACCGTGTAACTGCAGGGGAGAGGCTGGGGAGCTTCCTCTCAGCGGTGCTGTGGAAAAAACATGGCGCTGGGGAGTGCTGAGGAAGAAGCCCCGCCCCCTCGACGGCAGGCTTCTGTCCCGCTTTAATGTACAATTTTTGGCGGGGGCTCATACATATATACAGTGCCCAACTGTATATATGCAAACTTTTGCCAAAGAGGTCTCTAATTGCTGCCCAGGGCGCCCCCCCTGCGCCCTTACAGTGACCGGAGTATGTGGGTGTAGTATGGGAGCAATGGCGCACAGCTGCAGTGCTGTGCGCTACCTCAGTGAAGACTGGAGTCTTCTGCCGCCGATTTCGAAGTCTTCTTGCTTCTTTCACCCGGCTTCTGTCTTCCGGCTTTGCGAGGGGGACGGCGGCGCGGCTCCGGGATCGGACGACGAGGGTGAGATCCTGTGTACGATCCCTCTGGAGCTAATGGTGTCCAGTAGCCTAAGAAGCAGGACCTATCTGCAGAGAGTAGGGCTGCTTCTCTCCCCTCAGTCCCACGTAGCAGAGAGTCTGTTGCCAGCAGAGCTCCCTGAAAATAAAAAACCTAACAAAATACTTTCTTACAGCAAGCTCAGGAGAGCTCACTGAACAGCACCCAGCTCGTCCGGGCACAGATTCAAACTGAGGTCTGGAGGAGGGACATAGAGGGAGGAGCCAGAGCACACCAGAATCTAAATTCTTTCTTAAAGTGCCCATGTCCATGTCTCCTGCGGAGCCCGTCTATTCCCCATGGTCCTTACGGAGTTCCCAGCATCCACTAGGACGTTCGAGAAATCCTATTTATACCACTTACCTACTTTTGGACCTGCCCTTTCGGAGATCTAGAGGGGGAAGTTCAAGTGACAAGTGCCGGGGATGCGGCGATGAGATTCCTGTTATTGTCGTGTGAGCAGCTATGCAATGGTGCAAATCATCTCATCAAGCCATTGTACTTACCACCTCATTGCGGAAGTGGGAGGGATCCTGGAAGGGTTCCTGCTTTCCTGAGAGTTCACAAGTCTCTCCACATGCTTCCATACAGTGAATGGCTGTCAGCACTCTTATTGGTGGACAGTTAAACAATAAAATAAAATATTTCTAGTGCAACAAAAATACAATTTAAACCCCTTAAATGTTGGGTAATAACAATACATTCTACTAAATTCTAATAGCTCCAGCAATCCACCAATGGAATATGGTCTTTAGGGCGACAGCACTTAGGTCAACACTCATCAGGTCGACCACTATTGGTCGACATTCATTAGGTCGATAGGTCGACATCGCAAAGGTCGACACATAAGGTCAACATGAGTTTTTCACAATTTTTTTTTTTTTTTTTAACGGTTTCATACTTTACGATCCACGTGGACTACAATTGGGAATAGTAACCTTGCCCGAAGCATGGCAAATGAACAAAGTAATGCGAGGGGATACGGAGCACTAATTGGTGTTCCCGGTCACTTTACGAAAAAAACGACACCAAAAATTATTTAAAAAACTCCTGTCGACCTATTCTGTCGTCCTAATGACCATGTCTACGTATTTCAAGTGGTGACCAATAGTGGTCGACCTAGTTACTGTCGACCCTATGATCCACATCAGCACCAATCAGCAAGCTAACAGCCATTCAGTATCTGGCTGCAAACAGTTTGACCAAGATGCGCATTAGCAGCAGAATCTACATACAAGTTGGGTTACTACATTTTTCTTATTGCAGAATTAAAGAGATATCAGTCTTTAATTACAAATTGTGCGCAAAGTGTGCACCTGCATATAGTATTAATAGCAATTTATTAAAAGGTAACTTGCAACCCTGTAATACTCAGCATTGAGGGACGTGCGTTTCATAAATCTCAGAAAGCAGTTATTCTGCACAGATTGCCATTACCTGACCCACTCAGCACAGCAACGAATCATACCGAAAATATCCATCTGATATTATTTCTATGAAACACACCTAGAGATAAACAGGCTGATCCTGATTATACAGTCACCACCCAACAGTTATTTTGACATAGCTTTAATAAGCACTTTTAACTTTGCAGTATTTGTTTTGCCCTTTAAAAATAAAAATGAAACATTGCTCCTGGAGTAACCCAAATGGAAATGTCAAGTACTGCAAACAGATGGCTGCAACGTTAGGGGTATAAACAGCTACAGGGACTAATATGCAACCAGAAACTGCTATGTAGTACAAGCTGTAGCCATCATCATGATTTTACTTTGTATATTATTTGAACTGTAACATAATAGTATTATTTTACCTCCAACAATTAAAGCGGTTGCTTCAAGTTTTTTTAGAGCATGATTGTGCGTCACTGCTCCACCTCTCTATTAAGAGAATTCTAAAAGGGAATATCAGCAGTCAGGGGTATATTTACTAAAGTGCAGGTTTTCAAATGTGGAGATGTTGCCCATAGCAACCAATCAGAAATTTATCATTTATCTAGCAACTTCTAGAAGATAATAGCCAGAATCTGATCAGTTGCGATGGGCAAAAGCTCCACTTTCGTAAACCAATACTTTAGTAAACGTAGCCTCTACAAGCCTAGCGGGACACAGCTAAAAAAGAACACACAAAACAAGACTAACCTGACCCAGAAATAGGTATGCAACACAAAAATGTCTACACAGCAACTGTGCGAAAATATGCAAATTCCGCAGCGGCCTGGATACACGTGGTCAGACGATAATCGGAGTAAAAATAGTTTTAGCGTCTATCTCTGAATCAGATGCGGTTTATTTATACTACAGGAGGACAATTTATTTTACAATCGCCAAATTTCTTTCCTGTGGCATACTCAGGGCTAGATTAACAATGGGGCGGATGGAGCTGCAGCGCCAGGCCCCCCCATCAAAACAGGCCCCCAGAGTTCCCTGCAGCTGGAAACAGAATTTTTTTTTCCTATTACAGCAAGTCAGCAGCACCAGAAAAGCCTCAGAAGCCCTCCCTACGCCAAGAGATTTATTTTGTCCTCCCCTGCGCTGTGATCTCACACTTTGTGAGGCATGCCACAGGCCCCTCCCCTCCCCTCCACCGTGCACCACAGCAGCAGCCAGAGGTCTACTTGCAAGCCGGGATGCATGGTGACCGTGACTTAGCCGCTGGTCCAGTCATGTGACCCCTCTGCCGGGCTGGCTATTGGTGCCTGATTAATGGTTGTGTTTACGTTCCCTTCGTGATCGGGAGCAGGAAGTGACAGCAGGAAAGGGTAGTAGATAACTTCCGCCCTTACAGCACCTACATGTTTTATCCATTCTCCATTCGTTTGAGGTTATTTTGTTTTCTCTATGCACCATTGGACCCTCGCAGGATCACTTCGCTCACCACACTTGGTTCAGTGTCTCGCTCCGCTTCGTTGGCCACAGGTTACTATTCCAAATACTTTGTGACATGGACCCAGGGGCTTATTGGAAAGGTCCTCTCCATGAAGGGTAACTAGACGCTACCTTTGTTTAATGGCAGGGTTTTTTCCCTCCAAAGGGGGTGTGGTCACGGATCCGTGGTTAGGCCACACTCCCGCTTTTTCCTGGGCGGTCTGTCTGCTCCTGCTGTGTTCGCAAGGCTCAGTGACTGGAGGAAAACGGGGGGAGAGATTGTGTCTTTTGCCTGGCAGCCCCGTAAGGGTATATAAGAATGTGCACAATGTCAGCCTACCGTATGTAAAGGATTTGTGCGCACTGCATATCGCCCATACAGTGCATTGCAAAATGAAACCTTGCGTTGCATATAACTGAATTGACCCCTAAGGGCAGGGGTGGGGAACCTTCGGCACTCCAGCTGTTGTGGAACTACACATAGCAAAACTGTAGCAAGGCATGCTGGTATTTGGCCAAGCTAAAATTGTTGCAGGGCATGCTGGGATGTGTTCAACAACAGGTGGAGGGCCAAAGGTTCCCCATCCCTGCCTAAGGGGCTATGGGGGATATTCAGGTTGGTGAGCAAACCAAAAAAAGTAAGCAATCGGGCAAAAGTTGCACTGCTGGTGGGACAGATGTAACATGTGCAGAGAGTTAGGGTGGGTTATAGTGTTTCTGTGCATGGTAAATACTGGCTGCTTTATTACTACACTGCAAATTAAATTTCATTTTAAACACACCTCCATACAAATTGAACTTCGTCTGCACATTACATCTGCCCCACCTGCAGTGCAATATGTTTTTTCCAAAATTGCTTACTTTTGGTTTGTTAATAAACCTGAATAAGACCCAATAGGTGGATTTCAGACAGATTTATGCAGGCTGCTGTATATAATACAGCTACTTGAACAAAGATGTACATTATAGAAATGAATAGAGAAGAAAAACAACATCTCCAAAACTTCAAACAACTACATTAAAATACAGTATATTCATCAAAAATAGTTCTGGACTGTTCATAGCCTATATTTATTTGGTATTTAGAATTCCTACAGAGAAGGTTCTCAAACTTTTTGAATCACGGTGCCTTAGGTTTACCATGTCAGACACGACACCCAGAACAGGTTCCAGACTTGCAGCTTACCACAGCAGGCTCCATCGCCCCTTACTTATTCCAATACTTCTACCTTGGCAGGGGCTCTAGTATCAGACCGGAGACACATTCCATGTCTTATCTGCTATGACATGTTATGCAATGGTCATTGTCCTCTAGTACCATCTGTAATGAGCGATGAAATGTCTTACACAGTTGCAAGAAAAAGTATGCGAACCCTTTGAAATTTCCTGGATTTGTGCATAAATTGGTCATAAAATGTGTTCTGATATTCATCTAATGCCGTACGATTTGGTCAGAGGTGCTGGCCAAACTCTTTTTTTTAAAGCGGCAATCATTTACAAGGCATGGTTTTGGAGTTCAGCTGGCAACGCGCACCTCCGGCCAACTCGGATGGCATTACATCCGGCCCTTAGTCTGAAACAGAGAGATGGAAGGTCTAATCTCTTGCGTCCTTTACTCAGGACACTGGCATACCAAATACAGTGCTCAAATACTTTATGCAATTACTGCAGCAAGCTGTTACAATGCATATGTATAATTAACGTTACAGACCAATTAGTACTGACATTCCACAGGATAGATTTACAAGAGTGGCTCACTTCCTCCACTTTGCCAGGAATGAGTGATACAAATCGCCGTCTTGCCCATGTGACTCTTTAATCCCCCCCATCATCGAGCTAAACAAGAACAGGAAGACAGGAAGCCTTCTCAGGACACCACACAGAAAGACGTCTGGTGTTGTGGTTAGTTAGCGCCAATGGACTGTATGACTTTCCTCTGCCAGTGCACCCAAGACTCTATACTGCAAGAGTCATTCCCTGGCTTGATGCAGCTCATCTGAAGTACTTTCAAATGCTACCAGATATAGGGGTCTATTTACTAAGCCTTGAATAGAGATAAAGGGCCCGATTCAGACCTGATCGCTGCTGTGCATTTTCGCATAGCGGGCAATCAGGTAATAACTGCGCATGTATATGCACCACAATGCGCACGCTCGTCGACCAACAACAGTCATCGCCAGGCAGCGACAGGATGGTGCAAAAAAATAGGATTTACCGGTAGGTAATTAAAATCCTTTCTTGTAGTCCGTAGAGGATACTGGGAATTCATTTAGTACCATAGGGTATAGACTGGTCCACCAGGAGCCATGGACAGTTTAAAAATTTGATAGAGGGAGGAGCCAGCGCACACTATGCCCTTCCTACCAGACTCAGTCTAGGAAACTGTGCCCGAGGAGACGGACATGCTTTGAGAGAAGGATATAAAAAGATAGTGGTGAGATTCCAAACCAGCACACACAAACTAGAGGAAAGCCAAGCTAACCAAACTTTAAACCAGGAACAGCATCCGCTGAACCAACAATACTCAACCAAGTAACAGTGCAGGAAGAACGAAGCACCGGGCGGGCACCCAGTATCCTCTACGGACTACGAGAAAAGGATTTACCGGTAGGTAATTAAAATCCTATTTTCTCTTTTACGTCCTAGAAGATACTGGGAACCCATTTAGTGCCATGGGGATGTACCAAAGCTCCCAAACCGGGTGGGAGAGTGCAGAGGTTCCTGCAGAACTGATTGACCAAACTGAAGGTCCTCAGAGGCCAAAGTATCGAACTTGTATAACTTAGCAAACGTGTTCAAACCTGACCAAGTAGCTGCTCGGAAGAGCTGTAAAGTCGAAACATCCCGGGCAGCCACCCAAGAAGAACCCACCGAACTAGTAGAGTTGCCCTGTGCAGATTTTGGAACTGGCAATCCTGCCCTGGAATAAGCATGCTGGACAGTGAGCTTGATCCAGCAAGCAATCGTCTGCTTTGAAGCAGGACACCCAATCTTGGGGGTAATTCAAAGTTGATCGCAGCACGAATTCTGTTAGCAATTGGGCAAAACCATGTGCACTGCAGGGGAGGCAGATATAACATGTGCAGAGAGAGTTAGATTTGGGTATGGTGTGTTCAATCTGCAATCTAATTTGCAGTGTAAAAATAATGCAGCCAGTATTTGCCCTGCACAGAAATAAAATAACCCACCCAAATCTAACTCTCTCTGCAAATGTTATATCTGCTACACCTGCAGTGCACATGGTTTTGCCCAACTGCTAAAAAATGTTCTACTGCGATCAACTTGGAATTACCCCCCTTATTAGGATCATAAAGAACGAACAGCGAGTCCGATTTTCTGTGACGAGCTGTTCGTTTTACACACACCTTCAAAGCCCTCACAACATCCAAAGACTTTGAAGTAGCAGAGGCGTCTGTTACAACCGGAATCACAATAGGTTGGTTAATGTGAAACGCAGACACCACTTTAGGAAGAAATTGTTGACGAGTTCTGAGTTCAGCCCTGTCCTCATGGAAAATTAAACAGCGGCTCTTGTGAGAACGTCCCCAGCTCCGACACACACCTTGCTGAAGCCAAGGCCAACAGTGTGACGGTCTTCCACGTAAGATATTTCACGTCTACCTCCTGTAAACGGTCCAAACCAATCCGATTGGAGGAACTGCGACACCAGATTGAGATCCCAAGGTGCCGTGGGAGGCACAAAGGGAGGTTGGATGTGCAGAACACCTTTCAAGAATGTCTGGACCTCAGGGAGAGAAGCCAATTGCTTCTCAAAGAAAATGCACCAGACCAAAATCTGGACTTTTATGGAGCCCAGTCTTAGGCCCACATCCACACCTGATTGCAGAAAAAGCAGGAAACATCCCAGATGAAATTCCACTGCAGAATATTGTCTGCTCTCACACCAAGAGCCGTACTTCTTCCAAATACGGTGGTAATGTTAAGACGTTACCCCTTTCCTGGCTTGGATCATAGTCGGGATGACCTTATCAGGAATTCCTTTCTTGGTTAGAATCAGCCATTCAACTTCCATGCCGTCAAACGTAGCAGCGGTAAGTCTCTATAGACGAATGGGCCCTGTTGCAGAAGATCCTCGCGAAGAGGCCACGGATCTTCGAGGAGCATCTCCAGAAGGTCCGCATACCAGGCCCTTCTTGGCCAGTCCAGAGCAATGAGCATCGCTTGAACCTTTTCCCTTTTTATTCTTTTTAGAATTCTTGGGATCAGAGGAAGTGGAGGAAACACGTACACCATCTGGTATTCCCATGGAGTCACCAAAGAGTCCACCGCCACTGGCTGTGGGTCCCTCGACCTGGAACAATCCCGCTTGAGCTTCTTGTTGAGACAAGAGGCCATCATGTCGATTTGTGGATATCCCCACGATGTGTCAACCACCTGAACACCTCCGGGTGAAGGCTACACTGCCCCAGGTGCAGGTCGTGTCTGCTGAGGAAGTCTGCTTCCCAGTTGTCTACTCCCGGAATGAAGACCGCCGACAACGCCACGGCGTGTTTTTCTGCCCAGAGGAGAATTCTTGACGCCTCCGACATTGCTGCTCTGCTTTTCGTTCCGCCCTGTCGGTTTATGTACGTCACCGCCGTTACTTTGTCCAACTGGACCTGAATGGCCTGATTCTGAAGAAGAGATGAGGCTTGCAGAAGGGCAGTGCATATAGCCCTGAATTCCAGGATGTTGATTGCAAGGATGACCTCCTGACTTGACCATCTTCCTTGAAGCTGCATCCCCTGGGTGACTGCTCCCCAACCTCCGAGACTTGCGTCTGTGGTTTGCAGAATCCAATACTGAATACCAAACCCTCGACTAGGTGAGAAATCTGTAGCCACCGCAGAAGGGAGATCCTGGCTTTTGGAGACAGACAGATCATCAGGTGCATGTGAAGATCCGATCCGGACCATTTGTCCAACAGATAGAGCTGGAAGGGCCTTGCATGAAACCTTCCATACTGAATTGCCTCATAAGAGGCCACCATTTTCGCCAGAAGGTGAATGTACAGATATCCGGTGGACAGCCCGAACCATTGACTGGATTACCATTGCCTTTTCCAAGGGAAGGAACACTCAGACTCCGTGTCACGTATCATTCCCAGGAAAGCAAGCCTCTGCGTCGGTTCCAGGTGGAATTTTGGTAAGTTCAGAATCTACCCGTGATCCAGAAGTAAACCGCTTGAGAGGCAAATGCTGTCCAACAACCGCTCTCTGGACGGTGCCTTTATCAGAAGATCGTCCAGGTACGGAATTGTTTCTACTCCGCAAACAGGAAGTAAACATATCATCTCTGCCATCATTTTGGTGAACACTCTCGGTGCCGTGGAGAGACCAAATGGCAGGGACTGGAACGGATAGTGACAGTCCTGCAGTGCAAACCATAGATAAGCCTGATGAGGCGGCCAGATCTGAATGTGAAGGTACACATCCTTGATATACAGTGACACTAGGAATTCCCCCTCCTTCAGACCTGAGATCACCGCTCTCAGAGACTCAATCTTGAATTTGAACACTCGTAAGTACGTGTTCAACGACTTGAGGTTCAAAATCGGTCTTACTGAACCGTCTGGTTTTGGAACTAGTACCCCTTGTTTTGCAGATAGGTGGAACTGGAACAACGACCTGAGTCTGCACCAGTCTTTGAATGGCATCTTGTAAAGTTTTACTTGGCTCTTGTGAAACTGGTAAGCCTGATTTGAAGGATCTGTGAGGTGGGAGCTCCTGGAACTCCAGTATGTAGCCCTGGGAATAAGATCTACGACCCAGGGATCCTGGCACGAACTTGATGTGACTAAAGAATTTTAGTCGGGATCCCACATGCCAGTCTTCCAGGCATTGCGGTCCACCGTCATGCTGAAGGCTTTGAGGAAGCAGAGCTTGAGCTCTGTTCCTGAGAACCGGCAGTTGCTGGTTTGCATGGTTTACCTCTAGCGCCTCTGGTGGCTGTAGAACCACCTCCGGTTTTGCCCCTAAACTTGGCCATCAGAAAGGAATGTAAATTGGAAGCTGAGTAAGCCTTCCTTGCTGGTGAAGCTGCAGAAGTAAGATATGTGGACTTACCTGCAGTAGCTTTGGAGATCCATTTGTCTAGTTCATCTCCAAATAAGGCCTCTCCTGTGAAAGGTAGGCTTTCCATGCCTTTCTTGGAATCCGCATCCGCAGTCCACTGGCGTAGCCATAAGCCCCTGCGTGCTGACACTGCCATAGCAGTGGTGCGTGCATTCAGCAAACCTATTTCTTTTATGGCTTCCACCATAAAGTTCGCCGAGTCCTGTATATGTTGCAGGACTAAAACAATCTCCCCCCGAGATAAGGAATCTAACCCTTCAATTAGGTTACCCGACCATTTAGCAATGGCTTTAGTAATCCACCCACATGCTATAGTGCGTCTCTGGGCCAGACCTGCAGCTGTATACAAGGATTTGAGTGTGGTCTCAATTCTACAATCAGCCGTGTCTTTCAGGGAGGCTGCACCCAGGACAGGCAGTACTATTTTTCTTGACAGCATGGAAATTGATGCAGCCACTATCGGTGGATTTTCCCATTTTTTTCTATCCACAGGAGGAAAAGGAAAGGATGAGAGTAACCTCTTAGGGATTTGAAATTTCCTATCCGGATTAACCCACGGTTCTTCAAACAGGGTATTCAGTTCCTTTGACACAGGAAAAGTGACTGAGGATTTCTTTTTTACATTAAAATAAGAATTTACTCACTGGTAATTCTATTTCTCATAGTCTGTAGTGGATGCTGGGACTCCGTTAGGACCATGGGGAATAGCGGCTCCGCAGGAGACTGGGCACAACTATAAAGAAAGCTTTAGACTACTGGTGTGCACTGGCTCCTCCCACTATGACCCTCCTCCAGACTTCAGTTAGGATACTGTGCCCGGAAGAGCTGACACAAGAAGGAAGGATTTTGAATCCCGGGTAAGACTCATACCAGCCACACCAATCACACCGTATAACTCGTGATACAATACCCAGTTAACAGTATGATAACAACTGAGCCTCTCAAACAGATGGCTCAACAATAACCCTTTAGTTAGGCAATAACTATATACAAGTATTGCAGACAATCCGCACTTGGGATGGGCGCCCAGCATCCACTACGGACTATCAGAAATAGAATTACCGGTGAGTAAATTCTTATTTTCTCTAACGTCCTAAGTGGATGCTGGGACTCCGTAAGGACCATGGGGATTATACCAAAGCTCCCAAACGGGCGGGAGAGTGCGGATGACTCTGCAGCACCGAATGGGCAAACTCTAGGTCCTCCTCAGCCAGGGTGTCAAACTTGTAGAATTTAGCAAATGTGTTTGACCCCGACCAAGTAGCTGCTCGGCAAAGTTGTAGAGCAGAGACCCCTCGGGCAGCCGCCCAAGAAGAGCCCACCTTCCTCGTGGAATGGGCTTTCACTGATTTAGGATGCGGCAGTCCAGCCGCAGAATGTGCAAGCTGAATCGTACTACAGATCCAGCGAGCAATAGTCTGCTTTGAAGCAGGTGCACCCAACTTGTTGGGCGCATACAGGATAAACAGCGAGTCAGTTTTTCTGACTCCCGCCGTCCTGGAAACATAAATTTTCAGGGCCCTGACTACATCCAACAACTTGGAAGCCTCCAAGTCATTAGTAGCCGCAGGCACCACGATAGGTTGGTTCAGATGAAAGGCTGATACCACCTTAGGGAGAAATTGGGGACGAGTCCTTAATTCTGCCCTATCCATATGGAAAATCAGATAAGGGCTTTTACATGACAAAGCCGCCAATTCTGATACACGCCTGGCCGAAGCCAAGGCCAACAACATGACCACTTTCCACGTGAGATATTTCAATTCCACGGTTTTCAGTGGCTCAAACCAATGTGATTTTAGGAAATCCAACACCACATTGAGATCCCAAGGTGCCACTGGAGGCACAAAAGGGGGCTGAATATGCAGCACTCCCTTAACAAAAGTTTGAACTTCAGGTAGAGAAGCCAGTTCTCTCTGGAAGAAAATCGATAGAGCCGAAATCTGGACCTTAATGGAACCCAATTTTAGGCCCATAGTCACCCCTGACTGTAGGAAGTGCAGGAAACGGCCCAGCTGAAATTCCTCCGTTGGGGCCTTCCTGGCCTCGCACCACGCAACATATTTTCGCCATATGCGTTGATAATGGTTTGCAGTTACTTCTTTCCTAGCTTTAATCAGCGTAGGAATGACTTCCTCCGGAATGCCCTTTTCCTTCAGGATCCGTTGTTCAACCGCCATGCCGTCAAACGTAGCCGCGGTAAGTCTTGGAACAGACAGGGCCCCTGCTGCAGCAGGTCCTTTCTGAGTGGCAGAGGCCATGGGTCCTCTGAGATCATTTCTTGAAGTTCCGGGTACCAAGCTCTTCTTGGCCAATCCGGAACAATGAGTATAGTTCTTCCTCCTCTTCTCCTTATTATCCTCAGTACCTTTGGTATGAGAGGAAGAGGAGGGAACACATAAACCGACCGGTACACCCACGGTGTCACTAGAGCGTCCACAGCTATCGCCTGCGGGTCTCTTGACCTGGCGCAATATCTTTCTAGCTTTTTGTTTAGGCGGGACGCCATCATGTCCACCTGTGGCCTTTCCCAACGGTTTACAATCAGTTGGAAGACTTATGGATGAAGTCCCCACTCTCCCGGGTGGAGGTCGTGCCTGCTGAGGAAGTCTGCTTCCCAGTTGTCCACTCCCGGAATGAACACTGCTGACAGTGCTAACACGTGATTTTCCGCCCATCGGAGAATCCTTGTGGCTTCTGCCATCGCCGTCCTGCTTCTCGTGCCGCCCTGTCGGTTTACATGGGCGACCGCCGTGATGTTGTCTGACTGGATCAGTACCGGCTGGTTTTGAAGCAGGGGTTTTGCCTGACTTAGGGCATTGTAAATGGCCCTCAGCATTTATGTGCAGGGAAGTCTCCTGACTTGACCATAGTCCTTGGAAGTTTCTGCCCTGTGTGACTGCCCCCCAGCCTCGAAGGCTGGCATCCGTTGTCACCAGGACCCAGTCCTGTATGCCGAATCTGCGGCCCTCTTGAAGATGAGAACTCTGCAGTCACCACAGCAGAGACACACTGGTCCTTGGAGACAGGGTTATCAGCCGATGCATCTGAAGATGCGATCCGGACCACTTGTCCAACAGGTCCCACTGAAAGGTTCTTGCATGGAACCTGCCGAATGGAATTGCTTCGTAGGAAGCTACCATCTTTCCCAGGATCCGCGTGCAGTGATGCACCGACACCTGTTTTGGTTTTAGGAGGCCTCTGACTAGAGATGACAACTCCTTGGCCTTCTCCTCCGGGAGAAACACTTTTTTCTGTTCTGTGTCCAGAACCATCCCCAGGAACAGTAGACGTGTCGTAGGGACCAGCTGTGACTTTGGAATATTTAGAATCCAGCCGTGCTGTTGTAGCACCTCCCGAGATAGTGCTACCCCGACCAACAACTGCTCCCTGGACCTCGCCTTTATCAGGAGATCGTCCAAGTACGGGATAATTAAAACTCCCTTCTTTCGAAGGAGTATCATCATTTCGGCCATTACCTTGGTAAAGACCCTCGGAGCCGTGGATAGACCGAACGGCAACGTCTGGAATTGGTAATGACAATCCTGTACCACAAATCTGAGGTACTCCTGGTGAGGATGGTAAATGGGGACATGCAGGTAAGCATCCTTGATGTCCAGTGATACCATGTAATCCCCCTCGTCCAGGCTTGCAATAACCGCCCTGAGCGATTCCATCTTGAACTTGAATTTTTTTATACATGTGTTCAAGGATTTCAAAATTTAAAATGGGTCTCACCGAACCGTCCGGTTTCGGTACCACAAACATTGTGGAATAGTAACCCCGTCCTTGTTGAAGTAGGGGCACCTATACTATCACCTGTTGTGAATACAGCTTGTGAATTGCCTGTAACACTGCCTCCCTGCCTGAGGGAGTGGTTGGTAAGGCAGATTTGAGGAAACGGCGGGGGGGAGACGTCTCGAATTCCAGCTTGTACCCCTGAGATACCACTTGAAGGATCCAGGGATCCACCCGTGAGCAAGCCCACTGATTGCTGAAATATTTGAGACGGGCCCCCACCGTACCTGGCTCCGCCTGTGGAGCCCCAGCATCATGCTGTGGACTTAGAGGAAGCGGGGGAGGACTTTTGCTCCTGGGAACTGGCTGTATGCTGCAGCTTTTTCCATCTACCTCTGCCTCTGGGCAGAAAGGACGCGCCCCTAACCCGCTTGCCCCTATTGGGCCGAAAGTACTGTACCTGATAATACGGTGCTTTCTTTGGCTGTGAGGGAACATGGGGTAAAAATGTAGACTTCCCAGCTGTTGCTGTGGAAACGAGGTCCGAGAGACCATCCCCGAACAACTCCTCACCCTTATAAGGCAGAACTTCCATGTGCCTTTTTAAATCTGCATCTCCAGTCCACTGCCGAGTCCATAACCCTCTCCTGGCAGAAATGGACATTGCACTTATTTTAGATGCCAGCCGGCAAATATCCCTCTGTGCATCCCTCATGTATAAACGTGCGTCTTTAATATGCTCTACGGTTAGCAACATAGTGTCCCTGTCTAGGGTATCAATATTTTCCGACAGGGAATCTGACCACGCAGCTGCAGCACTGCACATCCATGCTGAAGCAATAGCTGGTCTCAGTATAACACCTGTGTGTGTATATATAGACTTCAGGATAGCCTCCTGCTTTCTATCAGCAGATTCCTTCAGGGCGGCCGTATCCGGAGACGTTAGTGCCACCTTCTTTGACAAGCGTGTGAGCGCTTTATCCACCCTAGGGGATGTTTCCCAACGTGACCTATCCTCTGGCGGGAAAGGGTACGCCATTAGTAACCTCTTAGAAATTACCAGTTTCTTATCAGGGGAAGCCCACGCTTCTTCACACACTTCATTTAACTCTTCAGATGGAGGAAAAGCTACTGGTAGTTTTTTCTCTCCAAACATAATACCCTTTTTTGTGGTACCGGGGGTAACATCAGAAATATGCAACACATTTTTCATTGCCTCAATCATGTAACGTGTGGCCCTACTGGAAGTTACATTAGTCTCATCGTCGTCGACACTGGAGTGAGTATCCGTGTCGACATCTGTGTCTGCCATCTGAGGTAGCGGGCGTTTTAGAGCCCCTGATGGCTTTTGAGACGCCTGGGCAGGCACAGGCTGAGAAGCCGGCTGTCCCACATTTGGTATGTCGTCAAACCTTTTATGCAAGGAGTCGACACTGTCGCGTAATTGCTTCCACAGCACCATCCACTCAGGTGTCGACCCCGCAGGGGGTGACATCACATTTATCGGCATCTGCTCTGCCTCCACATAAGCCTCCTCATCAAACATGTCGACACAGTCGTACCGACACACCGCATACACACAGGGAATGCTCTGACAGAGGACAGGACCCCACAAAGCCCTTTGGGGAGACAGAGAGAGAGTATGCCAGCACACACCAGAGCGCTATATAACACAGGGATCCCACTATAAATGAGTGTTTTTCCCTTATAGCTGCTTATATAATATATACTGCGCCTAAATTTAGTGCCCCCCCTCTCTTTTTTACCCTTCTGTAGCTTGTACACTGCAGGGGAGAGCCAGGGAGCGTCCTTCCAGCGGAGCTGTGAGGGAAAAATGGCACCAGTGTGCTGAGGGAGATGGCCCCGCCCCTTTTCCGGCGGACTTCTCCCGCTTTTTCTGGAATTCTGGCAGGGGTATTTTTACACCTATATAGCCTTCCTGACTATATATGGTGTAGATTTGCCAGCCAAGGTGTCTTATATTGCCCTCAGGGCGCCCCCCACCCAGCACCCTGCACCCATCAGTGACCGGAGTGTGAGGTGTGCATGAGGAACAATGGCGCACAGCTGCAGTGCTGTGCGCTACCTTGTTGAAGACTGAAGTCTTCTGCCGCCGATTTTCCGGAACACTTCTTGCTTCTGGCTCTGTAAGGGGGCCGGCGGCGCGGCTCCGGGAACGAACACCAAGGTCAGGTCCTGCGGTCGATCCCTCTGGAGCTAATGGTGTCCAGTAGCCTAAGAAGCCCAAACTACCACCTGTTAGGTAGGTTCGCTTCTTCTCCCCTTAGTCCCTCGCTGCAGTGAGTCTGTTGCCAGCAGATCTCACTGTAAAATAAAAAACCTAAATATACTTTCTTTCTAGGAGCTCAGGAGAGCCCCTAGTGTGCATCCAGCTCAGCCGGGCACAAGAATCTAACTGAAGTCTGGAGGAGGGTCATAGTGGGAGGAGCCAGTGCACACCAGTAGTCTAAAGCTTTCTTTATAGTTGTGCCCAGTCTCCTGCGGAGCTGCTATTCCCCATGGTCCTTACGGAGTCCCAGCATCCACTTAGGACGTTAGAGAAACTAAGATTCCTCACACTCCTGTTACCTTATCAGGGATTTGTAGAACGTCTCTGACAGTTTCTATTCCCTGTGACAGAGTAGCCTCCCCCCCACCTCTGAGTCCACCTCCCCCTCCTCCATGTCTGACCCTTCATCATCAGAGTCAGGCTGCAGGACATGGGCCAAAGTATGTTTTTGCGGACAAATGGCAGGGGTCTGAGACGCTGGTTTGGGAACGGAGTCTCTTTTCATAAACTCATCCTTAGACTGTCTTAAATATTGCGTCTCTTTCTCATTGCGGGACAATTTAGTAGAAATATTGGAAATCATTCCCTTAATGGAGTCCAGCCATGCTGGCTCAGCCTCGCTAGCCTGGGAAGGTGCTCTACACTGGGTACACAGTAGAGAACCCCCTGGAGGAGAGGAACACTCTGCCTTACATGAAACACTCTTTGCCTGACATATTGTAATTGTGACAGCACACACACACACACACACACACACACGAAAAGGTTAAAAGCACAATTAACCCACAAAGAGCCCTTCCAGGGAGACAGAGATAGTATGGAGCCAGCACACAGCGCCCTTACCACTAATAACAAGCTTAGCCGGGTCGCTAAGTACCCAGATTGGGGACTTAGTACAC
Source organism: Pseudophryne corroboree (assembly GCF_028390025.1). Classification (NCBI taxonomy): domain Eukaryota; kingdom Metazoa; phylum Chordata; class Amphibia; order Anura; family Myobatrachidae; genus Pseudophryne; species Pseudophryne corroboree. Next base: position 417,104,837 of record NC_086451.1, on the reverse strand, counting down.
TAATAATCGCTCCCCCCCTGCTATGACCCCCTGGTACCACTGAGGTAATTTGGAGTCAGTCCGGAGGAGCTGCGCGTCCCTGTCAGTCAGCGTCTGTGTCCACTGCAGAGGGAAAATGGCGCTGGTGAACTGCTGAATCCGCTCAGTGAAGCTCCGCCCCTTCAATGGCATACGGTCTTCCCACTTTTTTTGTACTGGTTGAGGTGATTTTGTGCCTAAAATGGAGTCAGCCCCTATTAAGTCAGTGATGCCAGTGTGGGTATTGTGTACCTAAACTCAGTTTGCACCATCAGAAGCTGTGCGTCTGCACTGTGTATTGAGTCTGGAGACCCAGCCGCCCCATGTAGAAGCTGTGCGTCTCCGTACCCTCATGCCGCCATAATGGCCGGCGACCCGCTAACCGGCTTAGTATTCACCACTCTTCACCCTCTGTTAGGGGTGGCGGTGTGCTGCGGGAATGTACACTCGCCGTGGTGGGGCTGCGAATAGTTCCCTTAGGAGCTAGTGTCCTGTCAGCGGGGAACGAGACCATTAACCCTTCAAGAGGTTGGGCCATTCCCCCCCCGGGCACATTTTCTAAACTGAGTCTGGAAGGAGGGGCATAGAGGGAGGAGCCAGCGCACACTATCAAATTCTTAAAGTGCCAATGGCTCCTAGTGGACCCATCTATACCCCATGGTACTAAATGGATTCCCAGTATCCTCTAGGACATAAGAGAAATTTAATTTGCAAGGTGATTGACAGGAAGAGGTCGTCTGTGGGTGGTAACTTACCGTTTAATGGGAGTGTCTGGAAAAACGCAGGCGTTCCCAAGCGTTTAAGCGTTTTCAGGGAGGGTGTGTGACGTCAGCTCCTGACTCGATCAGGAAGTACTTTTAGTACTGTAGTAGTATGTCCTGTGCTGCGCACACACTGAGTGAAGTGCGAATGGATTTGCAGTGCGATTGCACGGGCAAAATTTCCACTCCCCCTTGGGTGGCGACCATCCGATCACAGGACAGCAACATTAGCAGCACAGCAATCAGGTCTGAATCACCCCCAAAGTACCAGCCAATCAGCTCCTAACTGCCATGTCACAGGCTGGGTTTGAAAAATGACATTTAGGAGCTGATTGGTTGGTACTTTATCTCCATCCACTTTATGTACAGCCAAGGCTTAGTAAATAGGCCCCATGATTGGGCCACACGTCTCCACTCAAGAACAGTATTAGATATTTATTTTTAACTTTTACCATTTTTTGTTGGGGGGGGTGTTTTCGGAAAAAGAGGCAGACCATTTTTTTTTGTCCAAAATTGTATTTGTAAAACTAGTAGTTAATCTATTTCAGCTCTGTTAAAACCAAAAAGATGCAAAATACAGTTGAATTTATTTATACAAATCAAAAGAAAAGCAGAGAATCCTTTTTCAAGTTCCTCAATGTCACAGCATATTTCTGTCTCCAGATCAAAAATGCAGGAATACCGACCGCAGTGTTTCAAAACATACACTTTATAAATATATATTTATATATAAAACTATAACCAGTAGTCACTCGTGTAAGGGTGGGGACTGGGACAAGAGGGAAGGTCGGCGATCTCCCGGCGATGCAAATATTGCTCACGTTGTGGATTATATTGAGCGAATGGTCCGTCGTGATTGTCATTTGAATGGACTATGAGATGAGACAATGAACAAACAAGGCAGTAAGGCACTATTGATTGTAATGGAAAACTCTCCTAAAATAAATGCTTGGCCTAAAAAAAATCCCATACTAAAAAGATACTGATATACATTGCACATGGCGTGGTGGAAGACCAGCATTTCTAAACTAAATCTATTATGCCCGAATAGAAAACGCTACAGTCTCCTCGAACCTCAAGCTACCTCCTAGGAGCTCCAAACTTGTCAGAATCCCAAGAAGACAAATCTCCATTCTCTCCAGTCTAAGATAAGCCTGTACCTACTGTACGTCCCCAGCTGCCCAAAATGTACAATGACCAACACATGTTACAGATAGGTGCCCCTGGAGGTGGTAACATGAGCGACATGACCAAAGCATAGAAAAGTATGTGGCGAGAGGTAATTCTTTGTGGTTACATCATTGGCTACTATATATTATATCTGTAGTAATCCCACGTTGTATGCGAGATGAACGGTATGGGAGATACTTCATACATGTACGCCTAAGTGCATCAGGACAGTCTTAGCTTCTAATATTGCAACTTGTGAAGGTCCCGGATAATTCTGGGAGACTATGACAGCTAAGGGAGACCTGCAATGGTATGGTGATAGTATGTAGGAATACGGAATGTGATTGTGCGGCCTACAGTGGTTTCATTACTTAGGAAGCGCAATGGGAGTACGTAGGTATCTGCCGATCGCTGAAGAGTAAATGTGATCAGATCCTGTCTTTATATCGGCAATAAGCCCCTTTACTGGGATCGTTGTGCAATTCTGGAAATCGGACGAGGACCGACCAAAATAACCGTCCTCTTGAAGCTAGACACATTGTTTAGTGTTATAAATCGGGCCATCTTGTATGGATATATTTAAACTGCGCCGTACAGTGCAAACTATCAAGAAATGTTCTGAAATACTAGTGCAGATCACTTTTCTGAGACACCCAAAGTCCCTCTGCCACGAGATGAGTGGGCATTACCCCTAGGATGATTAAAGTAACACAATGATGGGATCTCTGACTAGTTCAGCTGGTAACTGCTCCCTGTAAGAAAACAAGAAAGGAGAATCACATTTCCAGGAGCCAGTGTCACCTTCTGTCCCAAGGATTCCAGTTGTCCCCGACCACAGTATAAGGATTTCTCTTTTCCAGTGTTAAGTCCCAGGTAATGAATATGAGCACGGCTTGTGTCTGTCCAAGGACTATCCAAAAATATAATTTGCCCAAGTGGAACACAGCAAATCATTGAATCCACAACATCTTCCGGGTTTCTCAAGTTCCCGTATTGTGCATGGTTACAAATAAATTACCTGAGCACTCTAAGGGTTGGCGAGAGGCTGTAGTGTTACCTTGCACAGAGAGACGCTGCACACCCCTCCTCTCAGGGAGCAGAAGAGTGCAGAGAGATGAAGACCATGAGAAGGTTCTGGGAGAGATGTCAGTCAGTAGTTTTTTTTTATCCAGGGTACCTGGTACAATACTGAACAGGAGGCGGATTTGCCAGAACAAGTCTTCCCGCTCCCCCAGGTTTGTCAGTCTTTGGTGGTCTGTGTATGGGGATAGTAGCTTCCCTACATCTGCTGTTCATCTCATGCGGTTCTGCCTCATCAGTGGAACGATGCATGATGGGGGCCCAGCCTTAGTCAAGAAAGGATGCTTCAGCAGCTCATTAGCACTAGCTCGCTGGCTGGGATCTCTCACTAGAAGCCGATCAACAAATCCCTTTAGTAAGGGAGATATCTGTAGAAGAAATACATAACAAATCAGTGTTCCCTTCTCCCCAATGTAAATAGATACAGCCAGAACTAGGACACCACACAAGAGGACATATGGATTGATCAGCACTATAATTAGATGGATTTACTGGGGAACCAAAAAGGAGTAATGTCAACCTTTCCCCCTAGCTGAGTGGGGTTTTCCACATTACAAGAATCATACTAGCAAAAGCGTCAATCTTTAAACAGGCCTGGTGGAAATCCCATTAACTTTCTCAAGATATGGACTGGAACTTAGAAGACGGCAGGGTGTCAAACCTCTCAGGGAGACCTTATTTCTTTTTTTATAAGAGCCCAACGGGGGGAGAGTTGGGTGTGCCTCTATGATTCCGTCTATAGAAACCCAATGGGGAGAGATGGGTGTGCCCCCTATGATTCCCTCTACAGAAACCCAACGGGGAGAGATGGGGCAGCCCTGGGCACTTTAATGTAAGAAGAAGGGTGACTGGGAGCTTAAAGTACCATAAAGTTAGACTGCAGAGAGAACAGGGTACCCAGTCTAAGCTACACTAGACAAATAGGCTGCATCCCCTCTACTAAACAATTCCATATAACAGATGTCGTAAAGGCCTCTACATACTTGTAATAATTACTCATATGTGGCTAATATTCACAGTACAAGAGTCCTGTGTTTTATTCATTCAACATTTTCATGAATAATATGTAATTACTTCACTTTTTACTGAAAGTTCACTAAACAATGGGTAAAAAAAAATAAAAAAAAAAAATAAGATTTTAAACCTACGGTAAATCTTTTTCTCCTAGTCCATAGAGGATGTGGGTACTCCGTAAGGACCACGGGGTATAGACGGGCTCCACAGGAGACATGGGCACTATAAAGACTTTAGATGGGTGTGCACTTGCTCCTCCCTCTATGCCCCTCCTCCAGACCTCAGTTAGAGAACTGTGCCCAGAGGAGACAGACAGTACGAGGAAAGGATTTTTGTTAATCTAAGGGCAAGATACATACCACCCCACACCATCCACACCGTACAACTTGGAACATACGAACCAGTTAACAGTATGAAACAAAACAGCATCAGCCCGAGACTGATCAAAACTGTAACATAACCCTTATGTAAGCAACAACTATATACAAGCCTTGCAGAATTCAGTCCGCACTGGGACGGGCGCCCAGCATCCTCTACGGACTAGGAGAAAAAGATTTACCGGTAGGTTTAAAATCTTATTTTCTCTTACGTCCTAGAGGATACTGGGGACTCCGTAAGGACCATGGGGATTATACCAAAGCTCCAGACCGGGCGGGAGAGTGCGGATGACTCTGCAGCACCGATTGAGCAAACATGAGGTCCCCATCAGCCAAGGTATCAAACTTGTAGAATTTAGCAAAAGTTTTTGAACCCGACCAAGTCGCCGCTCGGCAAAGCTGTAATGCCGAGACGCCTCGGGCAGCCGCCCAAGAAGAGCCCACCTTCCTAGTGGAATGGGCCTTTACCGAATTTGGTAACGGCAATCCAGCCGTAGAATGAGCCTGCTGAATCGTGTTACAGATCCAGCGAGCAATAGTCTGCTTAGAAGCAGGAGCGCCAAGCTTGTTGGCTGCATACAGGACAAACAGTGCCTCTGTTTTCCTAACTCGAGCCGTCCTGGCTACATAAATTTTTAAGGCCCTGACTACATCAAGGGACTTGGAATCCTCCAAGTCACCCGAAGCCACAGGCACCACGATAGGTTGGTTTATATGAAAAGATGAAACTACCTTAGGCAAAAATTGAGGACGAGTCCTTAATTCTGCTCTATCCACATGGAAAATCAGATAGGGGCTCTTGTGAGACAAAGCCGCCAATTCGGACACCCGCCGTGCAGATGCCAAGGCCAACAACATGACCACCTTCCAAGTGAGAAATTTTAAATCCACCGTTTGAAGAGGCTCAAACCAGTGAGATATTAGGAACTGTAACACCACGTTAAGGTCCCATGGTGCCACTGGGGGCACAAAAGGAGGCTGGATGTGCAGCAGTCCCTTTACAAAAGTCTGGACTTCTAGAAGAGAAGCCAATTCCTTCTGAAAGAAAATTGATAGGGCCGAAATCTGTACCTTAATGGAGCCTAACTTTAGGCCCATATCCACTCCTGTCTGTAGAAAGTGGAGAAAACGGCCCAGATGGAAATCTTCAGTATGAGCATTCTTGGCTTCACACCAAGATACATACTTCCTCCAGATGCAGTGATAATGTTTCGCCGTCACCTCCTTCCTAGCCTTAATCAGAGTAGGTATGACTTCCTCCGGAATACCTTTCCCCGCTAGGATTTGGTGTTCAACCGAAATGCCGTCAAACGTAATCGCGGTAAGTCTTGGAACACGCAGGGCCCCTGCTGCAATAGGGCTTCCCTGAGAGGAAGAGGCCACGGATCTTCTGTGAGCATTTCCTGAAGATCTGAATACCAGGCCCTTCGAGGCCAATCCGGAACAATGAGTATTGTCTGCACTCTTTTTTGTCTTATGATTCTCAGTATTTTTGAGATGAGCAGAAGAGGAGGGTACACATAGACCGACTGAAACACCCATGGTGTCACCAGGGCGTCCACCGCTACTGCCTGAGGGTCCCTTGACCTGGCACAAAACCTCCGAAGCTTCTTGTTGAGGCGTGACGCCATCATGTCTATTTGTGGAAGTCCCCACTGACTTGCTATCTCTGCAAAAACTTCTTGATGAAGTCCCCACTCTCCTGGATGGAGATCGTGTCTGATGAGGAAGTCTGCTTCCCAGTTGTCCACTCCAGGAATGAAGACTGCTGACAGAGCGCTTGCGTGATTTTCCGCCCAGCAAAGAATCCTGGTGGCTTCCGCCATTGCCACTCTGCTCCTTGTCCCGCCTTGGCGGTTTACATGAGCCACAGCTGTGACATTGTCTGATTGAATCAGAACCGGTAGGTCGCGAAGAAGATTCTCCGCTTGTCGCAGGCCGTTGTATATGGCCCTCAATTCCAGTACGTTGATGTGTAGACAAGCCTCCTGGCTTGACCATAGTCCCTGAAAATTTCTTCCTTGTGTGACTGCTCCCCATCCTCGGAGGCTCACGTCTGTGGTCACCAGAACCCAGTCTTGAATGCCGAACCTGCGACCTTCGAGAAGGTGAGCACTCTGCAGCCACCACAGGAGAGACACCCTGGCCCTGGGGGACAGGCTTATTTTCTGATGTATGTGTAGATGGGACCCCGACCACTTGTCCAGAAGGTCCCACTGAAACGCCCTCGCATGGAACCTGCCGAAGGGGATGGCCTCGTAGGTCGCCACCATTTTTCCCAGTACTCGAGTGCTTTGATGGACTGACACTTTTTTCGGTTTTAACAGGTCTCTGACCATGTTCTGGAGTTCCCGGGCTTTTTCCATCGGGAGAAAAACCCTCTTTTGTTCCGTGTCCAGAATCATGCCTAAGAAAGATAGCCGAGTCGTTGGAATCAACTGTGACTTTGGTAGATTTAGAATCCAGCCATGCGGTTGCAGCACTCTCAGGGAGAGCGACACGCTTTTCTGCAATTGATCTCTCGAATAGTACCCCTTCCCCTGTTGAACTAGGGGAACCTTGACAATCACTTGTTGTTGACACAGTTTTTGAATTGCAGCTAAAACTATCTCCCTTTCTGGGGGAGAAGCTGGTAAAGCCGATTTGAAAAATCGGCGAGGAGGCACGTCTTCGAATTCCAGCTTGTAGCCTTGGGATACAATTTCCATAGCCCAAGGATCCACATCTGACTGAACCCAGACGTGGCTGAAGAGTCGAAGACGTGCCCCCACCGGCGCGGACTCCCTCAGTGGAGCCCCAGCGTCATGCGGTGGATTTAGTAGAAGCCGGGGAGGACTTCTGCTCCTGCGAACTAGCCGTAGCAGGTATTCTTTTCCCTCTACCCTTACCTCTGGCGAGGAAGGAAGAGCCCCGACTTCTTCTGGACTTATGCGACCGAAAGGACTGCATCTTATAGTGTGGTGTTTTCTTTTGCTGTGGGGGAACATAAGGCAAAAAAGTAGATTTACCCGCGGTAGCTGTGGAAACCAGGTCCGCGAGACCTTCCCCAAATAAAACCTCACCCATGTAAGGTAAAACTTCCATATGTCTCTGAGTCGGCATCACCCGTCCATTGGCGGGTCCACAGGGCTCGCCTAGCAGAAATCGCCATGGCATTGGCTCTCGAACCTAACAGCCCAACGTCTCTCGAAGCGTCTCTCATATATAAGACTGCGTCTTTAATGTGACCTAAGGTCAATAAAATGCTATCCCTATCTAGGGTATCAATGTCAGATGACAAGGTATCTGCCCAAGCTGCTACAGCGCTACAAACCCAAGCCAACACTATTGCCGGTCTGAGCAAGGCACCCGTATGTGCATAAATTGATTTTAAAGTAGTTTCCTGTCTGCGATCAGCGTGATCCTTGAGGGCTGCCGTGTCTGGAGACGGTAGCGCCACCTTTTTGGATAAGCGCGTCAAAGCCTTGTCCACCCTGGGCGAGGATTCCCACCGTAACCTGTCCTGTGCAGGGAAAGGATACACCATAAGAATTCTCTTGGGAATCTGCAGTTTGTCTTGAGTTTCCCAATCCTTTTCAAATAACGCGTTCAGCTCATGAGATGGGGGAAAGGTTACCTCAGGTTTCTTTTCCTTAAACATGCATACCCTCGTGTCAGGGAAAGAGGGGTCATCTGTGATATGCAAAACATCCTTTATTGCAATAATCATATAATGAATACTTTTGGCCACCCTTGGGTGTAACCTCGCATCATCGTAGTCGACACTGGAGTTAGAATCCATGTCGGTATAAGTGTCTGCTACTTGGGGCAGGGGACGTTTCTGAGACCCTGGAGGGCCCTGTGATACAGCCAAAGCCATGGATTGACTCCCTGTCTTTTCTCTGGACTCTGCTTTGTCCATTCTCTTATGTAATAAAGACTCATTTGCATTTAAAACATTCCACATATCCAGCCAATCAGGTGTCGGCGTCGCTGACGGAGACACCACAATCATCTGCTCCACCTCCTCCTTAGATGAGTCTTCCGCTTCAGACATGCCAACACACACGTACCGACACCCCCACACACTCAGGGATATATATATATATATATATATATATATATATAGTGTACAAGAATGAACCGTCACTCGTGGCTGAAAATCAATTTGTTGCGGTGCCTTCAGTATGAAATGGGTAAAGCAAACAGAAGGACTGCGGCACTCAGGTTTGAAGATGAAGAAAAAAAAAAAAAAAAAATATATATATATATATATATATATATATATATATATATATATATATATATATATATATATATATATATATATAGATAGATAGATAGAGAGATAGAGAGATAGATAGAGAGATAGATAGATAGAGAGATTATACACACACATACACATATACAGTCCCCCAATAAGGCCCTTTGGAGAGACAGAGAATGCCAGCGCCACCGGACACTGGAATAAAATCCCAGTCAGGGCAGCGCTTTTATAAATATACTCACTGCGCCAATTAAATGTGCCCCCCCCCTCCCCTCTTTTTTGCCCTCTGTACTTGTGTTCAGCAGGGGAGAGTCCGGGGAGCCAGCTTCTCTGCAGCGTGCTGTGGAGAAAATGGCGCTGGTTAGTGCTGAGGAATCAAGCTCCGCCCCCTAACCGGCGGGCTTCGATCCCGCTCAAATCTTTACGGGCGGGGTTTTTTGCAATATACTGCCTCCGCAGTATATATCTATGCCAGTGTCCCTAGACGGTTAATAATTGCTGCCCAGGGCGCCCCCCTGCGCCTTGCACCCATACAGTGCCGCCAGTGTGTGTGTGTGTTGGGAGCAATGGGGCGCAGCGAACCGCTGCGCGTTACCTCATAGAAGATCAGAAGTCTTCTGCCACCTTTGATGTCTTCTATCTTCTCATACTCACCCGGCTTCTATCTTCCGGCTCTGTGAGGAGGACGGCGGCGCGGCTCCGGGACGAATGGCGAGGATGAGACCAGTGTTCCGACCCTCTGGAGCTAATGGTGTCCAGTAGCCTAAGAAGCAGAGCCTATCATTTAAGTAGGTCTGCTTCTCTCCCCTCAGTCCCACGATGCAGGGAGCCTGTTGCCAGCAGTGCTCCCTGAAAATAAAGAACCTAACAAAAAGTCTTTTTTTTTCAGAGAAACTCAGTAGAGCTCCCCTGCAGTGCACCCAGTCTCCACTGGGCACAGGATCTAACTGAGGTCTGGAGGAGGGGCATAGAGGGAGGAGCCAGTGCACACCCATCTAAAGTCTTTAGAGTGCCCATGTCTCCTGCGGAGCCCGTCTATACCCCATGGTCCTTAGAGACCCCAGCATCATCTAGGATGTAAGAGAAAAAGACGTTACAAAGCAGATTCATAGATATAATCCCAGACTAAATACAGAAGAAACGTATTTCAGTGGGGCGTAACGGTCCACTAAGTCATGGGGCATAATTCAGACCTGATCGCTGCTGTGCGTTTTCGCACAGCAGGCGTTCAGGTCTGAACTGTGCATGTGCAGACGGCGCATGCCAGAGATGCTATCAGCATCTCAGCCCAGCGATCGCTTCTGCCTGATAGACAGGCAGAGGCATTCGCTGGGTGGGCCGGCGGCGTTGGGCCGCAGTTTTGGGGGCGTGGTCCGGGCAACGGACGCATCACGGATCGTGCGGGGGGCGGGCCGCGGCGGCTACGTGAAGTCACACGCAGCTGCTGCGACCCAGGGAGCGACGGATGTCTCCCTGCCTGCACGCAGGAGCTGCGCTGGTAGGGAGCTACTCTTCAGGTACAAAAGCATCGCCGCTGTGCGATGCTTTTGTACTTGTGCGGAGGGAGGGCTAGACATGCGGGGCAGACTAGCCCTGTGCTGGGTGTCCTCCCGCACGTCAGGGTGGCTGATCGTAGCCGTGCACAATCAGGTCTGAATTAGGCCGATGGTGTCTCCGTCTGTGGTAGGTAGGGAAAGATAAACAACATAGGAACGGACAAGCCCTATAAACTCTGCAATGCTTCTTTTTACATTATTCGTCTCGGCTAGATTGGCGAGATCTTGTTGGACTAGTTGGGGACCTTGCAAACTGAGCTGAGTAACACTATAACAATGTCTGCAGCAAAACAGAACTGGTTCTATAACCATATTATCGAGAACTTTACAGGTTTGTAATATAATACTTCTGAAAAATCATGTCTGACCTGTTCACTAAGCCTGTGACTAACATCTCTATGACACAGACACGTGTGCACGCACGTCACTCCCTTCCTAGAAGCTGTGTAGCGGACCCAGCTGTGCCATCACAAGGCGGATCACATATCAGCACAGGAATGTGGTGTTATGATCTGAACGCTGTGCCATCCCCCGTATGAGGTCATCAGCTCCATTCTACAGTAGCGGCAGCCCACAAACCTCTTCTCAAATCACAAAGGTGAACGTGCATTCAACTAGCCCTCATTTACAGCACATGTGATTTACTATGTGCAGCAGCACACAATGACAAAGGAAATGACAACGTCTTATAGTATAAAAACTCTGGAAGACTGGTGCTATAGAGATTATGATAAAAGTTCAGTATGGATTTTTTGCCTGAGCAAAAGTTTAGCCTTAGGGGGATGCGGTCAATTTACCTACAATCAAAATCCTGACGGTCAAAATACAGACAACCACATTGACCAACGGTCAAAATCCCGACATGGTCAAAATCCAGACATTTAAAATACCGGCAGGTCAAAAAGTCGACATGAGTTTTTCATGATTTTTTAATTGCGAGGGGATGCAGTACACTCATACGGTGTCCACGTCGACCTATGTCAACATACACACAAAAAGTAACGAAAAACTTGTGTTGACCTTTTGACCTGTCAACATTTTAAAAGTTTGTATTTTGACCTTGTCGGTATTTTGACCATCGGTCAATTGTTGTTGGTATTTTGACCGTCTGGACTTTGATTGTAGGTATTTTATACTAAACCCGCCTTAGGATAATGTATCGATGTTTTAGGAGGTAACAAAGGAGGATTTTTTTTAGGGGCTCTCCAACCCATTCCCATTTACTAGATATGGTAATGATGCCTCCACGCAGCGGTAGTTATTACAGAGAACACCTCAAGGAGGTTTGGCAATACTGACACCTGGCAAGTGTAAACACAACTAACCCAGTGTTTGCTGCATGAACAGTGTGGCCCATACATCAGGTAGGTATCGGGGTAGTTTCTCATTCTGTCAAAGCCTAGAGATTACGGGAATCGAACATGTTTGAAAAAATAAGAATTTACTTACCGATAATTCTATTTCTCGTAGTCCGTAGTGTGGATGCTGGGAACTCCGTAAGGACCATGGGGAATAGCGGCTCCGCAGGAGACTGGGCACAAAAGTAAAAGCTTTAGGACTACCTGGTGTGCACTGGCTCCTCCCCCTATGACCCTCCTCCAAGCCTCAGTTAGGATACTGTGCCCGGACGAGCGTACACAATAAGGAAGGATTTTGAATCCCGGGTAAGACTCATACCAGCCACACCAATCACACCGTACAACTTGTGATCTGAACCCAGTTAACCGCATGATAACAAAGGAGCCTCTGAAAAGATGGCTCACAACAATAATAACCCGATTTTTGTAACAATAACTATGTACAAGTATTGCAGACAATCCGCACTTGGGATGGGCGCCCAGCATCCACTACGGACTACGAGAAATAGAATTATCGGTAAGTAAATTCTTATTTTCTCTGACGTCCTAGTGGATGCTGGGAACTCCGTAAGGACCATGGGGATTATACCAAAGCTCCCAAACGGGCGGGAGAGTGCGGATGACTCTGCAGCACCGAATGAGAGAACTCCAGGTCCTCCTCAGCCAGGGTATCAAATTTGTAGAATTTAGCAAACGTGTTTGCCCCTGACCAAGTAGCTGCTCTGCAAAGATGTAAGGCCGAGACCCCTCGGGCAGCCGCCCAAGATGAGCCCACTTTCCTTGTGGAATGGGCTTTTACAGATTTTGGCTGTGGCAGGCCTGCCACAGAATGTGCAAGCTGAATTGTACTACAAATCCAACGAGCAATAGTCTGCTTAGAAGCAGGAGCACCCAGCTTGTTGGGTGCATACAGGATAAACAGCGAGTCAGATTTTCTGACTCCAGCCGTCCTGGAAACATATATTCTCAGGGCCCTGACTACGTCCAGCAACTTGGAGTCCTCCAAGTCCCTAGTAGCCGCAGGCACCACAATAGGCTGGTTCAAGTGAAATGCTGAAACCACCTTAGGGAGAAATTGAGGACGAGTCCTCAATTCTGCCCTGTCCGTATGAAAAATTAGGTAAGGGCTTTTATAGGATAAAGCCGCCAATTCTGAGACACGCCTGGCTGAAGCCAGGGCTAACAAAATATCTCACATGGAAGGTGGTAATGCTAAGTCCACAGTGGAAAGTGGTTCAAACCAATGTGATTTTAGGAATCCCAAAACTACGTTGAGATCCCAAGGTGCCACTGGAGGCACAAAAGGAGGTTGTATATGCAGTACCCCCTTGACAAACGTCTGTACTTCAGGAACTGAAGCCAGTTCTTTTTGGAAGAAAATCGACAGGGCCGAAATTTGAACCTTAATGGACCCTAATTTTAGGCCCATAGACAGTCCTGTTTGCAGGAAATGCAGGAAACGACCCAGTTGAAATTCCTCTGTAGGGGCCTTCCTGGCCTCGCACCACGCAACATATTTACGCCAAATACGGTGATAATGTTGTACAGTTACATCAGGGTAGGGATGACTTCATCAGGAATGCCTTTTTCCTTCAGGATCCGGCGTTCAACCGCCATGCCGTCAAACGCAGCCGCGGTAAGTCTTGGAACAGACAGGGTCCCTGCTGGAGCAGGTCCTTTCTTAGAGGTAGAGGCCACGGGTCCTCTGTGAGCATCTCTTGAAGTTCCGGGTACCAAGTCCTTCTTGGCCAATCCGGAGCCACGAGTATAGTCCTTACTCCTCTCCTTCTTATGATCATCAGCACCTTGGGTATGAGAGGCAGAGGAGGGAACACATACACTGACTGGTACACCCATGGTGTTACCAGAGCGTCCACAGCTATTGCCTGAGGGTCCCTTGACCTGACGCAATACCTGTCTAGTTTTTTGTTGAGGCGGGACGCCATCATGTCCACCTTTGGTTTTTCCCAACGGTTCACAATCATGTGGAAGACTTCTGGGTGAAGTCCCCACTCCCCCGGGTGGAGGTCGTGTCTGCTGAGGAAGTCTGCTTCCCAGTTGTCCACTCCCGGAATGAACACTGCTGACAGTGCTATCACATGATTTTCTGCCCAGCGAAGAATCCTTGCAACTTCTGTCATTGCCCTCCTGCTTCTTGTGCCGCCCTGTCTGTTTACGTGGGCGACTGCCGTGATGTTGTCCGACTGGATCAGCACCGGCTGACCTTGAAGCAGGGGTCTCGCTAGGCTCAGAGCATTGTAGATGGCTCTTAGCTCCAGGATATTTATGTGAAGTGATGTCTCCAGGCTTGACCACAAGCCCTGGAAATTTTTTCCCTGTGTGACTGCTCCCCAGCCTCTCAGGCTGGCATCCGTGGTCACCAGGACCCAGTCCTGAATGCCGAATCTGCGGCCCTCTAGAAGATGAGCACTCTGCAACCACCACAGGAGAGACACTCTTGTCCTTGGAGACAAGATTATCCGCTGATGCATCTGAAGATGCGACCCGGACCATTTGTCTAGCAGATCCCACTGGAAGGTTCTTGCGTGGAATCTGCCGAATGGGATTGCTTCGTAAGAAGCCACCATTTTCCCCAGAACCCTTGTGCATTGATGCACCGAGACTTGGCCTGGTTTTAGGAGCTTTCTGACTAGTTCGGATAAGTCCCTGGCTTTCTTCTCCGGGAGAAACACCTTTTTCTGGACTGTGTCCAGGATCATCCCTAGGAATAGAAGTCGTGTCGTCGGGATCAGCTGCGATTTTGGAATATTGAGAATCCAACCGTGCTGGCGCAGCACTATCTGAGATAGTGCTACCCCGACTTCCAACTGTTCCCTGGATCTTGCCCTTAACAGGAGATCGTCCAAGTAAGGGATAACTAAAACTCCCTTCCTTCGCAGGAGTATCATCATTTCGGCCATTACCTTGGTAAAGACCCGGGGTGCCGTGGACAATCCAAACGGCAGCGTCTGAAACTGATAGTGACAGTTCTGTACCACAAACCTGAGGTACCCTTGGTGAGAAGGGTAAATTGGGACGTGTAGGTAAGCATCTTTGATGTCCAGAGACACCATATAGTCCCCTTCTTCCAGGTTTGCAATAACTGCTCTGAGTGACTCCATCTTGAATTTGAACCTTTGTATGTAAGTGTTCAAGGATTTTAGGTTTAAAATTGGTCTCACCGAGCCGTCCGGCTTCGGTACCACAAATAGTGTGGAATAGTACCCCTTTCCCTGTTGTAGGAGGGGTACCTTGATTATCACCTGCTGGGAATACAGCTTGTGAATGGCTTCCAATACTGCCTCCCTGTCTGAGGGAGACGTCGGTAAAGCAAACTTTAGAAAACGGCGAGGGGGAGACGTCTCGAATTCCAATTTGTACCCCTGAGATACCACCTGAAGGATCCAGGGGTCCACTTGCGAGTGGGCCCACTGCGCACTGAACTTCTGGAGACGGGCCCCCACCGTGCCTGAGTCCGCTTGTAAAGCCCCAGCGTCATGCTGAGGACTTTGCGGAGGCGGGAGAGGGCTTTTGTTCCTGGGAACTGGCTGTTTGTTGCAGCCTTTTTCCTCTCCCTCTGCCACGGGGCAGGAATGAGGCGCCTTTTGCCCGCTTGCCCTTATGGGGCCGAAAGGACTGCGCCTGATAGTATGGCGTCTTCTTAGGTTGAGAAGCTACCTGGGGTAAAAATGTGGATTTTCCAGCAGTTGCTGTGGCTACCAGGTCTGATAGACCTACCCCAAATAACTCCTCCCCCTTATAAGGCAATACTTCCATGTGCCTTTTAGAATCCGCATCACCTGACCACTGCCGCGTCCATAAACCTCTTCTTGCAGAAATGGACAGCGCGCTAACTCTTGATGCCAGTCGGCAAATATCCCTCTGTGCATCACGCATATATAGAAATGCATCCTTCAAATGCTCTACAGTCAATAATATACTGTCCCTATCAAGGGTATCAATATTTTCAGTCAGGGAATCCGACCACGCCAGGCCCGCACTGCACATCCAGGCTGAGGCTATTGCTGGTCGCAGTATAACACCCGTGTGAGAGTATATACATTTTAGGATATTCTCCAGCTTTCTATCGGCAGGTTCCTTAAGGGCGGCCGTATCAGGAGAGGGTAGTGCTACCTGTTTAGACAAGCGTGTGAGCGCTTTATCCACCCTTGGGGGTGTTTCCCAACGTGCCCTATCCTCTGGCGGGAAAGGGTACGATGCCAATAACCTTTTAGGAATTATCAGTTTCTTATCGGGGGAAACCCACGCCTCATCACACACTTCATTTAATTCCTCGGATACAGGAAAAACTACAGGCAGTTTTTTCTCACCAAACATAATACCCTTCTTAGTGGTACTTGTATTATCAGATATATGCAATACATTTTTCATTGCTTCAATCATGTAACGTGTGGCCCTAGTGGAAGTCACGTTTGTCTCCTCATCATCGACACTGGAGTCAGTATCCGTGTCTGTGTCTGCCATTTGAGGTAACGGGCGTTTTAAAGCCCCTGATGGCGTTTGAGACCCCTGGACAGGCACAAGCTGATTAGCCGGCTGTCTCATGTCGTCAACTGTCTGTCGTAAGGAGCTGACACTGTCACGCAGTTCCTTCCACAAGCTCATCCACTCAGGTGTCGACTCCCTAGGGGGTGACAACTGTATAATAGGCAATTGCTCCGCTTCCATCTCATTTTCCTCCTCAAACATGTCGACACAATCGTACCGACACACCGCACACACACAAGGAATGCTCTGATAGAGGACAGGACCCCACTAGCCCTTTGGGGAGACAGAGGGAGAGTATGCCAGCACACACCAGAGCGCTATATATATACAGGAATACCACTATCAAGTGTGTTTTTCCTTTATAGCTGCTGTTAATATAAAACTGCGCCAAATTAGTGCCCCCCCTCTCTTTTTTACCCTTTTCTGTAGTGCAGGACTGCAGGGGAGAGTCAGGGAGACGTCCTTCCAGCGGAGCTGAGATGGAAAATGGCGCCCGTGTGCTGAGGAGATAGGCTCCGCCCCCTTCTCGGCGGCCTTTTCTCCCGCTTTTTTGGTAATTCTGGCAGGGGTTAAAATACACCCATATAGCCCTGGGGGTTATATGTGGTGTATTTATGCCAGCCAAGGTGTTTTACATTGCTGCTCAGGGCGCCCCCCCCTAGCGCCCTGCACCCTCAGTGACCGGAGTGTGAAGTGTGCCTGAGTAACAATGGCGCACAGCTGCAGTGCTGTGCGCTACCTTGTTGAAGACTGATGTCTTCTGCCGCCGATTTTTCCGGACCTTTTCTTGCTTCTGGCTCTGTAAGGGGGCCGGCGGCGCGGCTCCGGGACCGAGCTCCGAGGCTGGGCCTGTGTTCGGTCCCTCTGGAGCTAATGGTGTCCAGTAGCCTAAGAAGCCCAATCCACTCTGCACGCAGGTGAGTTCGCTTCTTCTCCCCTTAGTCCCTCGATGCAGTGAGCCTGTTGCCAGCAGGTCTCACTGAAAATAAAAAACCTAAACTTAAACTTTTCACTAAGAAGCTCAGGAGAGCCCCTAGTGTGCACCCTTCTCGGCCGGGCACAAAAATCTAACTGAGGCTTGGAGGAGGGTCATAGGGGGAGGAGCCAGTGCACACCAGGTAGTCCTAAAGCTTTTACTTTTGTGCCCAGTCTCCTGCGGAGCCGCTATTCCCCATGGTCCATACGGAGTTCCCAGCATCCACTAGGACGTCAGAGAAAATAAGATTTTACTTACCGATAAATCTATTTCTCATAGTCCGTAGTGGATGCTGGGGACTCCGTCAGGACCATGGGGAATAGCGGCTCCGCAGGAGACAGGGCACAAAAGCAAGCTTTTAGGATCACATGGTGTGTACTGGCTCCTCCCCCTATGACCCTCCTCCAAGCCTCAGTTAGGTACTGTGCCCGGACGAGCGTACACAATAAGGAAGGATCTTGAATCCCGGGTAAGACTCATACCAGCCACACCAATCACACCGTACAACTTGTGATTTGAACCCAATTAACAGTATGATAACAATGAAGTAGCCTCTAAAAAAGATGGCTCACAACAATAATAACCCGATTTTTTTTTTTTTTTTTTTTTTTGTAACAATAACTATGTACAAGTAATGCAGACAATCCGCACTTGGGATGGGCGCCCAGCATCCACTACGGACTATGAGAAATAGATTTATCGGTAAGTAAAATCTTATTTTCTCTAACGTCCTAGTGGATGCTGGGGACTCCGTCAGGACCATGGGGATTATACCAAAGCTCCCAAACGGGCGGGAGAGTGCGGATGACTCTGCAGCACCGAATGAGAGAACTCCAGGTCCTCCTCAGCCAGGGTATCAAATTTGTAGAATTTAGCAAACGTGTTTTCCCCTGACCAAGTAGCTGCTCGGAAAAGTTGTAAAGCCGAGACCCCTCGGGCAGCCGCCCAAGATGAGCCCACCTTCCTTGTGGAATGGGCATTTACAGATTTTGGCTGTGGCAGGCCTGCCACAGAATGTGCAAGCTGAATTGTACTACAAATTCAACGAGCAATAGTCTGCTTAGAAGCAGGAGCACCCAGCTTTTTGGGTGCCTACAATATAAACAGCAAGTCAGACTTTCTGACTCCAGCCGTCCTGGAATTATATATATATATATATATATATATATATATTTTCAGGGCCCTGACAACGTCTAGCAACTTGGAGTCCTCCAAGTCCCTAGTAGCCGCAGGCACCACAATAGGTTGTTTCAGGTGAAACGCTGACACCACCTTAGGAAGAAACTGGGGACGAGTCCGCAGTTCTGCCCTGTCCGAATGGAAAATCAAATATGGGCTTTTGTAAGACAAAGCCGCCAATTTTGACAATCGCCTGGCCGAGGCCAGGGCCAACAGCATGGTCACTATCCATGTGAGATATTTCAAATCCACAGATTTGAGTGGTTCAAACCAATATGATTTGAGGAATCCCAACACTACGTTGAGATCCCACGGTGCCACTGGAGGCACACAAGGGCTGTATATGCAATACTCCCTTGACAAACGTCTGGACTTCAGGAACTGAAGCCAATTCTTTCTGGAAGAAAATCTATAGGGCCGAAACTTGAACCTTAATGGACCCCAATTTGAGGCTCATAGACACTCCTGTTTGCAGGAAGTGCAGAAATCGACCTAGTTGAAATTTTTTCGTGGGGCCTTCCTGGCCTCACCCACGCAACATATTTTTACCACATGTGGTGATAACGTTGTGCGGTCACCTCCTTCCTGGCTTTGACCAGGGTAGGTATGACCTCTTCCGGAATGCCTTTTCCCTTAGGATCCGGCGTTCAAACCGCCATGCCGTCAAACGCAGTCGCGGTAAGTCTTGGAACAGACAAGGTCCCTGCTGGAGCAGGTCCTTTCTTAAAGGCCGATGCCACGGTTCCTCTTGGAACAGACATGGTACTTGCTGAAAGCAAATCCCTTCTTAGCTCCCGAGGCCATTAGTCCTCTGTGAGCATCTCTTGAAGTTCCGGTTACCAAGTCCCTCTTGGCCAATCCGGAGCCACGAGTATAGTTCTTACTCCTCTATGTCTTATAATTCTCAATACCTTGGTTATGAGAAGCAGAGGAGGGAACACATACACCGACTGTTACACCCACGGTGTTACCAGGACGTCCACAGCTATCGCCTGAAGGTCTCGTGACCTGGCGCAATACCTGTCCCATTTTTTGTTCGGGCGGGACGCCATCATGTCCACCTTTGGTCTTTCCCAACGGTTCACAATCATGCGGAAAACTTCCCGATGAAGTTCCCACTCTCCCGGGTGGAGGTCGTGCCTGCTGAGGAAGTCTGCTTCCCAGTCGTCCACTCCCGGAATGAACACTGCTGACAGTGCTATCACATGATTTTCCGCCTAGCGAAAAATCCTTGCAGTTTTGCCACTGCCCTCCTGCTTCTTGTGCCGCCCTTTCTGTTTACGTGGGCGACTGCCGTGATGTTATCCCACTGGATCAATACCGGCTGACCTTGAAGCAGAGGTCTTGCTAAGCTTAGAGCATTATAAATTTGTTCTTAGCTCCAGTATATTTATGTGGAGAGAATTCTCCAGACTTGATCACACTCCTTGTGTGACTGCTCCCCAGCCTCTCAGGCTGGCCTCCGTGGTCACGAGCATCCAATCCTGAATGCCGAATCTGCGGCCCTCTAGAAGATGAGCACTCTGTAATCACCACAGGAGAGACACCCTTGTCCTTGGATATAGGGTTATCCGCTGATGCATCTGAAGATGCGATCCGGACCATTTGTCCAGCAGATCCCACTGAAGAGTTCTTGCGTGAAATCTGCCGAATGGAAGCGCTTCGTAATAAGCCACCATTTTTACCAGGACTCTTGTGCAATGATGCACTGACACTTTTCCTGGTTTTAGGAGGATCCCGATTAGCTCGGATAACTCCCTGGCTTTCTCCTCTGGGAGAAACACCTTTTCCTGGACTGTGTCCAGAATCATCCCTAGGACCAGCAGACGTGTCGTCGGAACAACTGCGGTTTTGGAATATTTAGAATCCACCCGTGCTGTCGTAGAACTACTTGAGATAGTGCTACTCTGACCTCCAACTGTTCTCTGGACCTTGTTCTTATCAGGAGGTCGTCCATTTTCTTTGAAGACGAATCCTCCTTTCGGTCATTACCTTGGTAAGGACCCGGGGTGCCTTGGACAATCCAACGGCATCGTCTTGAAACTGATAGTGACAGTTCTGTACCACGAACCTGAGGTACCCTTGGTGAGAAAAGGCAAATTTTGGGACATGGAGGTAAGCATCCCTGATGTCCCGGGACACCATATAGTCCCCTTGTTCTTTGCTATCACTGCTCTGAGTGACTCCATCTGGATTTGAACCCTTGTAAGTGTTCAAATTTTTCAGATTTAGAATAGGTCTCACCTAGCCTTCAGTACCACCATATAGTGTGGAGTAATACCCCTTTCCTTGTTGTCGGAGGGGTAATTTTATTATCACCTGCTGGGAATACAGCTTGTGAATTGTTTTCAATACTGCCTCCCTGTCGGAGGGAGACATTGGTACAGCAGACTACAGGAACCTGCGAGGGGGGAAACCTCTCGACATTCCAATCTGTACCCCTTGGATACTACTTGTAGGATCCAGGGGTCCTGTACGGTCCCAGCGTCATGCTGAGAACTTGGTAGAAGCGGTGGAGGGCTTCTGTTCCTGGGAATGGGCTGCCTGCTGCAGTCTTCTTCCCTTTCCTCTATCCCTGGGCAGATATGACTCTTATAGGGACGAAAGGACTGAGGCTGAAAAGACGGTGTCTTTTTCTGCAGAGATGTGACTTAGGGTAAAAAACTGTGGATTTTCCAGCAGTTGCCCTGGCCACCAGGTCCCATGGACCGACCCCAAATAACTCCTCCCCTTTATACGGCAATACATCTTTGTGCCGTTTGGAATCTGCATCACCTGACCACTGTCGTGTCCATAAACATCTTCTTGCAGATATGGACATCGCATTTACTCTTGATGCCAGAGTGCAAATATCCCTCTGCGCATCTCGCATATATAGAAATGCATCCTTTAAATGCTCTATAGTCAATAAAATACTGTCCCTGTCAAAGGTATCAATATTTTTAGTCAGGGAATCCGACCAAGCCACCTCAGCTCTGCACATCCAGGCTGAGGCGATCGCTGGTCGCAGTATAACACCAGCATGTGTGTGTATACTTTTTAGGATATTTTTCAGCCTCCTATCAGCTGGCTCCTTAAGTACGGCCCTATCCGTAGATGGTACCGCCACTTGTTCTGATAAGCGTGTGAGCGCCTTATCCACCCTGAGGGGTGTTTCCCACCGCACCTTAACTTCTGGCGGGAAAGGGTATACCGCCAATAATTTTCTAACGGGGGAAACCCACGCATCATCACACACTTCATTTAATTTATCTGATTCAGGAAAAACTACAGGTAGTTTTTTCACCTCACACATAATACCCTTTTTTGTGGTACTTGGAGTATCAGAAATATGTAACACCTCCTTCATTGCCCTTAACGTGTGGCCCTAAAAGAAAATACGTTTGTTTCTTCACCGTCGACACTGAAATCAGTGTCCGTGTCTGGGTCTGTGTCGACCGACTGAGGTAAATGGGCATTTTACAGCCCCTGACGGTGTTTGAGACGCCTGGACAGATACTAATTTGTTCGCCGGCCCTCTCATGTCGTCAACCGGCTTGCAGCGTGTTGACATTGTCACGTAATTTCCATAAATAAGCCATCCATTCCGGTGTCGACTCCCTAGAGAGTGACATCACCATTACAGGCAATTTGCTCCGCCTCCTCACCAATATTTTCCTCATACATGTCGACACACACGTACCGACATACAGCACACACATAGGGAATGCTCTGATAGAGGACAGGACCCACTAGCCCTTTGGGGAGACAGAGGGAGAGTTTGCCAGCACACACCAAAACGCTATAATTATCCAGGGACAACCTTTATATAAGTGTTCCTCCCTTATAGCATTTTAATATATATACATATCGCCAAATCAGTGCCCCCCCTCTCTGTTTTAACCCTGTTTCTGTAGTGCAGTGCAGGGGAGAGCATGGGAGCCTTCCCACCAGCCTTTCTGTGAGGGAAAATGGCGCTGTGTGCGGAGGAGAATAGGCCCCGCCCCCTTTTCGGCGGGCTTCTTCTCCGGAGTTTTAGATATCTGGCAGGGGTTAAATACATCCATATAGCCTCAAGGGTTATATGTGATGTATTTTTCGCCATACAGGTATTATACATTGCTGCCCAGGGCGCCCCCCCCAGCGCCCTGCACCCTCCGTGACCGCTGTGTGAAGTGTGCTGACAGCAATGGCGCACAGCTGCAGTGCTGTGCGCTACCTGATGAAGACTGAGAGTCTTCTGCCGCCTGGTTCCGGACCTCTTCATCTTCAGCGTCTGCAAGTGGGGTCGGCGGCGCGGCTCCGGGACGAACCCCAGGGCGAGCCCTGTGTTCCGACTCCCTCTGGAGCTATGTCCAGTAGCCTGAGAATCCAATCCATCCTGCACGCAGGTGAGTTGAAAATCTCTCCCCTAAGTCCCTCGATGCAGTGAGCCTGTTGCCAGCAGGACTCACTGAAAATAAAGAACCTAAAAACTTTTTCTAAGTAACTCTTTAAGAGAGCCACCTAGATTGCACCCTTCTCGGCCGGGCACAAAAACCTAACTGAGGCTTGGAGGAGGGTCATAGGGGGAGGAGCCAGTACACACCATGTGATCCTAAAAGCTTGCTTTTGTGCCCTGTCTCCTGCGGAGCCGCTATTCCCCATGGTCCTGACGGAGTCCCCAGCATCCACTAGGACGTTAGAGAAATTGAGGATTTCCACCCAAAAATTGCTAGGGATGGGATTTTTAAATGCTGTTATTTTAGCCTTTTCCCCATTGGATCACCGATCATCAATGTCCACCAACCAGGTCTGTGATTGGTAGATCAGATTGGCAGAACGGGGTAATCTGGTCACAGATTTACAGCACATGTAAATATAATAAATGTTGTAACCGATCCTATTATAAACCCTTCAAACTACCTCAGACCTTGAGTTCTACAACTGTGACAATGCTTACATAATGGTAAGCAGATTTAGATTAGCAGCCAGCAACCTCATAACGTACTGTAACAATGGTACGGTAAGCCTATTATTTCATAACACATGCATTATCTGCCATGATGTGCTATATCCATGGCTAGCTCACCCAGCCCTAGTAGCAGGCAAACACTCTGCGGTCACGTGCTTAGCTCAGTGGTGCAGATAAACCGCACACGGTAAGTAAATCAGCACTATCATGCAGTGGAGCGGCTGGCAGTGAACCATTATACAGGTTGAGTATCCCATATCCAAATATTCCGAAATACGGAATATTCCGAAATACAGACTTTTTTTTTTAGTGAGAGTGAGATAGTGAAACCTTTGTTTTTTGATGATTCAATGTACACAAACTTTGTTTAATACACAAAGTTATTAAAAATATTGTATTAAATGACCTTCAGGCTGTGTGTATAAGGTGTATATGAAACATAAATGAATTGCGTGAATGTACACACACTTTGTTTAATGCACAAAGTTACAAAAAATATTGGATAAAATGACCTGCAGGCTGTGTGTATAAGGTGTATATGAAACATAAATGCATTCTGTGCTTAGACTTGGGTCCCATCACCATGATATCTCATTATATGCAATTATTCCAAAATACGGAACAATCCCATATCCAAAATACCTCTGGTCCCAAGCATTTTGGATAAGGGATACTCAACCTGTATTACCATGGATCTAACAACAGGAAAAAAACTGGGCTGTCTGATTCCTGAAAGATAATTCCAATTAACAGTAAGTAGATGATAAATAATAAAAATAATTAAAACAGCAAAGGGGGGGGGGTAATATCACTGCAATATTAAAGCACGGCCATACCTACACAGCCTTCCTATACTTTGTCACGTGATGTCATAGTCTGCACATCTAGATTTGTGTCATCATGCAGATCACGTTGCTCAAGTCTAGATGAGTTACAATACGTGTTACATTGAACACGTCTAGCTGTATGTCACTGTATCCATGTCTATTAGTCACATGCCGAGTGCATTGGTTCTAGGTGCAGCTACTATAAGCCACCAGCGTATGGCGGAAAGCTGCAGATGTTCTCCTACAAGGTAAGTGAGATGTGCGGCTTGGCAAACTGATGGGGGCTGATAGCTGCTGCTAGACTCCATTCACCCAGGATATGCTACAAACCAGCTTCACCATTATTATCCTTTTTTTATATGGTGCCACAAGGGTTATGCAGGACCATACCAAGCTCATAAGTAGAAACAGTGCAAACACAACAAGAAGATTAAGATGCAGAAGCCTTACAGTACAAAACATTGCGGAACACAGGATACAAGCTATATAACCAGTGCTGCACATGCAGCCACAACACCCACAGAAGCAGCCCTGGCTGTTGAACCCAAAGGTTTGGAGCCATTAAAGGCAATAGGGAGGAGTTAGTGGTATAAGTCAGGGATGGAATAGCACATGAGGGAAAAGGGCCCTGCTCATGAGAGCTTACAGTCTGAAGGGGAGGGGCAGACAGACAAGGTAGAGACAGTGAGTGAGGGGGATAGAGCGGTAGGGTAGGATGAAAGCCAGAATGATTTAATAAAGAGTAGGGTTTTTGATTATACTGTTCCTGATGAGAATTGCTTCCTGAAAAATTGCTTGTTAACAGCATCAATTAACGTGGAGCGCTACCTACAAGCACCTGGTTTCTTTGACTGGTATTTGTGCAGCACCACAGTGCACCCAGATTTAGCTTCTAGACCAAGAGCATTGTAGTGAGCTTCCCTTTTACAAAGACCCATTGTGCCTATGCCCATATATGTGTGTATGCCCTGTACATTTCTGCAAATGCAACTAGTGCGCTTCACATCTAGAGCCGCTTACTTATCCCTTCCTATCCTATCATGCAGAACTCATTTCTGGGATTTGGTTATCGGACAAACGCACAAGGAGTTACTTTTATTTATATTTTTCTCATTAAGCGAAGTGTTTTTATAGAAAAAAATCTTTCTTTTAGTATATCATTCAAAAATATCTTTATTATAGGTATTTTTTATATTTATAAACTCCGATAGTTGGAGCCTTAGTCAGTGGTGGCAGCAATAGGACATGATGATGGTATAGAGCCAGCTCCGGTCAGTAAATGTACTGCAGACAGTCATCTCTTTACCACCCCTTCATAACCAAACCAGTTCTTACATTTGTTCTCCAAGTTACATTCACCAGGAATATAGGTATTAAAGTATTTATTCCACAACTTGCGACACTTCTACACATAACTAATATATTCTAGAACAGATTACAGTGATTTTAAAATAATGGTTTTATTTATTACTGTAGTAATTATTTTACACTTCCCCAGCGGCTGCTATTGTCTGCAGCCACTGGAGGAGGGGGTCCTGTCGTTCTGACCGATCAGCAGTGATCAGCAGCACGGCAATCATTGGGGGAGACTGCAGGGAGGCAGAGGGACCTTCCAGTCCCTCTGACAGCAGCAGCAGAGGGAAGTTTCTCTTCCCTGCCGCTGTTAACACTCTCTATCTGACTGGCCGCATCCTGTGCAGGCATGATTGTATTTGATGCGACCATGCCAGGCAAGTGGTTAAATGTACTGCATGTGCACAGAGGGGTCCAACTACAGCAATACGTAACACATTCATCTAAACTACATCAGAGAACCGATACCTGGGTGGATCAGTACCTCTGGAACTGTGATTTTACACATATTAAAATCATGTATTAAATCTTTTGCAGGAATCACTGCTTCCACAGGGGGGGTGCTGTGGCAGAGATGATCTGAAAATTGCTAGGCCCAGCTCATCTCCTTTATACATGAAGCTGCTGTGATGATATCACTAGCGTTTCCTGTACTATCAGTTGCATCACCACATACAGATATAGCCTTATAATTACATATAAGCCGGTAACCCAAAAGATATTGTGTAGAATTTGGTGAGCCAATGGAAGGTGATGCAGATTCTAGGTCATTGGCAAGGCTTCCCCAGAGTACTCAGATGGGGTGTAGTACGAGTGGCCGGCCGTCAGGATCCCGGCGCCGGGATCCCGACCACCAGCATGCCGGCAGCTGGGCGAGAGCAAATAAGCCCCTTGCGGGCTCGCTGCGCTCGTCACACTGTGGGCACAGTGGCGCACGCTATTTATTCTCCCTCCAGGGGGGTTGTGGACCCCCAAGAGGGAGAATAGTTGTCGGTATGCCAGGTGTCAGGATTCCGGTGCCGGAATACTGAGCGCCGGAATCCCAACAGCCGGCATACTAAACACCACCCCTCAGATGCTTTATAGGTGTCATTACCAATGGTGTATCCTGATGGACAATGCAAGCTCCCCTTTACTAAAACTGCTGTACGTTAGAATAAGAAGTTATACCCAGAAAGAGCTCAACCACTTTGGGAAACCGCTTCCTATTAGCAGCATTATAAAGGAAATCTTTCCCCACCTGAACTTGTGGCTTTCTCACATACATAGAGATGGCTATACGGACACTACCAGCATCAGGTGACATGAATAACCTCTCACCTTCTGCACGTTTTTCAGCTTCGGTGGCATATTGTCCCTAATCATCTTCATGGCCTTTAGTGGAGGCTCATTAAAATATGGAGGCTCTCCATCCACCATCTCTATTACCATGATACCCAGAGACCAGATGTCCACCTGAAAAGGACAAATAACAATAAAGCCAGGTGCTAGTCAGTTCAACCCCTAACCACCAAGTCAAGAGCTAGGCCTTACCTCCGGCCCATAAGGTAACCTTGAGATGAGCTCTGGTGCCATCCAGTAAGGAGTTCCCACCAAGGATTTCCTACGAGGAACCTCTTTATTGACTTGGGCACAGAAGCCAAAGTCAGAGAGCTTCACCTGCAGACAGAAGATATCGGTTACAGACACAATACTGCAAAGCAGAGAAATCCATTACCCAACACACTCATACATCTAGCTCCCAAAGTCCGGTGCCCCACTAGGTAATAGCACACAACAAACACGGTCATCTTCTTACCCGTCCATCATGTGTCAGCAGGATAGAATCACTCTTAATATCCCGGTGAATTACTCCTTGGGCATGAAGCACAGACAGAGCCTTCAGTACAGACACACAGACCGCAGCAATCTGCTCCTCGTTCATTCTGAAAGCAAACAGTAAGATGTCATCACCGATGTGGAGCCGCTCAGAGGCACTGAGACAATCCTAATCAAACAGTTTATGGTTCCAGAGCACATGTTAGAAAAAGAAGCCACCAGGCATTGAGGGATAATATTGGTAAAGGGAAAAGCAGTGATCTCAGGAAAGGAGAGAGAAAACAAGACAAACAGTTTCCCTGTGCCCAGAAGCAGGGGATACATTATGGTACAGAGCTCTGCTGGCAGGGGTATAGAAGCAGCTACTGTATGTAACAGACTTACCTGGTGTGTGTGACAATGTCTGTAAGGGCTCCGCCTTCCAGGAACTCCATTACAACCCACAGCTCATCCCCCACCAGGTAACTGTTGTACATCTCCACTACGTTCTCGTGCTGGTAATCCCGCATTATCACCACCTATAAAGCAAATTGTACATACAAATAATACTTCCATGCTGCCAACTACAAAACCATTTCAATGGGATACAATGACTGAAACAGAGAACAACGCTTTGAAGAGACAGGAAAATAATATTTTATAGATAGATATATCTTTGTAGCTCTATACTATAGAAATGATCAGTCCATATGCTACACTGATTTATCACATGTAGGAGGATATGCCTCTCCTTTATTTGTTTTGATGTTGGACCCATAAGTAGACTTCCATCACCAATTTATGGCTACATGCAGCTTGAGACTACAAGAGAAAATAGGATTTTAATACCTACCGGTAAATCCTTTTCTCTTAGTCCTTAGAGGATGCTGGGGACTCCAAAAGGACCATGGGGTATAGATGGGATCCGCAGGAGACATGGGCACTTTAAGACTTTAAATGGGTGTGAACTGGCTCCTCCCTCTATGCCCCTCCTCCAGACCTCTGCTATAGGAACTGTGCCCAGGGAGACGGACATTTCGAGGAAAATGATTTTTGTTAACCAAGGGTGAGATACATACCAGCTCACACCACAACACACCGTACACAGTGTCGGACTGGGGCATGAAGGGCCCACCAAGGAAATCCAATCATATGGGCCCACTAAGGGGCGTTGCCATATGCTGGAAGGGGTGTGGCCACCTGACCAGAGAGGAGTGGCCAGACGTTATAAGAGCTACCCAGCATAGTATATAAAGAAAAAAAAATGGTATAATATTTATAATAAGAATTTACTTACCGATAATTCTATTTCTCATAGTCCGTAGTGGATGCTGGGAACTCCGTAAGGACCATGGGGAATAGCGGCTCCGCAGGAGACTGGGCACAAAAAGCTTTAGACTAGCTGGTGTGCACTGGCTCCTCCCCCTATGACCCTCCTCCAAGCCTCAGTTAAGATACTGTGCCCGAACGAGCGTACATAATAAGGAAGGATCTTGAATCCCGGGTAAGACTCATACCAGCCACACCAATCACACCGTACAACTCGTGATCTGAACCCAGTTAACAGTATGATAACCGTAGGAGCCTCTGAAAAGATGGCTTCCAACAAAAAACAACCGGATTTGTTTGTAACAATAACTATATACAAGTATTGAAGACAATCCGCACTTGGGATGGGCGCCCAGCATCCACTACGGACTATGAGAAATAGAATTATCGGTAAGTAAATTCTTATTTTCTCTGACGTCCTAGTGGATGCTGGGAACTCCGTAAGGACCATGGGGATTATACCAAAGCTCCCAAACGGGCGGGAGAGTGCGGATGACTCTGCAGCACCGAATGAGAGAACTCCAGGTCCTCCTCAGCCAGGGTATCAAATTTGTAGAATTTAGCAAACGTGTTTGCCCCTGACCAAGTAGCTGCTCGGCAAAGTTGTAAAGCCGAGACCCCTCGGGCAGCCGCCCAAGATGAGCCCACCTTCCTTGTGGAATGGGCTTTTACAGATTTTGGCTGTGGCAGGCCTGCCACAGAATGTGCAAGTTGAATTGTACTACAAATCCAACGAGCAATCGTCTGCTTAGAAGCAGGAGCACCCAGCTTGTTGGGTGCATACAGTATAAACAGCGAGTCAGATTTTCTGACTCCAGCCGTCCTGGAAACATATATTTTCAGGGCCCTGACTACGTCCAGCAACTTGGAGTCCTCCAAGTCCCTAGTAGCCACAGGTACCACAATAGGTTGATTCATGTGAAACGCTGAAACCACCTTAGGGAGAAATTGAGGACGAGTCCTCAATTCCGCCCTATCCGAATGAAATATCAGGTAAGGGCTTTTATAGGATAAAGCCGCCAATTCTGATACGCGCCTGGCTGAAGCCAGGGCCAACAGCATTACCACTTTCCATGTGAGATATTTCAAATCCACTGTGGCAAGTGGTTCAAACCAATGTGATTTTAGGAACCCTAAAACTACATTGAGATCCCAAGGTGCCACTGGAGGCACAAAAGGAGGCTGTATATGCAGTACCCCTTTGACAAACGTCTGAACTTCAGGCACTGAAGCCAGTTCTTTCTGGAAGAAGATCGACAGGGCCGAAATTTGAACCTTAATGGATCCTAATTTTAGGCCCATAGACAATCCTGCTTGCAGGAAATGTAGGAAACGACCCAGTTGAAATTCCTCCGTAGGGGCCTTCTTGGCCTCACACCACGCAACATATTTTCGCCAAATGCGATGATAATGTTTTGCAGTTACATCCTTCCTGGCCTTGATCAGGGTAGGGATGACTTCATCTGGAATGCCTTTTTCCTTCAGGATCCGGCGTTCAACCGCCATGCCGTCAAACGCAGCCGCGGTAAGTCTTGGAACAGACAAGGTCCCTGCTGGAGCAGGTCCTTCCTTAGAGGTAAAGGCCACGGGTCCTCCGTGAGCATCTCTTGCAGCTCCGGGTACCAAGTTCTTCTTGGCCAATCCGGAGCCACGAGTATCGTTCTTACTCCTCTCCTTCTTATGATTCTCAGTACTTTTGGTATGAGAGGAAGAGGAGGGAACACATATACCGACTGGAACACCCACGGAGTTACCAGAGCGTCCACCGCTATTGCCTGAGGGTCCCTTGACCTGGCGCAATATCTGTCCAGTTTCTTGTTGAGACGGGACGCCATCATCTCCACCTTTGGTTTTTCCCAACAGTTTACAATCACTTGGAAGACTTCTGGATGAAGTCCCCACTCCCCCGGGTGGAGGTCGTGTCTGCTGAGGAAGTCTGCTTCCCAGTTTTCCACTCCCGGAATGAACACTGCTGACAGTGCTATCACATGATTTTCCGCCCAGCTCCTTGCAGCTTCTGCCATTGCCCTCCTGCTTCTTGTGCCGCCCTGTCTGTTTACGTGGGCGACAGCCGTGATGTTGTCCGACTGGATCAATACCGGTTGACCCTGAAGCAGAGGCCTTGCTTGACTTAGGGCATTGTAAATGGCCCTTAGCTCTAGGATATTTATGTGAAGAGACGTTTCCATGCTTGACCACAAGCCCTGGAAATTTCTTCCCTGTGTGACTGCTCCCCAGCCTCTCAGGCTGGCATCCGTGGTTACCAGCATCCAATCCTGAATGCCGAATCTGCGGCCCTCTAGAAGATGAGCCTTCTGTAACCACCACAGGAGAGATACCCTTGTCCTTGGAGATAGGGTTATCCGCTGATGCATCTGAAGATGCGATCCGGACCATTTGTCCAGCAGATCCCACTGAAAAGTTCTTGCATGGAATCTTCCGAATGGAATCGCTTCGTAAGAAGCCACCATTTTTCCCAGGACTCTCGTGCACTGATACTTGTCCTGGTTTTAGGAGGTTCCTGACTAGCTCGGATAACTCCCTGGCCTTCTCCTCCGGGAGAAACACCTTTTTCTGGACTGTGTCCAGAATCATCCCTAGGAACAGTAGACGTGTTGTTGGAATCAGCTGTGATTTTGGGATATTTAGAATCCACCCGTGCTGACGTAGCACTACCTGAGATAGTGCTACTCCGACCTCTAACTGTTCCCTGGACCTTGCCCTTATCAGGAGATCGTCCAAGTAAGGGATAATTAATACGCCTTTTCTTCGAAGAAGAATCATCATTTCGGCCATTACCTTGGTAAAGACCCGTGGTGCCGTGGACAATCCAAACGGCAGCGTCTGAAACTGATAATGACAGTTTTGTATCACAAACCTGAGGTACCCTTGGTGAGAAGGGTAGATTGGGACATGGAGATAAGCATCCTTGATGTCTAGAGATACCATATAGTCCCCTTCTTCCAGGTTCGCTATCACTGCTCTGAGTGACTCCATCTTGAATTTGAACCTTTTTATGTAAGTGTTCAAAGATTTTAGATTTAAAATTGGTCTCACCGAGCCGTCCGGCTTCGGTACCACAAACAGCGTGGAATAATACCCCTTTCCCTGTTGTAGGAGGGGTACCTTGATTATCACCTGCTGGGAATACAGCTTGTGAATAGCTTCCAATACTGCCTCCCTGTCGGAGGGAGACGTTGGTAGAGCAGACTTCAGGAACCGGCGAGGGGGAGACGTCTCGAATTCCAATTTGTACCCCTGTGATACTACCTGCAGGATCCAGGGGTCCACTTGCGAGTGAGCCCACTGCGCGCTGAAATTCTTGAGACGGCCCCCCACCGTGCCCGAGTCTGCTTGCAGAGCCCCAGCGTCATGCTGAGGACTTGGCAGAAGCGGGGGAGGGCTTCTGCTCCTGGGAAGAGGCTGCATGGTGCAGTCTTTTTCCCCTTCCTCTGCCCCGGGGCAGGAACGAGCGGCCTTTTTCCCTCTTGCCCTTATAGGGACGAAAGGACTGGGTTTGAAAAGACGGTGTCTTTTTCTGCTGAGAGGTGACCTGGGGTAAAAAGGTGGATTTTCCAGCCGTTGCTGTGGCCACCAGGTCCGATAGACCGACCCCAAATAACTCCTCCCCTTTATACGGCAATACTTCCATATGTCGTTTGGAATCCGCATCACCTGACCACTGTCGCGTCCATAACGTTCTTCTGGCAGAAATGGACATCGCACTTACTCTAGATGCCAGGGTGCAAATATCCCTCTGTGCATCTCGCATATATAGTAATGCATCCTTTAAATGCTCTATAGTTAATAATATATTGTCCCTATCCAGGGTATCAATATTTTCAGTCAGGGAATCCGACCAAGCCACTCCAGCGCTGCACATCCAGGCTGAGGCGATCGCTGGTCGCAGTATAACACCGGTATGTGTGTATATACCTTTTAAGATATTTTCCAGCCTTCTATCAGCTGGTTCCTTGAGAGCGGCCGTATCAGGAGACGGTAACGCCACTTGTTTTTGTTTTGATAACCTCTGGCGGGAAAGGGTATAGTGCCAATAATTTATTAGAAATCAGCAGTTTTTTATCGGGGGAAACCCACGCTTTATCACACACCTCATTTAATTCATCTGACTCAGGAAAAACCACTGGTAGTTTTTTCACACCCCACATAATACCCTTTTTTGTGGTACTTGTAGTGTCAGAAATGTTCAATGCCTCCTTCATTGCCGTGATCATGTAACGTGTGGCCTTACTGGACATTACGTTTGTCTCGTCACCGTCGACACTGGATTCAGTATCTGTGTCAGGGTCTGTGTCGACCATCTGAGGTAACGGGCGTTTTAGCGCCCCTGACGGTGTCTGAGACGCCTGAACAGGCACTAATTGATTTGTCGGCTGTCTCATGTCGTCAACAGTTTTTTGCAAAGTGCTGACATTGTCACGTAATTCTGTAATTACTACCATCCAGTCAGGTGTCGACTCCCTAGGGGGTGACATCACTAACACAGGCAATTGCTCTGCTTCCACATCATTTTCCTCCTCATACATGTCGACACAATCGTACCGACACCCAGCACACATGCTCTGATAGAGGACAGGACCCCACTAGCCCTTTGGGGAGACAGAGGGAGAGTTTGCCAGCACACACCAGAGCGCTATATATATATATATACAGGGATAACCTTATATAAGTGTTACTCCCTGTTATAGCTGCTGTATTTATATATTAGCTGCCAATAGTGCCCCCCTCTCTGTTTTACCCTGTTTCTGTAGTGCAGGACTGCAGGGAGAATCAGGGAGCCGTCCTTCCAGCGGAGCTGTGAAAGAAAATGGCTATTGCTACACTGTGATAGCAGACAAAAGTATCCAGTGAACTATTGCATTATGAACTTGGGCTGCTAACCCCCGCCAGGTAGATGTACAGGTAAGTGCCCATATTAGTATTACGCTCTGCATTAACATATTAGGAGCAGGACCATCAGTCACCACTAACTACCTATGCTGCTCTCTCCATTTCAAAACAAATCTTTATGGGCTGCAAAACTGCTTGTATACTGTACTTTTACATTGTACTTTATTTATTTGACACAGTGGTACCAAAAACAGTTTTTACTGTTTTTATTTTATTTTGACTTTGATTTTTATTTCTTTTAAATGTACTATTTCTACGCCATATCTGTTACCTGTACTAACAGACACTTTGTTTAAACAAACTAAATATTATACCATTACCCTTATCCAAATCTTGCTGTGCCCCAGGTTATTTTTTCACCTTTACACTAATATAGGCACTCACCCGGCCAAGAGATCCTGTGGGTTCTCAAAACTGGAGAAGCAGCCAGAACAGGAACACCAGCGTCGATGGTAATGCAGTATCAGGGGCAAGTGGGTCACAGGCGGCACACATTCAAGCAGCCGTCGGTTGGTAGCAGCCACCGCAGAAAGGAGAGGAGCAGCAGAGGTGGCAGCACTATAGAGGAGTAACAGCAGGGACGGGTGCCGGCGTATAACCCGTCCTGGCAGACACTGAGTGGGCAGCAACAGGGAGCCGGCACTGAGCAGGGGTGAGTGGCGGCAAGGAATGCTTGGGTCACTTGCGTGGCTTGCATTGTGTGAATGATAACGCCCAAAAAGACAATAAGATAAAAATTTGGATTGAACTTCTGGCCCTAACTATTTTGATTCCCTAGGCAATATTTTGCCCCTAAACCCCCCACCCCCTGTGGAGATAATAGAGGTGACCGGGAGTGGGTGACAGGGAGATGGTGGGTGGATGGGGATGCAGGGGTGACAGGGAGATAGTGGGTGACATGGTGAGAGGGTGACAGGGAGATAGACTGTGACAGAGATAGTGAGTGACAGGGAGATAGTGGATGACTGGGGAAGCATAGGAGACAGGGAGATAGTGTGTGACGCTGTGATAGAGGGTAACAGGTAGGTAGTGGGTGACAGGGAGACACTGGATAACAGGAAGAGGGCAGAGGCATAACTAGGGTTAAAGGCGCCCAGGGCAAATAAAAAAAATGGTGCCCCTTAAATTGTAATTTAAAATTCTGGCTGAACTCTTATATACACACACACACACACACACACACACACACACACACACACACACACACACACACACACTATATAGGGGACCATACACACACTGACACTATACAGTCGTCCATACACACACACACACACACACACACTGACACTATACAGGGGTCCACACACACACACACACACACACACACACACACTGACACTATACAGGGGTCCATACACACACACACACACACACACACACACACACACTGACACTATACAGGGGTCCCCACACACACACACACACACTCTGACACTATACATGGGTCCTTACATACACTGACACTATGCAGAGGTCCATACACACACTAACACTATACAGAGGTCACACACACACACACACACACACACACACACACACACACACACACACAATGACACTGTACAGGGGCCCATACACACACACATACACAATGACACTATACAGGGGTCCATACACACACACACAAAATGACACTATACAGGGGTCCATACACACACACTGACACCATACAGGGGTCCTTACATATACTGAACCTACGCAGGGGTCCATACACACACACTATACAGGGGTCCATACACGCACGCACACACACCCAACACTGACACTATACAGGGGTCCATACACACACACACACACACACACACACACACACACACAATATAACACTATACAGGGGTCCACACACACACACACACACACACACACTATACAGGAGTCCATACACAAACACACACACTGACACTATACAAGGGTCCTTACATACACTGACACTATGCAGGGGTCCATACACACACACACACACTGACACTATACAGGGGTCCATACACACAGACAATATACAGGGGTCCATACACACACAATGACACTATACAGGGGTCCATACACATACACACACACACTGATACTATACAGGGGTCCATACACACACACTGACACTATACAGGGGTCCATACACACAGACAATATACAGGGGTCCATACACACACAATGACACTATACAGGGGTCCATACACACACACACACACTGATACTATACAGGGGTCCATACACACACTGACACTATACAGGGGTCCATTCACATACACACTATACAGGGGTTCACACACACACACACACACACACACACACACACACGAGTCCATACACAAACACACACACTGACACTATACAAGGGTCCTTACATACACTGACACTATGCAGGGGTCCATACACACACACACACACACTGACACTATACAGGGGTCCATACACACAGACAATATACAGGGGTCCATACACACACAATGACACTATACAGGGGTCCATACACATACACACACACACTGATACTATACAGGGGTCCATACACACACACTGACACTATACAGGGGTCCATACACACAGACAATATACAGGGGTCCATACACACACAATGACACTATACAGGGGTCCATACACATACACACACACACACACACTGATACTATACAGGGGTCCATACACACACTGACACTATACAGGGGTCCATTCACATACACACTATACAGGGGTTCACACACACACACTATACAGGGGTCCATACACATACACACTATACAGGGGTCCATACACACACACACACATTGACACTGTAAAGGGGTCCATACACAAACACTATATAGGTGTTTGTGTATGGACCCCTGCATACACTGACACTATACAGGGGTACACACACACACACACACACACAATAACACTATACAGGGGTCCATACACACACACATTGACACTGTAAAGGGGTCCACACACAAACACTATACAGGGATCAATACACACACACACACACACACTATACAGGGGTACACACACACTGACATTATAAAGGGGTCCATACACACACACTGACGCTATACAGGGGTCCATACACACACACACACACTGACGCTATACAGGGGTCCATACACAATGACACTATACAGGGGTCTTTTATATACAATCTTAGGGGGGCACATCTAATATAATAATGCAGCACTGTTGGGCACTGGAGAGAAGGAATCTCCTACCGCAATTAGTAGCAGGGCTGATCCGCTGTACCAGTCGCTCTGCCTCCATTGCTGCTGTGATCCAGGGCTGGTTGTTGCAGGTGCTGGCAGGTGTGGGGGGGCTTGTGCAGTGATAATGAGTGCTGACAGGGGTGGAGAGGGTGTGCGGTGGACATGTGTGCCGGCAGGGAAGAGCGGTGCGCAGTGACCATGTGTGGGGGGAGGTGCGGTGAACATGTACGCAGACGGGGGAGAGAGGTGCGCGGTTATGTGTGCTGGCGGGGGCAAGGGGTGGTGCGCGTCACTCCCTCACATGCTGGACGGTGCGTGTACCTGCTGCAGTCAGCCACTCTGTATCAGTAGACTGCATCGGCCGCCCGGGAGAGAAATGTGATGCCTGCTGCTGATCGGGAGCCGCGACCCGCCCGCTGCCCACTGGTGACTGCACGCACTCACCAGCTACAGCCTCCATGGCACGCGTGCCGTCTCCTCCGTACCGCGCGTGATCCTCCTGTCGGCGAGTGGTGTGGTAAGGAGCTGCAGACGCTCGGCTCTTCCGCAAACTCCTGACTGGCAAGCCCCGCCCCCCGGCAGAAGTGGGCGTGACTAAATACAATATTGACCCACCGGTGGAACCACCGGTTCCCCGGCAGGCCAGTCCGAGCCTGACCGTACAACATGGCATTTAACTAAAACCAGTTAACAGCATGAACCAAAGAATCAGCAACAGGCTGATCGAAACCAAAAACACAACCTTTGTGTAACAAAAGCAATAACTATGAACAAGTACTGCAGATAGAGTCCGCACTGGGACGGGCGCCCAGCATCCTCTACGGACTAAGAGAAAAGGATTTATTGGTAGGTATTAAAATCCTATTTTCTCCTTCGTCCTAGAGGATGCTGGGGACTCCAAAAGGACCATGGGGTTTATACCAAAGCTCCAGACCAGGCGGAAGAGTGGGGATGACTCTGCAGCACCGATTGAGCAAACATGAGGTCCTCATCAGCCAGGGTATCAAACTTGTAGAATTTTGCAAAAGTGTTTGAACCTGACCAAGTAGCTCCTCGGCAAAGTTGTAGCGCCGAGACTCCCCGGGCAGCCACCCAAGATGAGCCCACCTTCCTGGTAGAATGGGCCTTCACTGATTTCGGTAACTGTAATCCAGCCGTAGAATGAGCATGCTGAATCGCATTACAGATCCAGCGTGCAATAGTAGGCTTAGAAGCAGGAGCCCCAATCTTGTTTGCAGCATACAGGACAAACAGAGCCTCCGTTTTCCTAACACGAGCCGTTCTGGCTACATAAATTTTCAAAGCTCTGACCACATCGAGAGACTTTGAATCAGCCAAAGCTTCAGTAGCCACAGGTACCACAATAGGTTGGTTCATGTGAAACGAAGAAACCACCCTTGGTGGAAATTGCTGACAAGTTCTCAACTCCGCTCTATCCTCGTGGAAAATCAAATAGGGGCTTTTATGAGACAAAGCCGCCAATTCCGACACCCGCCTTGCGGACGCCAAGGCCAAAGGCATGACCCCTTTCCAAGTGAGAAATTTCAACTCAACCGTTTGTAAAGGTTCAAACCAATGTGACATAAGGTCAATTGATAAGGCCGAAATCTCCACTTTAATGGAGCCTAACTTTAGGCCTGCATCCACACCTGCTTGTAAAAAATGGAGAAACCGACCCAGCTGAAATTCTTCCATAGGAGCCTTCTTGGATTCACACCAAGACACACATTTTCTCCAAATACGGTGGTAATGCTTCGCCGTTACCTCC
Organism: Pseudophryne corroboree; assembly: GCF_028390025.1. NCBI lineage: Eukaryota > Metazoa > Chordata > Amphibia > Anura > Myobatrachidae > Pseudophryne > Pseudophryne corroboree. Next base: position 417,066,499 of record NC_086451.1, on the reverse strand, counting down.
TTTCTAGCTTTCAGTAGAGTGGGGATGACTTCACCGGGAATACCCTTTCGAGCTAGGATTTTGCGTTCAACCACCACGCCGTCAAACGCAACCGCGGTAAGTCTTGGAACACACACGCCCTTGCTGCAACAGATCCTCTCTTAGAGGAAGAGGCCATGGATCTCCTACGAGTAATTCCTGAAGATCCGGATACCAGGCCCTCCGTGGCCAATCTGGAACAACGAGTATCGCCTGAACCCTTGTTCTTCTTATGATCCGTATCACCTTTGGGATGAGTGGAAGTGGAGGGAACACATAGACCGACTGATACACCCACGGTGTCACTAGGGCGTCCGCTGCTACTGCTTGAGGGTCCCTCGACCTGGAACAATATGTCTGAAGTTTCTTGTTGAGGCGAGACGCCATAATGTCTATTTGAGGAATTCCTCAACGACTTGTCACTTCTGCAAAGACCTCTTGATGAAGACCCCACTCTCCTGGATGGAGATCGTGTCTGCTGAGGAAGTCTGCTTCCCAGTTGTCCACGCCTAGAATGAAGAGCCTGTTTTTCCGCCCAGCGAAGAACTTTTGTGGCCTCCGCCATCGCCGCTCTGCTCCTTGGTCCGCCCTGGCGGTTTATGTGCGCCACTGCTGTTATGTTGTCCGACTGAATCAGGACGGGCAGGACGCGAAGATGATGTTCCGCTTGTAGAATGCCGTTGTAGATGGCCCTTAATTCCAGAATGTTTATGTGCAGACAAGCTTCCTGGCTTGACCATTTTCCCTGGAAATTTTGTCCATGTGTGACTGCTCCCCAACCTCGGAGACTTCCATCCGTGGTTACTAGGATCCAATCTTGGATCCCGAACCTGCGTCCCTCTAGAAGGTGAGAACTTTGGAGCCACCACAGGAGAAAAATCCTGGCCCTGGGAGATAGGCTTATCTTCCGGTGCATGTGTAGGTGAGACCCGGACCACTTGTCCAACAGGTCCCACTGAAAAACCCTGGCATGGAACCTGCCAAACGGGTTGGCCTCGTAGGCCACCACCATCTTCCCGAGTACATTGATGAATCGACACTCTTGCCGGTTTCCAGGTAAGCCTGATGTGGAGGATATATGGGGACATGTAGGTAAGCATCCTTTAGGTCGACCGACACCATAAAATCCCCCCCTTTCAGACTGGAGATCACTGCTCGAACAGGCTTGAATAAAACCCTTCTCCCCGTTGTGATGGGGGTACCGTGACAATGACTTGCTGTTGACACAGCTTTTGTATTGCAGCGCACACTACTTCTCTTTCCGGAAGAGAAGCTGGCAAGGCCGATTTGAAAAATAGGTGGGGGGGAGGGGACGTCTTGAAACTCCAGTTTGTATCCTTGGGCCACAATTTCCAGCACCCAAGGATCCAGGCCTGAGTGAACCCAGACCTGACTGAAGAGCTGGACACGTGCCCCCACCGGTGCGGACTCCCGCAGCGGAGCCCCAGCGTCATGCGGTGGACTTGGTAGAAGCCGGGGAGGACTTCTGCTCCTGGGAGCTTGCCACAGCCGGCGATCTTTTTCCCCTTCCCTTACCTCTAGCAACAATGCAGGAGGACCCTCGTCCTTTTTTGACTTTATTAGACTGAAAGGACTGCATCTGATACGGAGGCGTTTTCTTTTGCTGTGGAGGGACAAAAGGTAGAAAAGATGACTTACCCGCGGTAGCTGTAGATACCAGGTCCGCGAGGCCTTCACCAAACAAAACGCCACCTTTGTAGGGCAGAGCCTCCATAGCCTTCTTAGAATCAGCATCACCATTCTATTGATGATTCCACAACGCTCTCCTAGCCGATATTGCCATGGCATTGGCCCTTGATCCAAAGGGGCCAATATCTCTCGCAGCCTCCTTTCGATAGACTGCAGCGTCCCTGATATGACCCAGCGTCAAAAGCACGCTATCTCTATCCAGAGTGTCAATTTCAGATGACAAGTTATCTGCCCACTTTTCAATAGCGCTACTTACCCATGCCGCTGCCCCAGCAGCGTACCTGTAGTGACATAAATAGATTTCAAGGTAGTTTGCTGCTTACATGGGACGGAAGCACCACCTTCTTGGACAACTGCGCTAGAGCTTTGTCCACCGTGGGAGTAGACTCCCACTTTTCCCTATCCTCAGAGGGAAACGGATATGCCATAGAAATTCTCTTGGGAATCAGCAACTTCTTGTCAGGAGTATCCCAAGCCTTTTCAAAAAGAGAGTGTTCAGTTCATGAGATGGAGGAAACGTTACCATAGGTTTCTTTCCCTTATACATACAGACCCTTGTCTCAGGCACAGCAGGGTCTTCCGTGATATGTAACACGTCCTTAATTGCCACAATCATGTACTGAATGCTCTTAGCCAGTTCAGTATTCAATTTGGCATCACTATAGTCGACACTGGAGTCCGAATCCGTGTCGGTATCTGTGTCTGCTATCTGGGTAAACAAACGTTTCTGTGACCCTGAGGGGGTCTGAGTTTGTGACAAAACATCTTCCATGGATCGTCTCCATGCTTGGTTCTGAGACTCAAATTTGTCTCTCTTATGCAACGAAACCACACTTGCATTTAAGACACTCCCCATATCTACCCAATCAGCAGTCGGCGGTGCCGACAGTCACTCCCACATTCTGTTCTGCCCCCACACCAGCCTCCTCCTGGGAAGAACATTCAGCCTCAGACATGTCGACACACGCGTACCGACACCCACTATCACACTGGGAGAGACAGAGAGGGAATTTGCCAGCTCACACCCAGCGCCTCACCCGGTCTGAAGGAATATACAATGCCCCAGACCTTGCAGCGCATATATATATATATTCAACACCAAATATGCTGTGCTCCCCCCTGTTTTTGCACCCTGTTATTTGTGACAGAAGTGAAGGGCCAGGACCAGAGTCTCTGCAGCTTGCTGTGACTGTATACCTCTGTGCCAGATCTTAAAAGAGGTTTTATTGCTGCCCAGAGCGCCCCCCCTGCACCAAGCACCCGTGTAGTGCCGTTTGTGAGCGGGAGCAATGGCGCGCTGCGCGGTACCTCTGAGATTGAGGTCTTCTGCCGCCTTCACTGAAATCTTCTTTGTTTCGGTTACTCACCCGGCTTCTCTCTTCTGGCTCTGTGAGGGGGACGGCGGCTCGGCTCCGGGAACGAGCAGCTAGGCTATACCAAGTGATCAGACCCTCTGGAGCTAATGGTGTCCAGTAGCCTAAGAAGCAGGGCCTTTAACTCACAGAAGTAGGTCTGCTTCTCTCCCCTCAGTCCCACGAAGCAGGGAGCCTGTTGTGGATGCTGGGGACTCAGAAAGGACCATGGGGAATAGCGGCTCCGCAGGAGACTGGGCACAAAGTAAAAGCTTTAGGACTAGCTGGTGTGCACTGGCTCCTCCCCCTATGACCCTCCTCCAAGCCTCAGTTAGGATACTGTGCCCGGACGAGCGTACACAATAAGGAAGGATTTTTAATCCCGGGTAAGACTCATACCAGCCACACCAATCACACCGTACAACTTGTGATCTGAACCCAGTTAACAGCATGATAACAGAAGGAGCCTCTGAAAAGATGGCTCACAACAACAATAACCTGATTTTTGTAACAATAACTATGTACAAGTAATGCAGACAATCCGCACTTGGGATGGGCGCCCAGCATCCACTACGGACTATGAGAAATAGAATTATCGGTAAGTAAATTCTTATTTTCTCTAACGTCCTAGTGGATGCTGGGGACTCCGAAAGGACCATGGGGATTATACCAAAGCTCCCAAACGGGCGGGAGAGTGCGGATGACTCTGCAGCACCGAATGAGAGAACTCCAGGTCCTCCTCAGCCAGGGTATCAAATTTGTAGAATTTAGCAAACGTGTTTGCCCCTGACCAAGTAGCTGCTCGGCAAAGTTGTAAAGCCGAGACCCCTCGGGCAGCCGCCCAAGATGAGCCCACTTTCCGTGTGGAATGGGCTTTTACAGATTTTGGCTGTGGCAGGCCTGCCACAGAATGTGCAAGCTGAATTGTACTACAAATCCAACGAGCAATCGTCTGCTTAGAAGCAGGAGCACCCAGCTTGTTGGGTGCATACAGGATAAACAGCGAATCAGATTTTCTGACTCCAGCCGTCCTGGAAACATATATTTTCAGGGCCCTGACTACGTCCAGCAACTTGGAATCCTCCAAGTCCCTAGTAGCCGCAGGCACCACAATAGGCTGGTTTAAGTGAAATGCTGAAACCACCTTAGGGAGAAATTGAGGACGAGTCCTCAATTCTGCCCTGTCCGTATGAAAAATTAGGTAAGGGCTTTTATAGGATAAAGCCGCCAATTCTGAGACACGCCTGGCTGAAGCCAGGGCTAACAGCATTACCACTTTCCATGTGAGATATTTTAAGTCCACAGTGGTGAGTGGTTCAAACCAATGTGATTTTAGGAATCCCAAAACTACATTGAGATCCCAAGGTGCCACTGGAGGCACAAAAGGAGGCTGTATATGCAGTACTCCCTTGACAAACGTCTGAACTTCAGGAACAGAAGCCAGTTCTTTTTGGAAGAATATTGACAGGGCCGAAATTTGAACCTTAATGGACCCTAATTTGAGGCCCATAGACAGTCCTGTTTGCAGGAAATGCAGGAAACGACCCAGTTGAAATTCCTCTGTAGGGGCCTTCCTGGCCTCGCACCACGCAACATATTTACGCCAAATACGGTGATAATGTTGTATGGTTACATCCTTCCTGGCTTTGATCAGGGTAGGGATGACTTCATCCGGAATGCCTTTTTCCTTCAGGATCCGGCGTTCAACCGCCATGCCGTCAAACGCAGCCGCGGTAAGTCTTGGAACAGACATGGTCCCCGCTGGAGCAGGTCCTTTCTTAGAGGTAGAGGCCACGGGTCTTCCGTGAGCATCTCTTGAATTTCCGGGTACCAAGTCCTTCTTGGCCAATCCGGAGCCACGAGTATAGTCTTTACACCTCTCCTTCTTATGATTCTCAGTACTTTTGGTATGAGAGGAAGAGGAGGGAACACATACACTGACTGGTACACCCACGGTGTTACCAGAGCGTCCACAGCTATTGCCTGAGGGTCCCTTGACCTGGCGCAATATCTGTCCAGTTTTTTGTTGAGGCGGGACGCCATCATGTCCACCTTTGGTTTTTCCCAACGGTTCACAATCATGTGGAAGACTTCTGGGTGAAGTCCCCACTCCCCCGGGTGAAGATCGTGTCTGCTGAGGAAGTCTGCTTCCCAGTTGTCCACTCCCGGAATGAACACTGCTGACAGTGCTATCACATGATTCTCCGCCCAGCGAAGAATCCTTGCCACTTCCATCGTTGCCCTCCTGCTTCTTGTGCCGCCCTGTCTGTTTACGTGGGCGACTGCCGTGATGTTGTCCGACTGGATCAACACCGGCTGACCCTGAAGCAGAGGTCTTGCCTGACTTTGGGCATTGTAAATGGCCCTTAGTTCCAGGATATTTATGTGAAGTGACGTTTCCATGCTTGACCACAAGCCCTGGAAATTTCTTCCCTGTGTGACTGCTCCCCAGCCTCTCAGGCTGGCATCCGTGGTCACCAGGACCCAATCCTGAATGCCGAATCTGCGGCCCTCTAGGAGATGAGCACTCTGTAACCACCACAGGAGAGACACCCTTGTCCTTGGAGACAGGGTTATCCGCTGATGCATTTGAAGATGCGATCCGGACCATTTGTCCAGCAGATCCCACTGAAAAGTTCTTGCGTGGAATCTGCCGAATGGAATCGCTTCGTAAGAAGCCACCATCTTTCCCAGGACCCTTGTGCATTGATGTACTGACACTTGGCCTGGTCTTAGGAGGTTCCTGACTAGGTCGGATAACTCCCTGGCTTTCTCCTCCGGGAGAAACACCTTTTTCTGTACTGTGTCCAGAATCATCCCTAGGAACAGCAGACGTGTCGTCGGAATCAGCTGCGATTTTGGAATATTTAGAATCCATCCGTGCTGTCGTAGTACTACTTGAGATAGTGCTACTCCGACCTCTAACTGTTCTCTGGACCTTGCCCTTATCAGGAGATCGTCCAAGTAAGGGATAATTAAGACGCCTTTTCTTCGAAGAAGAATCATCATTTCGGCCATTACCTTGGTAAAGACCCGGGGTGCCGTGGACAATCCAAACGGCAGCGTCTGAAACTGATAGTGACAGTTCTGTACCACAAACCTGAGGTACCCTTGGTGAGAAGGGCAAATTGGGACATGGAGGTAAGCATCCTTGATGTCCAGAGACACCATATAGTCCCCTTCTTCCAGGTTCGCTATCACTGCTCTGAGTGACTCCATCTTGAACTTGAACCTTTTTATGTAAGTGTTCAAGGATTTCAGATTTAAAATGGGTCTCACCGAGCCGTCCGGCTTCGGTACCACAAACAGCGTGGAATAATACCCCTTTCCCTGTTGTAGGAGGGGTACCTTGATTATCACCTGCTGGGAATACAGCTTGTGAATGGCTTCCAATACCGCCTCCCTGTCGGGGGGAGACGTTGGTAAAGCAGACTTCAGGAACCGGCGAGGGGGAGACGTCTCGAATTCCAATTTGTACCCCTGAGATACTACCTGCAGGATCCAGGGGTCCACTTGCGAGTGAGCCCACTGCGCGCTGAAATTCTTGAGACGGGCCCCCACCGTGCCTGAGTCCGCTTGTAAGGCCCCAGCGTCATGCTGAGGACTTGGCAGAAGCGGGGGAGGGCTTCTGTTCGTGGGAAGAGGCTGTCTGCTGCAGTCTTTTTCCCCTTCCTCTGCCCCGGGGCAGATATGAGTGGCCTTTTGCCCGCTTGCCCTTATGGGGACGAAAGGACTGAGCCTGAAAAGACGGTATCTTTTTCTGCTGCGAGGTGACTTGGGGTAAAAAGGTGGATTTTCCAGCCGTTGCCGTGGCCACCAGGTCCGATAGACCGACCCCAAATAACTCCTCCCCTTTATACGGCAATACTTCCATATGCCGTTTGGAATCCGCATCCCCTGACCACTGTCGCGTCCATAATCCTCTTCTGGCAGAAATGGACATCGCACTTACTCTTGATGCCAGAGTGCAAATATCCCTCTGTGCATCTCGCATATATAGAAATGCATCCTTTAAATGCTCTATAGTCAATAATATATTGTCCCTGTCCAGGGTATCAATATTTTCAGTCAGGGAATCCGACCAAGCCACCCCAGCACTGCACATCCAGGCTGAGGCGATTGCTGGTCGCAGTATAATACCAGTATGTGTGTATATACTTTTAAGGATATTTTCCAGCTTCCTATCAGCTGGTTCCTTGAGGGCGGCCGTATCAGGGGACGGTAACGCCACTTGTTTTGATAAGCGTGTGAGCGCCTTATCTACGTTAGGGGGTGTTTCCCAACGCGCCCTAACCTCTGGCGGGAAAGGGTATAATGCCAATAATTTTTTAGAAATTAGCAGTTTTTTATCGGGGGAAACCCACGCTTCATCACACACCTCATTTAATTCATCTGATTCAGGAAAAACTACGGGTAGTTTTTTCACACCCCACATAATACCCTTTTTTGTGGTACTTGTAGTATCAGAAATGTTCAAAACCTCCTTCATTGCCGTGATCATGTAACGTGTGGCCCTACTGGAAAATACGTTTGTTTCCTCACCGTCGACACTGGAGTCAGTGTCCGTGTCAGTGTATCGACCTGAGGTAACGGGCGTTTTATAGCCCCTGACGGTGTTTGAGACGCCTGTACGGGTATTAACTGATTTGCCGGCTGTCTCATGTCGTCAACAGTCTTTTGTAAAGTGCCGACACTATCACGTAATTCTTTCCATAAGACCATCCAGTCAGGTGTCGACTCCCTAGGGGGTGACATCACTATTACAGGCAATTGCTCCGCCTCCACACCATTTTCCTCCTCATACATGTCGACACAGCGTACCGACACACAGCACACACACAGGGAATGCTCTAATAGAGGACAGGTCCCCACTAGCCCTTTGGGGAGACAGAGGGAGAGTTTGCCAGCACACACCAGAGCGCTATATATATATAGGGATAACCTTATATAAGTGTTTTTCCCTAATATAGCTGCTGTATATATTAATATGCCAATTTAGTGCCCCCCCCTCTCTTGTTTTACCCTGTTTCTGTAGTGCAGGACTGCAGGGGAGAGTCAGGGAGCCTTCCTCCAACGGAGCTGTGAGGAAAAAATGGCGCTTGTGTGCTGAGGAGATAGGCTCCACCCCCTTCTCGGCGGCCTTTCTCCCGCTTTTTTGTGGAAAACTGGCAGGGGTTAAATACATCCATATAGCCCAGGAGCTATATGTGATGTATTTTTAGCCATTTAAGGTATTTTCATTGCGTCCCAGGGCGCCCCCCCCCCAGCGCCCTGCACCCTCAGTGACCGGAGTGTGAAGTGTGCTGAGAGCAATGGCGCACAGCTGCGGTGCTGTGCGCTACCTTATTGAAGACAGGACGTCTTCTGCCGCCGATTTTCCGGACCTCTTCACTCTTCTGGCTCTGTAAGGGGCCCGGCGGCGCGGCTCCGGGACCCATCCATGGCTGGGCCTGTGATCGTCCCTCTGGAGCTAATGTCCAGTAGCCTAAGAAGCCCAATCCACTCTGCACGCAGGTGAGTTCGCTTCTTCTCCCCTTAGTCCCTCGATGCAGTGAGCCTGTTGCCAGCAGGTCTCACTGAAAATAAAAAAAACCTATTTAAACTTTTACTCTAAGCAGCTCAGGAGAGCCACCTAGATTGCACCCTTCTCGTTCGGGCACAAAATCTTAACTGAGGCTTGGAGGAGGGTCATAGGGGGAGGAGCCAGTGCACACCAGCTAGTCCTAAAGCTTTTACTTTGTGCCCAGTCTCCTGCGGAGCCGCTATTCCCCATGGTCCTTTCGGAGTCCCCAGCATCCACTAGGACGTTAGAGAAAACTGCAATAGTAGCTACAGTGACAGCTCTCACTAGCAGTTCTGAATTCCAGCACTAGGTGTCACTGTTTTCAGCAGGCTAAACATCCACAGTGGTAGTAGGCAAAATAATTATGGAAACACCTGCGTAACTGAGGGACGCCAAGCACGTGTTAAGCAAGCACCATCCACGGCTAGGGTCATGTACAAAACTGCTGTGGTTCTGAAAATAAGAATTTACTTACCGATAATTCTATTTCTCATAGTCCGTAGTGGATGCTGGGGACTCCGAAAGGACCATGAGGAATAGCGGCTCCGCAGGAGACTTGGCACAAAAGTAAAAGCTTTAGGACTACCTGGTGTGCACTGGCTCCTCCCCCTATGACCCTCCTCCAAGCCTCAGTTAGGATACTGTGCCCGGACGAGCGTACACAATAAGGAAGGATTTTGAATCCCGGGTAAGACTCATACCAGCCACACCAATCACACCGTACAACTTGTGATTTGAACCCAGTTAACAGCATGATAACAGAGGAGCCTCTGAAAAGATGGCTCACAACAATAATAACCCGATTTTTGTAACAATAACTATGTACAAGTATTGCAGACAATCCGCACTTGGGATGGGCGCCCAGCATCCACTACGGACTATGAGAAATAGAATTATCGGTAAGTAAATTCTTATTTTCTCTAACTTCCTAGTGGATGCTGGGGACTCCGAAAGGACCATGGGGATTATACCAAAGCTCCCAAACGGGCGGGAGAGTGCGGATGACTCTGCAGCACCGAATGAGAGAACTCCAGGTCCTCCTCAGCCAGGGTATCAAAATTGTAGAATTTTGCAAACGTATTTGCCCCTGACCAAGTAGCTGCTCGGCAAAGTTGTAAAGCCGAGACCCCTCGGGCAGCCGCCCAAGATGAGCCCACTTTCCGTGTGGAATGGGCTTTTACAGATTTTGGCTGTGGCAGGCCTGCCACAGAATGTGCAAGCTGAATTGTACTACAAATCCAACGAGCAATCGTCTGCTTAGAAGCAGGAGCACCCAGCTTGTTGGGTGCATACAGTATAAACAGCGAGTCAGATTTTCTGACTCCAGCCGTCCTGGAAACATATATTTTCAGGGCCCTGACTACGTCCAGCAACTTGGAATCCTCCAAGTCCCTAGTAGCCGCAGGCACCACAATAGGCTGGTTTAAGTGAAATGCTGAAACCACCTTAGGGAGAAATTGAGGACGAGTCCTCAATTCTGCCCTGTCCGTATGAAAAATTAGGTAAGGGCTTTTATAGGATAAAGCCGCCAATTCTGATACACGCCTGGCTGAAGCCAGGGCTAACAGCATTACCACTTTCCATGTGAGATATTTTAAGTCCACAGTCAGTGATCGCGCTGAGACCAAAAAAAAGTGGGTCCCAGGGACCCCTCACTTTTAAAAATTGGGGTCCTACCTGTCCTTTTCTGGGTCCCATCGGAGTGAAGGTTTTAATTAGTCTTATTAATGATTCAAATATAAAAAGACAAACTTGATTTGGACACTACAAAAGTGGTGCAAGGGGGAGGATGGGGTGACGATGCTGCTGGGCTGTGTAACATACAGCACACCCCGCACTATAGATGTAACTAGACATTTTGGTGACCTTGTGGCAGAAAGAGAACTGGTTCTTCCTCACCTATACAGAAGACTGACAGTGCGCGCCGAAGGCGCGCTAGAATTTTTAGGGGCTGCTTCGTGGTGAATGGGCGTGGTCACATAATAGTACCAATTCACATTACTCAACACAGTAGTGCCACTTATACACATTGCACCAGGTAGAACCTCCTATACACACTGAGCAAAGGAGAGCACGTTATACACATTGCGCCAGGCAGAGCACGTTATACACATTGCGCCACACGTTGCACCAGGTAGAGCACGTTATACACACTGCACCACACGTTGCACCAGGTAGAGCACGTTATACACATTGCGCCACACGTTGCACCAGGTAGAGCACGTTATACACACTGCACCACACGTTGCACCAGGTAGAGCACGTTATACACATTGCGCCACACGTTGCACCAGGTAGAGCACGTTATACACATTGCGCCACACGTTGCACCAGGTTGAGCACGTTATACACATTGCACCAGGTAGAGCATGTTATACACATTGCACCAGGTAGAGCACGTTATACATATTGCGCCAGGCAGAGCACATTATGCACATTGCGCCAGGTTGAGCACGTTATACACATTGCACCAGGTAGAGCATGTTATACACATTGCACCAGGTAGAGCACGTTATACATATTGCGCAGGTAGAGCACGTTATACACATTGTGCCAGGTAGAGCACGTTATACACATTGTGCCAGGCAGAGCACTTAACAACTATATGATTAAAAAACAGGACAACATTATTAAATAATACATTTTCTATATGTAATGGCTTTATGGTGCCGCTATAATAGGAGCCTCAGACTGGATTTAGACACTACAGAAGTGTTGTGGGGGAGGGAGGGTGACAATGCTGCGGGGCTGTTATCATATCGGAAGTATGCGTTCAGAATCCTGGCTGTCGGGATCCCAGGAGCCGTAATACCGATGCCGGAATCCCGCCAGCCGCCAGAATACCAACGCTGACATCCCGAGAAGATTAGGATCCCACCAACGATATCCCGACAGTCAGGATCCTGAAGGTAAGTATGCAATGCCGCCACTGGTTTAGCGTGCGGGTCGGGGGGGGGGGGGGGGGGTTAGGATATGGTGTTGGGGAGGTCAGGGTTAGGCTGCAGAGGGGGGGTATAAGTGTTAGGCACTAAGGGGGTGGGTTAGGTTTAGGCTGTGGGAAACGGAGGGTTAGGGGTGGGAGGTTAAGGTACCCTCTGCACTCGTCACTCTTGTCTGCTTTGCTGCGATCGGGATGCTGGTGTCGGTATACTAAATGCCAACATCCTGACCGCCGACTTCGGACACTTGGTGCAACCACTGGATTCGAGTCATGCTGCCTGTAATTTATGTGCTGACTGATCAACTTCAGTGACACTCACTGTGCTGGCTGTCTTTACAGTAACCAGTGGCAACCAACAAAGACAGCCAGCACAGTGAGTGTCACTGAAGTTGATCAGTCAGCACATAAATTACAGGCAGCACTCACCCCCACCCCATGCAACATTTTTGTGGTGTTTAACACCTGCTTGCCGGCGCCATGCAGCCCCCATCTCTGCCTTCCCACTGATATGAGCAGCCCCCCAGCCGCCACCCCAAGTCCAGCTCACCCTTCCGCACAGGACGCGGTCACCGGCGTTCAACTCCACCCGCAACACAGTGTGTAGCGCGCCGCAGAGCCATCCCTGCTCTCTGTCCAGCCCCCGTGAAGCTGCAGCAGGTGGTCGGGGGGGGGGGAGAAGCCGTCCTCACTCTCTCGCTGTCCGTCCCCCGTGAAGCTGTAGCAGGTGATCGGCGGCGGCGGGGGGTGAGCCGTCCTCACTCTCTCGCTGTCCGTCCCCCGTGAAGCTGCAGCAGGTGATCGGCCGGGGGGTGGGGGGGGGAGGAGGAAGCCGTCCTCACTCTCGGTCCGTCCCCCATGATGCTGCAGCAGGTGATCGAAGGGGGGGAAGGGCGCCGCTAGAGGACTGCTAAGGCTCCGCTTCTGTCGTCTGTTACAGGAAGCTGATACAAAACAACCAGCTTCAGCGGAGCGCGTCCCCGGGGACCCACACAGTTTAGAAAAGTGAGTCCCCGGACCACAGATCAGGGTAAAATACGCGCTATAGCGCGTATTTGCGAACACTGCACAGTGGTGAGTGGTTCAAACCAATGTGATTTTAGGAATCCCAAAACTACATTGAGATCCCAAGGTGCCACTGGAGGCACAAAAGGAGGCTGTATATGCAGTACCCCCTTGACAAACGTCTGAACTTCAGGAACTGAAGCTAGTTCTTTTTGGAAGAATATTGACAGGGCCGAAATTTGAACCTTAATGGACCCTAAATTGAGGCCCATAGACAGTCCTGTTTGCAGGAAATGCAGGAATCGACCTAGTTGAAATTCCTCTGTAGGGGCCTTCCTGGCCTCACACCACGCAACATATTTACGCCAAATACGGTGATAATGTTGCACAGTTACATCCTTCCTGGCTTTGATCAGGGTAGGGATGACTTCATCTGGAATGCCTTTTTCCTTCAGGATCCGGCGTTCAACCGCCATGCCGTCAAACGCAGCTGCGGTAAGTCTTGGAACAGACATGGTCCCTGCTGGAGCAGGTCCTTTCTTAGAGGTAGAGGCCACGGGTCTTCCGTGAGCATCTCTTGAATTTCCAGGTACCAAGTCCTTCTTGGCCAATCCGGAGCCACGAGTATAGTCTTTACACCTCTCCTTCTTATGATTCTCAGTACCTTGGGTATGAGAGGCAGAGGAGGGAACACATATACTGACTGGTACACCCACGGTGTTACCAGAGCGTCCACAGCTATTGCCTGAGGGTCCCTTGACCTGGCGCAATATCTGTCCAGTTTTTTGTTGAGGCGGGACGCCATCATGTCCACCTTTGGTTTTTCCCAACGGTTCACAATCATGTGGAAGACTTCTGGGTGAAGTCCCCACTCCCCCGGGTGAAGATCGTGTCTGCTGAGGAAGTCTGCTTCCCAGTTGTCCACTCCCGGAATGAACACTGCTGACAGTGCTATCACATGATTTTCCGCCCAGCGAAGAATCCTTGCAACTTCCGTCATTGCCCTCCTGCTTCTTGTGCCGCCCTGTCTGTTTACGTGGGCGACTGCCGTGATGTTGTCCGACTGGATCAACACCGGCTGACCCTGAAGCAGAGGCCTTGCCTGACTTAGGGCATTGTAAATGGCCCTTAGTTCCAGGATATTTATGTGAAGTGACGTTTCCATGCTTGACCACAAGCCCTGGAAATTTTTTCCCTGTGTGACTGCTCCCCAGCCTCTCAGGCTGGCATCCGTGGTCACCAGGACCCAATCCTGAATGCCGAATCTGCGGCCCTCTAAGAGATGAGCACTCTGTAACCACCACAGGAGAGACACCCTTGTCCTTGGAGACAGGGTTATCCGCTGATGCATTTGAAGATGCGATCCGGACCATTTGTCCAGCAGATCCCACTGAAAAGTTCTTGCGTGGAATCTGCCGAATGGAATCGCTTCGTAAGAAGCCACCATCTTTCCCAGGACCCTTGTGCATTGATGTACTGACACTTGGCCTGGTCTTAGGAGGTTCCTGACTAGGATGGATAACTCCCTGGCTTTCTCCTCCGGGAGAAACACCTTTTTCTGTACTGTGTCCAGAATCATCCCTAGGAACAGCAGACGTGTCGTCGGAATCAGCTGCGATTTTGGAATATTTAGAATCCATCCGTGCTGTCGTAGTACTACTTGAGATAGTGCTACTCCAACCTCTAACTGTTCTCTGGACCTTGCCCTTATCAGGAGATCGTCCAAGTAAGGGATAATTAAGACGCCTTTTCTTCGAAGAAGAATCATCATTTCGGCCATTACCTTGGTAAAGACCCGGGGTGCCGTGGACAATCCAAACGGCAGCGTCTGAAACTGATAGTGACAGTTCTGTACCACAAACCTGAGGTACCCCTTGGTGAGAAGGGCAAATTGGGACATGGAGGTAAGCATCCTTGATGTCCAGAGACACCATATAGTCCCCTTCTTCCAGGTTCGCTATCACTGCTCTGAGTGACTCCATCTTGAACTTGAACCTTTTTATGTTAAGTGTTCAAGGATTTCAGATTTAAAATGGGTCTCACCGAGCCGTCCGGCTTCGGTACCACAAACAGCGTGGAATAATACCCCTTTCCCTGTTGTAGGAGGGGTACCTTGATTATCACCTGTTGGGAATACAGCTTGTGAATGGCTTCCAATACCGCCTCCCTGTCGGGGGGAGACGTTGGTAAAGCAGACTTCAGGAACCGGCGAGGGGGAGACGTCTCGAATTCCAATTTGTACCCCTGAGATACTACCTGCAGGATCCAGGGGTCCACTTGCGAGTGAGCCCACTGCGCGCTGAAATTCTTGAGACGGGCCCCCACCGTGCCTGAGTCCGCTTGTAAGGCCCCAGCGTCATGCTGAGGACTTGGCAGAAGCGGGGGAGGGCTTCTGTTCGTGGGAAGAGGCTGTCTGCTGCAGTCTTTTTCCCCTTCCTCTGCCCCGGGGCAGATATGAGTGGCCTTTTGCCCGCTTGCCCTTATGGGGACGAAAGGACTGAGCCTGAAAAGACGGTATCTTTTTCTGCTGCGAGGTGACTTGGGGTAAAAAGGTGGATTTTCCAGCCGTTGCCGTGGCCACCAGGTCCGATAGACCGACCCCAAATAACCCCTCCCCTTTATACGGCAATACTTCCATATGCCGTTTGGAATCCGCATCACCTGACCACTGTCGCGTCCATAACCCTCTTCTGGCAGAAATGGACATCGCACTTACTCTTGATGCCAGAGTGCAAATATCCCTCTGTGCATCTCGCATATATAGAAATGCATCCTTCAAATGCTCTATAGTCAATAATATATTGTCCCTGTCCAGGGTATCAATATTTTCAGTCAGGGAATCAGACAAAGCCACCCCAGCACTGCACATCCAGGCTGAGGCGATTGCTGGTCGCAGTATAATACCAGTATGTGTGTATATACTTTTTAGGATATTTTCCAGCTTCCTATCAGCTGGTTCCTTGAGGGCGGCCGTATCAGGAGACGGTAACGCCACTTGTTTTGATAAGCGTGTGAGCGCCTTATCTACCCTAGGGGGTGTTTCCCAACGTGCCCTAACCTCTGGCGGGAAAGGGTATAATGCCAATAATTTTTTTAGAAATTAGCAGTTTTTTATCGGGGGAAACCCACGCTTCATCACACACCTCATTTAATTCATCTGATTCAGGAAAAACTACGGGTAGTTTTTTCACACCCCACATAATACTACAAGTACCACAAAAAAGGGTATCAGAAATGTTCAAAACCTCCTTCATTGCCGTGATCATGTAACGTGTGGCCCTACTGGAAAATACGTTTGTTTCCTCACCGTCGACACTGGAGTCAGTGTCCGTGTCAGTGTCTGTATCGACCTGAGGTAACGGGCGTTTTAGAGCCCCCGACGGTGTTTGAGACGCCTGTACAGGTATTAACTGATTTGCCGGCTGTCTCATGTCGTCAACAGTCTTTTGTAAAGTGCTGACACTATCACGTAATTCTTTCCATAAGACCATCCAGTCAGGTGTCGACTCCCTAGGGGGTGACATCACTAACACAGGCAATTGCTCCGCCTCCACACCATTTTCCTCCTCATACATGTCGACACAACGTACCGACACACAGCACACACACAGGGAATGCTCTGACAGAGGACAGGACCCACTAGCCCTTTGGGGAGACAGAGGGAGAGTTTGCCAGCACACACCAGAGCGCTATATATATATATATATATATATATATATATATATATATATATATTTCTCCTTCATCCACTAGGGGCCACTGGAGTGTAGTTACAATGGGGAGATAGTAGGTGGTATTGGTAGCTGGCACTTTAAAAATTCTCACACTGTGGCTAGCTCCTCCCCTACTATCTCCCCTCCAAGCCAGTCTTAGTTAAGTGCCCGAGGTAGCTGGTTCACTTGGGTTTAGCTGAAGAATTTTCTTCTTTTTTCTTTATTATTTTATTTTTCTTACACACACTCACAGACTGGCAGCTCTGCCACTGCCAGTCTGCACCGTGGGAGCTGCCGGCGGGGTCCCATCGCAGCTGCGTGCGGCTAGGGATGGGCCCCGGCTGAGGGAGACACTGAGCTCTCCTGAGTTGGCGGACACCGCTGCGTGCGGCGCGTGTCGCGGCCACTCCATCCAGCAGAAGATTCCGGCAGCATGGCAGCGGTGAGTATCAAAAATGGTCGGACACCGCTGCGTGCGGCTTGTGTCGGGACCACCCCACCACAGAAGATTCCGGCTGGACGCCGCTGCGTGCGGCGTGTGTCGGGGCCGATCCACCAAGAACACAGTGGTGAGTGAAGTATACTTTATTTGTGGTGGCTATGTATGTTTTTAGAGCAATCTGTTTATTGTTGTACAACCCACTCCAGAAGGGCTCTCTGGGGCTGTAATGTACTTTATTGTATCCTTACCTGTCCTCCTCATGGAGAAACAGACAGGATGATTGGGGGAGGCTGAGTATGTGTTTATACAACCCTGACTGAAAAACGGGTGTGTGTCATTCTGATAACCCTCTGCTCCCCCAGCTCCCCGCACCCCCCGCACCCACTCAGCGCGACTCACAGAGCCGGCACAGGGATCCCGCTCGAGCGCAAAGCAATGTTTAAATTTGGCGCCTTGTACGGAGGGGGCGGA
Source organism: Pseudophryne corroboree (assembly GCF_028390025.1). Taxonomy (NCBI): domain Eukaryota; kingdom Metazoa; phylum Chordata; class Amphibia; order Anura; family Myobatrachidae; genus Pseudophryne; species Pseudophryne corroboree. The sequence continues at coordinate 417,049,287 of NC_086451.1, read as the reverse complement.
GCTAAGTCCCGCTCTGTAGAGCGAGCTCAGCGCTCCCTGCTCCCAGGCGGCGACTCGCGCTCTGTTCAGCGCAACACTCCCCGGCGGCGGCTAGCAGATACAGGGCTCTACTAGCGCTGTATAGCGGGCTCAGCGCTCAGCGCTCCCCGGCGGTGACTCGCAGGCCCAGCGGAGGGTACAGCTCGCTTCCCGCTTAGTTTTGCAATAAGGCGCCATAGCCGGGGGGCGGAGCTAACTCCTGCTCTGTACAGCGGGCTCAGCATTCTCCGCTCCCCGGCCACTGTTATAGTGTAATAGGCATTTATGTGAGTTTAATGCACATGGTGCTGAGGAGAATGTGATATAGTCAGAGTGGTTCAGCACTAATCCAGTTATCCACTATATAGATTTTATCGCATAGCCCAGAGGAGTTTCACTCTGGCGGCCATTTCCTCCCTGCACAGACCTGGCTTCATATTTGCAGTGTCTCCTATAGCCCAGTGGGCTAATCTTGCATACTCAGAGACAAATACAAATAAAGTCCCAGGTATATTAACAGTTAACCCGCTTTACTCAGCGGGCTCCCAGGTCTCCCCGTCGCTAGGCAACAGCTCTGGGATTTGTAACTTTTCGATACTTCAGGCTGCTGAAATATAGATACATTCCTCCTGCAGTAGAGTCCTCTACCCAGCATTTTCCTACTTGCAAATCAGGGAACCTGCTCTATTACAGTAGCTGGGACTCAGCTCAATAATAATTAAAAGGATCTACTGTGCAGTATTTATTTACCTACGGTGTGTGTGTATATATACATATATAGTTATGTTTGTGCATGTATATATATAGATATATATATTTAAGTGCGTGTAGGTATGTATATAGATAAATCCATAAAATACCAGATATAGGGGATAAAAGCCTACGGCCACACCACCCTGAACACGCCCGATCTCGTCTGATCTCGGAAACTAAGCAGGGTCAGGCCCGGTTAGTACTTGGATGGGAGACCGCCTGGGAATACCAGGTGCTGTAGGCTACTTCCGCAATGTTTTCTAATAACAACATCTTGCACATAACATTTTCCCCCATCTTTCTCACAGGCTGGTCACCATTTTGAAAAGCCAGCGGAACCTCAGAGAAACATCTGGTGCACCTTAATTAGCGGTACACTAAATACAGGGCGGGGTGTTGCCTTCCCTTTATTATTCCTTGTTGTCACTAGTTACTAATGCTATTTGTAATTGTGGAATGCGTGTAAGGCATCAGACAAATAGCGCTGCGGCTCAGTACGCTAGTAGCGGGTATCTGAACAGGGGTTTGAATCCAAACAAAACTTTAAGGAGAACTCCTATAGCCTAGGGCTAAGACTCCTGTCCCACAGCGCAGCGTTGCTGGTTCAGGTCTCCGCTGCTCCAGAAAGTTTATTTTAATCGTATCGGTCACTACACATTATAGTGCAGACCTTACGTAGGGCTCTGTTTATTTAACCCACCTTTTCTCCTTTCGTTTGTCTCTCCTGGGATAGTCGAAGAATTCCCTCTTAGGTGTGAAGTATGCGGCGGAGCCATCTGCTTCGCCCTCCACGCACCTGCACACCCCTGTTTGATCAATGATGCAGGTAATGTCACTATTAACCAGACAATAGCTCATCAGGTAAGCCCTTGGACTTTGGTTTCCAAGGTCACAGGATCAAATCACAGCGGGACCAAACACACCTTTCCAAAAAGAAACTTTGCTAACATTCCATGCATTACTGATGTCTGTTTTCTGTGGATCTGAACCAGTGTCTCAGAATATACAGGTACATAATACAGCAGTTCATCTGATACTGCAGGTAAAGGAGGAGGACACGTCAAGTCCATCAGGGTTCCACGCCATTGACGAAAATGACAGCGACTGGTTCAGTTTCGGATGAGCTGGGCAGGCTCCGGTAGGCGGCCGACAGACACCCGAATACACAATATCAGGTATCAAACAGGGTTTGTTTTCCTATCTTTTCCCCGCAGATGGCAGGAGATGGTATCAGAACCTCTCTAGGGTATACACCTCGGTGTATCGCCGGTCCATCAAGCCGCCGTTTTCCTGAGGCAACCTTGCTCAGGGATCCATCGACATATGCGGCAGCATGGTTCTACCGTATCCGGAGCAGGTAGGTTGGGGAACAATTGTCCTCTAGGTTACAGGATGCTTCGCATCAGGATCAATTGATACTTTGATACAGGTCAGAATCACGATTCTGCTTTATGTTCCTTGGAGGTCTCCATGTCTACAGACTCGGACCCTGCATCTTCGCTTGGGCTGTCTTAACCCGACGACCTCTGGGGCTGCGACAGTGACAAGTAAACATGAAATCCTACGGGGCAGATGGTTCTGGGGAAGGAACTTTCTGCAGGATTTCTTGAACCAATGGAGGTAGGTCCACTTTGATTTCTCCTACTACTGCCCCAGCTCCAAGACAGACCTTTACTGGTCTTCCCTTTAGATTGTTTCGTGCCCTTTCAGGTTTTTGACTCCACACGGGTGATATCTTCGTCGCCAGGGGTTCTCAGGGTAAAAAGGCTGAAGCAGAGGTTCAACATCCTCAGTCCAGTCTGATTTTATGTCATCCTATACACCCATTACACCTGCAGGGTCCCAGGGTAGGCGCAGGTCGATGGGAGAAGGCTTGGGCGGTTACAACCGTCTCAGGAGTCCCTCGGCATGGGTCGGCTGATTTACGATGACAAGAGAGTCATACTGCAGGCTGCGCTCCATAGGTTTCTAACCGCAAAGGGTGTTGATCCCTGTTTTACACATATCATTTGAATTAGGACAGTTCTCAGGCCTTTGTTTTCTTTTCACGTTCCGAAGCCAAGTGGCTCGGACAGGCCTATTCTGGCCTTACAATCCTTTTAGTCTGTGATTGCTAGTTTAAACAAGAAAGGGAGTTTTACGTGTCCCTTGTCTTCAGAGATGCCTGTTTACTGATTTCCGTTGGACAAGCTTTTCTCAGATTCCCCCTTAACAGGATTCTCATTTTCACTGTAAGTCCTTTACTCTTCTCTCTTCCGCTCCCACAGAGTTTAGGAAGATAACAGAATAACTCTTTTTCAAGGGCAGTGGGTGACGTTGGTTCCCTAATGGGACAATTTACTGCTACTATCCCACTCTGTACATTAGGTGGCTTCTGAATATCCGGAGGATCCACGAGCTTCTGATTCGACACAGATCCAATTTATGCTCCGCATAGACGTTTCTCAACACGGTCCGTCAGAGGTTTTTTCATTCCTCGGCACCAGAGACTCTATTTCTTCAGTCAAGTTGCGACGTAATGAGTGGTCGCCTCCATTCCTCTCGGAACGGGGGACAACAATCTTGTTTCCAGATCAAGCCACCAGGTCAGACTCCTGGGTGAGGGAACATGCCCCGGAGTTTTGTCAGCTGGTCCGCTGTGGGCGGAGATTTCGGATCGACCTCAGGGCGTTCTGACTGACTCTTTAACCCTTTATTACTCTCGGACGGCAGTAGCCGTGGAGGCCCTCAGGGCTCCGGGGAGTTTTCTGGTTATTCTATCCTGCCTCCTTTTCTATTTCTACTTCATGTTCAGTAACACAGGAGGGGATTATGCGTGCTAGTCCTCTCGGTGGCGCTGGTTGGGCCACGCATGACTTGAAGATACAGATACGCCTGTTGTCAGTAGAGGAGCCTTGGCTCCTACCTCGACGGGACTGTCTACTTCAACAGGCTCCTTTTTTTTTTTTTTTTTCTCCTTGTTCAATTTTACACTGGTTTCGGTTACCCGTGTGACTGTTCACGAGACCTCAGAAGGGAGGAGTTCCCTAGTTCGGTTAGGCCTACTGGGCTCCGATTTCAGAAGTCTATTACCTCTTCTCGCTTTTGCCACTTTGGGAAAACTTTATGGAACATAATGAAGATAAAAGGGGGTTTTTCCCCCTTCTTCCAGTTACCATTCATCTTTGGTTTCTCTGGGAGGTTTTTTGCTCCGCTGCGCTTCAAACCACACTGACCGGAATTTTAGGTCTCTGCCTTTTTCGCTTTTCTTCCAAATGAGATTAGCCTAGCGGCCGTAAGTTCGGCCTCTTGTTCAGGGAGTACTCTATTGGCAACTCCCCGGGCTCGGCTTCGGCCTCAGCGGTCGTTTCTTCCAGAGGGGAGGTCCATTTTTCATATAAATCTGACACTAGTGGTTTTCAATCCTCTCTGAATGTTGTCAGGGCTCGTCAACTCTCTCTACAGAGGTCTCAGGCTATTCGATGAAGTGTTTTTTCTTCTTTGCTCTGGACGATGCTCCCGTACTAAATAGCCGGGGCCCCAGCATATGCTGGACAGTTGGATACATCTGATCATCAGACAGTCTTCTTGGCGGTTACTAGGGAACCTCCGTTTTCCAATTCAGCGCGCTTTACGCGCATTGTAAGACCTTCGTGGGCAGCCGCCCGCGGGGTCTCCATGAATATTTTGTCGGGCGGCTACTTGGTCAAACCGACATTCGTTTTGTCAAATTCTACAAGTTTGACACTTTTACGGCCTCTGCATCACTGTTTGGCCGAGCAGTTTTTACAGGACTCTCAGCGCTTTCCCACCCGTTTTTTGGGAGCTCTGGGACGTCCCCATTGTAACTACACTCCAGTGGCCCCTAGTGGATGAAGGAGAAATCAGGATTTTGGTACTTACCGATAAATCCCTTTCTCCGATTCCACAGGGGCCACTGGACGCCCGCCCAGCGCTGTTTCTCCTGATTTTTGTTTGATTAACGATTGCAGATCACCATATGACTGCTTGTTGGGTTCAGGCTAGCCTGGTTTTTTGTCAGGTTCTGTTCCAGGTTTAGTTTGTGTTCGCCTGGTTTACAGGGCGTCGTTAACCTCCTCTACCTTACGGTTTGTTTATTACAGCTCTCCTCGGGCACAGTTTAACGTAGACTGGCTTGGAGGGGAGATAGTAGGGGAGGAGCTAGCCACAGTGTGAGAATTTTTAAAGTGCCAGCTACCAATACCACCTACTATCTCCCCATTGTAACTACACTCCAGTGGCCCCTGTGGAATCGGAGAAAGGGATTTATCGGTAAGTACCAAAATCCTGATATATATATATATATATATATATATATATATATATATATATATATATATATATATATAGGGATAACCTTATATAAGTGTTTTTCCCTGATATAGCTGCTGTATATATTTATCTGCCAAATTAGTGCCCCCCCTCTCTTGTTTTACCCTGTTTCTGTAGTTCAGGACTGCAGGGGAGAGTCAGGGAGCCTTCCTCCAACGGAGCTGTGAGGAAAAAATGGCGCCAGTGTGCTGAGGAGATAGGCTCCGCCCCCTTCTCGGCGGCCTTTCTCCCGCTTTTTTATGGAAAAATTGGCAGGGGTTAAATGCATCCATATAGCCCAGGAGCTATATGTGATGTATTTTTTGCCAAAAAAGGTGTTTTTATTGCGTCTCAGGGCGCCCCCCCCAGCGCCCTGCACCCTCAGTGACCGGAGTGTGAAGTGTGCTGAGAGCAATGGCGCACAGCTGCGGTGCTGTGCGCTACCTTATTGAAGACATGACGTCTTCTGCCGCCGATTTTCCGGACCTCTTCAGTCTTCTGGCTCTGTAAGGGGGCCGGCGGCGCGGCTCTGGGACCCATCCATGGCTGGGCCTGTGATCGTCCCTCTGGAGCTAATGTCCAGTAGCCTAAGAAGCCCAATCCACTCTGCACGCAGGTGAGTTCGCTTCTTCTCCCCTTAGTCCCTCTGTGCAGTGAGCCTGTTGCCAGCAGGTCTCACTGAAAATAAAAAACCTACTTTAAACTTTTACTCTAAGCAGCTCAGGAGAGCCCCTTAGTATGCACCCTTCTCGTTCGGGCACAAAAATCTAACTGAGGCTTGGAGGAGGGTCATAGGGGGAGGAGCCAGTGCACACCAGGTAGTCTTAAAGCTTTTACTTTTGTGCCCAGTCTCCTGCGGAGCCGCTATTCCCCATGGTCCTTTCGGAGTCCCCAGCATCCACTAGGACGTTAGAGAAAGAGGGGCGATTGTTTGACAGGTGTTTCAGTGAGCACAACAGCTGAACAGGCTAATCTTCCACCAGCAAGCTTCTACACGTGCATGGAAATCAGAGGGAGAATCATCAGGAGAGGGGCACAAGGGCAGGAGGCCCACACTCCAGGATTGTCCGAGACTTATATTAATATGGAGTGATGAGCTAAACAGGTGAGCACCTGCATATCAACAGACAGAAAGTTGCTACTTCTGACCCCAGCCATCAGTTTATCACAAGACTCCAGAGCAGATATTAGTTGTTGGCAATGTACACACTGCAGTGGTGAGGTCACTAGTGCAAAGAGAACAGGAGGAATGCGAGACAAGGCGTCAGATGACTCATCCTCCCCCCTGCATTCCATCAAACGGACACATGTTGCACCAGTCTAAGGTTCTTCTATAGCCCTGGGTGTTCATTTCCAACAGTGAAGGGTTGAAGCAGTCTCAATGTTTTAGGGAATATTTCCTGGCATGGTTTGGGTGCAGCTATTCCCATACAAGGCAGCAGCCATGCCCATACAAGGAACTAATCACTACTTAATAGTTACCATCGTCACCTGCATCTTCGAGAATAATGCCCCCACCCACAGAGTAATTGTACTCGCCCAGTGAGGAGGACATGGATGTTATCCATATACCTCCGCAGTCACCAGATCTGAACCGTACAAGTACTAATGGGGCATTGTGGAACAGCAGCAGAGTCCGTAAGATCCCGGAGTCAGGCTAGTGGCTCCTTGTGATGCTGTATCTCTCCAGCACTATTCCAGACACTGGTAGTAAAAGGTAATAGCACAGTACACTGGAGGCCAAAGTGTCCAAGTGTGGGCGACCACTACCCTAATCAATGACTATATAGGAATTTCCATTTTTGTCTTCTAACTGTATAAAGAAATCAGCAGTGGCAGGACTTCTACTAGCAACGTAAGATGTTCTCTCTTCCTTCCAGTGTCATATGGAAATGTCATCTTGTGAGCAGCATTCCGTGTACAGGATCTGGTACCCAGCTGACATACAGCTTTCCCAACACACGCCCTTAATGCACTGTATATGTGCGACACATGAGCAAGCCTGCATGTCCGCCGTATTCCTGAACATATGTACTGGTTTTTATACTTTGCTAATACTATGTATCAGAAGCCAAGATTTACCATTTTATACTACAGATATCAGGGCTAAATCGGGGAACACGCCAAAAGGGCTGAAGGGCCTGTCTGACCGGCTCCGCCTCCCAGCACTCTGCTCCGCTGGCATGCACAGAGATGGTCACGCCTCTTTTTCATGCATGTGCAGTTTGTGAAATGCAGAAGGGTGTGAAATACAGCTCCAGTCCATCCCTCACAGATCTTCATGTGTTATACAAGACGTTCTCGATTATAAGAAATAAGCCTCAGAGACTCAAACACCCATATTGCTGCTCTATACTGGTGCTTTCAAAAAGAGCCAAAGCTTCTTCCATGGCAACACTGCAGTTTACCTCGAATTTCTCCCTACCTCGACATGGCATTACATTGGTGTATACAGCTCTGTGTAAGGAAGATAGAACAGCCAATGTTGAAGCCTTAGCAGTGAGGTCATTAAAAGAATGTAGTAATAATGTTTGTTAACATTATTCATGTCGTGGAGACCCTGGTTGTGCAGTGGGTACATGGTGTACAGATATGGTGATTGAAGTCTAGGAAAGTATGGCATACAATATTATCACCTACTACATGGTCTTCAACCTGTGGCCCTCCAGCTGCTGTGAAACTAAACATCCCAGCATGCCCTGCCACAGTTTTGCTATTAAGATATGCTAAAACTGAGGCAGGTCATGCTGGGATGTATAATTCCACCGCAGCTGGAGGGCCGCAGGATGAAGACCCATGATCTACTATGTACAACTTACGGCCAGATGAAGTTAACAGGCCGCAGATACAAAGCATAAGAGGTCCTCAAAACCCAATGTGGAACACAAGAGTCAGGTCTCACCTCATTGAACAGTAGCTCCCTCCTCTGCTGCTTGCGGAGGTCCATCTTTTTGACGGCGACCAGTTTCCCAGAACTCCTGATGGTAGCGATACAGACAATCCCTGTGGAGCCTTCCCCGATTTTGATGAAATTATCCAGGTAGGATCTGGGGTCCCCAGGGTCTACCACCATCTGCAATGCTGCTCTGAACTGCTCGTGTGAAACCCGCTGTGGTTCCCTCTGTGGGGAGCGAGCCTGAGAAGGCTGTTGTGTCTGTGCTGGGCGAGAAAGCTGTGGGTCTGAGCTGTGTTGGGAGAGGCTGGCCGGAGAGGGTTTCTCTGGAGGTTTGGGCTTGGTCTGGCCGGGAGGTGGCCGAGAAGAGCCTCTATTTGCGGGGTTTTTGGGGTCAAGTGGAATAGATGTCCGGGAATCTTGAACCTTGAGAAACACAGAAAACAGGTTTATGGATATTCATCAACATAAAGACAGCAGGTATAGATCAAAGAAGTGTGCACTCCGTCCCATGATGTAAGATGAAGCTGTGACTTTACAACTGTGGCACATCACTTTTTGTCAAAAATGTTGCGTTCTGCACTTATAATTAGGCTTACTAAACTATCCCTTTAAAATAAGATTTTACTTACCGATAAATCTATTTCTCGGAGTCCGTAGTGGATGCTGGGGTTCCTGAAAGGACCATGGGGAATAGCGGCTCCGCAGGAGACAGGGCACAAAAAGTAAAGCTTTTTCCGATCAGGTGGTGTGCACTGGCTCCTCCCCCTATGACCCTCCTCCAGACTCCAGTTAGGTACTGTGCCCGGACGAGCGTACACAATAAGGGAGGATTTTGAATCCCGGGTAAGACTCATACCAGCCACACCAATCACACCGTACAACTTGTGATCTAAACCCAGTTAACAGTATGATAACAGCGGAGCCTCTGAAAGATGGCTTCCTACAACAATAACCCGAATAAGTTAACAATAACTATGTACAATTTATGCAGATAATCCGCACTTGGGATGGGCGCCCAGCATCCACTACGGACTCCGAGAAATAGATTTATCGGTAAGTAAAATCTTATTTTCTCTATCGTCCTAGTGGATGCTGGGGTTCCTGAAAGGACCATGGGGATTATACCAAAGCTCCCAAACGGGCGGGAGAGTGCGGATGACTCTGCAGCACCGAATGAGAGAACTCCAGGTCCTCCTTAGCCAGAGTATCAAATTTGTAAAATTTTACAAACGTGTTCTCCCCTGACCACGTAGCTGCTCGGCAAAGTTGTAATGCCGAGACCCCTCGGGCAGCCGCCCAAGATGAGCCCACCTTCCTTGTGGAGTGGGCCTTTACAGATTTAGGCTGTGGCAGGCCTGCCACAGAATGTGCCAGTTGGATTGTGCTACAGATCCAACGAGCAATCGTCTGCTTAGACGCAGGAGCACCCATCTTGTTGGGTGCATACAATATAAACAACGAGTCAGATTTTCTGACTCCAGCTGTTCTTGCAATATATATTTTTAATGCTCTGACAACGTCCAGTAACTTGGAGTCCTCCAAGTCACTTGTAGCCGCAGGCACTACAATAGGCTGGTTCAGATGAAATGCTGACACCACCTTAGGGAGAAAATGCGGACGAGTCCGCAGTTCTGCCCTGTCCGAATGGAAAATCAGATATGGGCTTTTGTAAGATAAAGCTGCCAATTCTGACACTCTCCTGGCAGAAGCCAGGGCTAGAAGCATGGTCACTTTCCAAGTGAGATATTTCAAATCCACCTTATTTAGTGGTTCAAACCAATGAGATTTTAGAAAATCCAAAACTACATTGAGATCCCACGGTGCCACTGGAGGCACCACAGGAGGCTGTATATGCAGCACTCCCTTCACAAAGGTCTGGACTTCAGGGACTGAAGCCAATTCTTTTTGAAAGAAAACCGACAGGGCCGAAATTTGAACCTTAATAGATCCCAATTTGAGACCCATAGACAATCCTGATTGCAGGAAATGTAGGAATCGACCCAGTTGAAATTCCTCCGTCGGAGCACTCCGATCTTCGCACCACGCAACATATTTTCGCCAAATTCGGTGATAATGTTGCACGGTTACTTCTTTCCTTGCTTTAATCAAAGTAGGAATGACTTCTTCCGGCATGCCTTTTTCCATTAGGATCCGGCGTTCAACCGCCATGCCGTCAAACGCAGCCGCGGTAAGTCTTGAAACAGACAGGGACCCTGCTGAAGCAAGTCCCTCCTTAGAGGTAGAGGCCACGAATCTTCCGTGATCATCTCTTGAAGTTCCGGGTACCAAGTCCTTCTTGGCCAATCCGGAACCACTAGTATCGTTCTTACGCCTCTTTGCCGTATAATTCTCAATACTTTTGGTATGAGAGGCAGAGGAGGAAACACATACACCGACTGGTACACCCAAGGCGTTACCAGCGCGTCCACAGCTATTGCCTGCGGATCTCTTGACCTGGCGCAATACCTGTCCAGTTTTTTGTTGAGGCGAGACGCCATCATGTCCACCATTGGTCTTTCCCAACGGGTTACCAGCATGTGGAAGACTTCTGGATGAAGTCCCCACTCTCCCGGGTGAAGATCGTGTCTGCTGAGGAAGTCTGCTTCCCAGTTGTCCACTCCCGGGATGAACACTGCTGATAGCGCTATCACATGATTCTCTGCCCAGCGAAGAATCCTTGCAGCTTCTGCCATTGCACTCCTGCTTCTTGTGCCGCCCTGTCTGTTCACATGGGCGACTGCCGTGATGTTGTCCGACTGGATCAACACCGGTTTTCCCTGAAGCAGAGGTTCTGCCTGGCTTAGAGCATTGTATATTGCTCTTAGTTCCAGAATGTTTATGTGAAGAGACGTTTCCAGGCTCGTCCATACTCCCTGGAAGTTTCTTCCTTGTGTGACTGCTCCCCAGCCTCTCAGGCTGGCGTCCGTGGTCACCAGGATCCAATCCTGTATGCCGAATCTGCGGCCCTCCAATAGATGAGGACTCTGCAACCACCACAGAAGAGACACCCTTGTCCTTGGAGACAGGGTTATCCGTAGGTGCATCTGAAGATGCGACCCTGACCATTTGTCCAACAGATCCCTTTGGAAAATTCTTGCGTGGAATCTGCCGAATGGAATTGCTTCGTAAGAAGCTACCATTTTTCCCAGGACTCTTGTGCATTGATGTACAGACACCTTTCCTGGTTTTAGGAGGTTCCTGACAAGCTCGGATAACTCCTTGGCTTTTTCCTCCGGGAGAAAAACCTTTTTCTGAACCGTGTCCAGAATCATCCCTAGGAACAGCAGACGAGTTGTCGGCATTAACTGGGATTTTGGAATATTCAGAATCCACCCGTGCTGTTTTAGCACTTCTTGAGACAGTGCTAATCCCATCTCTAGCTGTTCTCTGGACCTCGCCCTTATTAGGAGATCGTCCAAGTATGGGATAATTAATACGCCTTTTCTTCGAAGAAGAATCATCATCTCGGCCATTACCTTTGTAAAGATCCGAGGTGCCGTGGACAATCCGAACGGCAGCGTCTGAAACTGATAGTGACAGTTTTGTACAACGAACCTGAGGTACCCCTGGTGTGAGGGGTAAATTGGAACGTGGAGATACGCATCCTTGATGTCCAAGGATACCATAAAGTCCCCCTCTTCCAGGTTCGCTATCACTGCTCTGAGTGACTCCATTTTGAACTTGAACTTCTTTATGTACAGGTTCAAGGACTTCAGATTTAGAATAGGCCTTACCGAGCCATCCGGCTTCGGTACCACAAAAAGAGTGGAATAATACCCCTTCCCTTGTTGTAGAAGAGGTACCTTGACTATCACCTGCTGAGAGTACAGCTTGTGAATGGCTTCCAAAACCGTCTCCCTTTCGGAGGGGGACGTTGGTAAAGCAGACTTCAGGAAACGGCGAGGTGGATCCGTCTCTAATTCCAACCTGTACCCTTGAGATATTATCTGCAGGATCCAGGGATCTACCTGCGAGTGAGCCCACTGCGCGCTGTAATTTTTGAGACGACCGCCCACCATCCCCGAGTCCGCTTGAGGAGCCCCAGCGTCATGCTGAGGCTTTTGTAGAAGCCGGGGAGGGCTTCTGTTCCTGGGAAGGAGCTGCGTGTTGCTGTCTCTTCCCTCGACCTTTGCCTCGTGGCAGATATGAATAGCCCTTTGCTCTCTTATTTTTAAAGGAACGAAAGGGCTGCGGTTGAAAAGTCGGTGCCTTTTTCTGTGGGGGAGTGACTTGAGGTAGAAAGGTGGATTTCCCGGCTGTAGCCGTGGCCACCAAATCTGATAGACCGACTCCAAATAACTCCTCCCCTTTATACGGCAAAACTTCCATATGCCGTTTTGAATCCGCATCACCTGACCACTGTCGCGTCCATAAAGCTCTTCTGGCCGAAATGGACATAGCACTTACCCGTGATGCCAGTGTGCAGATATCCCTCTGTGCATCACGCATATAAAGAAATGCATCCTTTATTTGTTCTAACGACAGTAAAATATTGTCCCTGTCCAGGGTATCAATATTTTCAATCAGGGACTCTGACCAAACTACCCCAGCACTGCCCATCCAGGCAGTCGCTACAGCTGGTCGTAGTATAACACCTGCATGTGTGTATATACTTTTTTGGATATTTTCCATCCTCCTATCTGATGGATCTTTAAGTGCGGCCGTCTCAGGAGAGGGTAACGCCACTTGTTTAGATAAGCGTGTTAGCGCCTTGTCCACCCTAGGAGGTGTTTCCCAGCGCTCCCTAACCTCTGGCGGGAAAGGGTATAATGCCAATAATTTCTTTGAAATTATCAGTTTTTTATCAGGGGCAACCCACGCTTCATTACACACGTCATTTAATTCTTCTGATTCAGGAAAAACTATAGGTAGTTTTTTCATACCCCACATAATACCCTGTTTAGTGGTACCTGTAGTATCAGCTAAATGTAACGCCTCCTTCATTGCCAAAATCATATAACGTGTGGCCCTACTGGAAAATACGGTTGATTCGTCACCGTCACCACTGGAGTCATCGCCTGTGTCTGGGTCTGTGTCGACCGACTGAGGCAAAGGGCGTTTCACAGCCCCTGACGGTGTTTGAGTCGCCTGGACAGGCACTAATTGATTGTCCGGCCGCCTCATGTCGTCAAACGACTGCTTTAGCGTGTTGACACTATCCCGTAGTTCCATAAATAAAGGCATCCATTCCGGTGTCGACTCCCTAGGGGGTGACATCCTCATATTTGGCAATTGCTCCGCCTCCACACCAATATCGTCCTCATACATGTCGACACACACGTACCGACACACAGCAGACACACAGGGAATGCTCCTAACGAAGACAGGACCCACTAGCCCTTTGGGGAGACAGAGGGAGAGTTTGCCAGCACACACCAAAAGCGCTATATATATATCAGGGATAGCCTTATAATAAGTGCTCCCTTATAGCTGCTTTGTTATATCAAATTATCGCCATAAATGTGCCCCCCCCTCTCTGTTTTACCCTGTTTCTGTAGTGCAGTGCAGGGGAGAGACTTGGGAGCCGTCCTGACCAGCGGAACTGTGAGAGGAAATGGCGCCGTGTGCTGAGGAGATAGGCCCCGCCCCTTTTCTGGCGGGCTCGTCTCCCGCTATTTAGAGAAATTAGGCAGGGGTTAAATATCTCCATATAGCCTCTAGGGCTATATGTGAGGTATTTTTAGCCTTTATAGGTAATCATTTTGCCTCCCAGGGCGCCCCCCTCCCAGCGCCCTGCACCCTCAGTGACTGCCGTGTGAAGTGTGCTGAGAGGAAAATGGCGCACAGCTGCAGTGCTGTGCGCTACCTTTTGAAGACTGCAGGAGTCTTCAGCCGCCGATTCTGGACCTCTTCTGTCTTCAGCATCTGCAAGGGGGCCGGCGGCGTGGCTCCGGTGACCATCCAGGCTGTACCCGTGATCGTCCCTCTGGAGCTTGATGTCCAGTAGCCAAGAAGCCAATCCATCCTGCACGCAGGTGAGTTGACTCCTTCTCCCCTCAGTCCCTCGCTGCAGTGATCCTGTTGCCAGCAGGAATCACTGTAAAATAAAAAACCTAGCTAAACTTTTTCTAAGCAGCTCTTTAGGAGAGCCACCTAGATTGCACCCTTCTCGGCCGGGCACAAAATCTAACTGGAGTCTGGAGGAGGGTCATAGGGGGAGGAGCCAGTGCACACCACCTGATCGGAAAAAGCTTTACTTTTTGTGCCCTGTCTCCTGCGGAGCCGCTATTCCCCATGGTCCTTTCAGGAACCCCAGCATCCACTAGGACGATAGAGAAACTGGGATACCAATGAATTATACAGGCTTTGTGGCTGGCTGACTTCAAACCTGCATTCACTATGCACAGAACCAGTGTAATCCATGAGCGTCCCGGTTTAAATGGATGGTATGGTAAGCTTACTTATATTACAGACTGGGCGAGCAATATGGTGCAATCAGGCACACTTCCTGCAGTTCGCGGAGGGACACCAGATTGCACCACATGCTCCATCTGTGTGTTTGAAATTTGTTTCACCAACTCCCCACTCACCTGTGGAGCTGCACCTCTGTTTGGGTCCGTGTCTGCACGTGGGTAAGTATTAAACGGACCTCCTGTCTGTTGCGTTGATTTCACCACCCCTTCTGTGGCAGGGTTACTTGGGGTACGGATATTCGGTCCAGAGAGTGGTCTTTTGTCTCTAGGTGACTTTGGACTACCCTGTCCTCCAGTGTATGACGATTTAGGCCTTCTCTCTTCTTTTTCCCTCCTCACCACCCTATCTGCCGGCTCACTGTAGTCACCATCCTTCACAGTGTGGTCCTTCTTCCCATCTGATCTGTCATGAGAACGAACGGATCTGTGCTCCGGTGGTTTAGGATAATCTGGAGGAGGTGGCCTGTGTTTATTGCTTGGCTCCTGTCCCCGTGGCTGTTGGGGAGCTGCTTTCTGTTCTTCCCTCGGTCTGTCCCTTCCGTGCTCCGTCCTGCTCCTCTCAGGCCCCCTTCCACTATCTTCACGTACTTGACGAACACGGCCATCACTCACACCGTTCTCCAGATGGACGCGGTGCTCCCTGGGGTAGGACGGAGGACTCTCTCTGCGCAAGGAGTTAGAACGGCAGACCGACATAGTCTCAAACTCATCCAGGAGCCAAGCCAGAGAGCCATCTCGAGACATCTTGTTCCCACGCACAATAGTCTGATGGAGTAGGGGGGAAGAAAACGAAGACAATGTCAGGTAGTGAAATACAGAAGTCAGATTGGAAATTTTCATCATCAAGGATGAAAATGTCAACTCGCAGAGCCAGCACATAAGAAATCAAAAGGACAGCATTTAAGAAATTAACTAGACATGTTTGCAGCACTTTCAGTATATAAATGAAGTTGTTTTATTTGAATGCTCAAAATATTTGTTTTCTTTTGATCCCCTTTATTCATATTATCATCTGTATGTGCCTTATAGCACAGGACAAGGATGCATTAGTTAAATATGTATTTCTTTATGAATAGTTAAAACTATAGAAGATAAATAAATTATAGTAAGCCAACGGGGTTATCGATAGTAAAGAGTGTCCAGGCTCCTTGTGCCACTGCTATACCTCACAAAAATGAAAGTGATATGATAAATCCTTACCTGCTACTAGCAGATTTTTAGATACAGTATAACAGAATACTGAACGGTGACCCCGCTCAATAACCATTCAAATAAAATGCAGAGCATGCTGAGAAAGGAGCATACACGCCATGAATGCAGGATGTCCTCTTGCCTATCATCCGTGAACAGCCCAGGACTCAGTCTGAACACGTTCACGTGTACTATGTTCTTCATGGGGTTTAAAGAACATTATAAAGTGTCGCTCAAGCTACATTCACTCACTATGGTATTTAATGAAGCCGAGACAGGATGTAGCATGGGCACATGATACGTCCCTTTGTAAACATGCCCTGAAATCCCATCTAAGCTGGGATTCCATTAATAAGCAATTTGTACGTACGACCTTTCTTTGATTTCAAGGTATAACACAATCTTCATGCATCCACTGCCTAACCCTCATCCTGTGGTTTCCAGAGTCCATTTCCTCACCCCTCAGTCACACAGCACCTATTGCATACAGTCACAGGATAGATTTGGGTGGGTTATATTGTTTCTGTGCAGGGTAAATACTGGCTGCTTTATTTTTACACTGCAATTAAGATTTCACACCCCACCCAAATCTAACTATCTCTGCACATCTTACATCTGCCCCCCCCTGCAGTGCAACATGGATTTGCCCATTAATGTGCTTTTTTGGTTTGCTAACAACTCCGAATAAGGCCCATAGTATAAAGCTAAATACAATGAGATGCTACAAGACTAATCAAACACACTTTAAAGGTGTGGACAACCCTATACATAAATAACCATGCCTCCAATATAACATGGGGAATCCCACAATTACTTGAGGCCAAGAGCCATGTAGAGATTACTACAGACCGACAGACCGAAGACCAAGAGTCACCCAGTGGCAGCTCTCTGCTTCAGGTAACAGGGTGTGGTATGGAAGGTAGACAGTGTCTAGGTCGACCACTATTGGTTGACAGTAACTAGGTCGACATGGTCTTTAGGTCGACAGGTCAAAAGGTTCACATGAGTTTTTTTGGTGTCGTAATCTTTGTAGAGTGACCGGGAACCCCAATTAGTGTACTGTGTCCCCTCGCATGGCTCGCGAGCTTCGGGCAAGGTGCCTCGCTCTGCTACTGCTGCACTCGGCACAGGTTACCATTCCCAAGTGTAGTCCACGTGGATCGTTAAGCATGAAAAAAGTTAAAAAAAAGAAAAAAAAATTGCGAAAAACTCATGTCGACCTTTTGACCTGTCGACCTAGAGACCCTGTCGACCTAAAAACCCTGTCGACCAACAGTGGTCGACCTAGATAGTGTCGACCTAGAGACCGGATCCCCGGGTAACAAGAGTACTCTACATTCTTCATTAAGAAAAAGGTTGTCCAAAGCCAGATAGAGTCTAATTAATTAGAAAAGCTACAGTATACCATTGTTCCATGTTTCTTTTAAACATTCAGATTTTCATACAAGAGTTTTCTCTTACGTCCTAGAGGATGCTGGGGACTCCGTAAGGACCATGGGGTATAGACGGGCTCCGCAGGAGACATGGGCACTATAAAGACTTTAGGATAGAATGGGTGTGCACTGGCTCCTCCCTCTACGCCCCGCCTCCAGACCTCAGTTAGATCCTGTGCCCAGAGGAGACTGGGTGCACTGCAGGGGAGCTCTACTGAGTTTCTCTGAAAAAAAAAAGACTTTGTTAGGTTTTTTATTTTCAGGGAGCACTGCTGGCAACAGGCTCCCTGCATCGTGGGACTGAGGGGAGAGAAGCAGACCTACTTAAATGATAGGCTCTGCTTCTTAGGCTACTGGACACCATTAGCTCCAGAGGGTCGGAACGCAGGTCTCACCCTCGCCGTTCGTCCCGGAGCCGCGCCGCCATCCTCCTCACAGAGCCGGAAGATAAAAGCCGGGTGAGTATGAGAAGAAAGAAGACTTCAAAGGCGGCAGAAGACTTCATGATCTTCACTGAGGTAACGCGCAAAGGTAACGCTGCGCGCCATTGCTCCCAAACAGTTCACACACAGAAGGCACTGTACAGGTGCAGGGCGCAGGGGGGGCGCCCTGGGCAGCATTATTAACCTCAAGGGACACTGGCATAGAAAGTAGATACTGCGGAGGCAGTATATTAATAAACCCGCCAGTTTAAATTATTTGAGCGGGACCAAAGCCCGTCGGTGAGGGGGCGGAGCTTGATCCCTCAGCACTAACCAGCGCCATTTTCTCCACAGCACACTGCAGACACTGGCTCCCCGGACTCTCCCCTGCTGAACACAGTGAGAGGGCAAAAAAGAGGGGGAGGGGCACTTGTAAGGCGCAGTGAGTGTATAGATATATCTATATAATTATATAAAAGCGCTGTTTTTTCTGGGAATTTGTTTCCAGTGTCATTAGCGCTGGGTGTGTGCTGGCATACTCTCTCTCTGTCTCTCCAAAGGGCCTTATTGGGGGAACTGTCTCCATAAAAATACAATCCCTGTGGGTGTGGGGGTGTCGACACGCGTGTGTCGGCATGTCTGAAGCGGGAGGCTCATCTAGGGAGGAGGAGCAGATGATTGTGGTGTCTCCGGCGGCAACGCCGACACCTGATTGGTTGGACATGTGGAATGTTTTAAATACAAATGTGACTTTGTTACATAAGAGATTAGACAAAGCAGAGTCCAGGGATAATACAGGGAGTCAATCCATGGCTTTGACGGTGTCACAGGGCCCTACAGGCTCTTAAAAACGTCCCCTATCCCAAATAGCAGACACTGATACCGACACGGATTCTGACTCCAGTGTCGACTACGATGATGCAAGGTTACACCCAAGGGTAGCCAAAAGTATTCATTATATGATTATTGCAATAAAAGATGTTTTGCATATCACAGATGATCCCTCTGTCCCTGACACGAGGGTAATAATAATAATTTTATTTATATAGCGCTCTTTCTCCAATAGGACTCAAGGCGCTTAACAGATACATAGCATAATATAGTACAGAAAATAATGAAGTACATTTTCATAAAATACAGAAGCATGAAGATACTAAAAGGGACATTATGGAAATGCTTGAGTAAACAGAAAAGTCTTGAGTCTACTTTTGAAGGATTCTATTGTTGGGGCCTCTCGCACTGTGTGGGGAAGCGAGTTCCATAGAGTCGGAGCCGCATGACTAAAAGCTCGACCCCCAGATGAATTACGGTAGATTCTAAGTACTGCTAAAAGTCCTTCATCTACAGATCGCAGTAATCGAGTGGGGCAGTATGGGGTCAGAAGCTGTTTCAGGTACCTTGGGCCTTGGTCATGTAATGCTTTGAAACTCAGTAAGCCAATCTTGAAGATGATTCGCCATCGTACAGGCAGCCAGTGAAGGGAGTAGAGGATGGGTGTTATGTGGCTAGAACGGGGCTGGTTGGTTAATAGCCTGGCAGCTGTGTTTTGCACCAGCTGTAAGCGCTGCAATTCTTTTGCTGGTAGACCAAGGTACCGAGGGTACACATGTTTAAGGGAAAAAAACCTGAGGTAACATATCCCCCATCTCATGAGCTGAACGCATTATTTGAAAAAGCTTAGGAAACTCCAGACAAAAAACTGCAGATTCCCAAAAGAATTCTTATGGCGTATCCTTTCCCTGCACAGGACAGGGTAAGGTGGGAATCCTCGCCCAGGGTGGACAAGGCTTTTGCGCGCTTATCCAAGAGGTGGCGCTACCGTCTCCAGATACGGCAGCCCTCAAGGACCCTGCTGATCGCAGACAGGAAATAACTTTAAAATCAATTTATACACATACGGGTGCTTTGCTCAGACCGGCAATAGCATCGACTTGGGTTTGTAGTGCGTTAGCAGCTTGGACAGATACCTTGTCAGCTGATATTGATACCCTAGATAGGGATACCATTTTGTTGACCTTAGGTCACATCAAAGACGCAGTCTTATATATGAGAGACGCTCAGAGAGACGTCGGGCTACTAGGTTCCAGGGCCAACGCCATGGCGATCTCGGCTAGGAGAGCACTGTGGACCCGCCAATGGACGGGTGATGCCGACTCAAAGAGGCATATGGAAGTTTTACCTTACAAGGGTGAGGTTTTATTTGGGGAAGGTCTCACGGACCTGGTTTCCACAGCTACCGCGGGTAAATCTACTTTTTTGCCTTATGTTCCCCCACAGCAAAAGAAAACACCACACTATAAGATGCAGACCTTCGTTCGCACAAGTCCAGAAGAGGTCGGGGCTCTTCCTTCCTTGCCAGAGGTAAGGGTAGAGGGAAAAGAATGCCTGCTACGGGCAGTTCCCAGGAACAGAAGTCCTCCCCGGCTTCTACTAAATCCACCGCATGACGCTGGGGCTCCACTGAGGGAGTCTGCACCGGTGGGGGCACGTCTTCGACTCTCCAGCCACGTCTGGGGTCAGTCGGACGTGGATCCTTGGGCGATGGAAATAGTATCCCAAGGCTACAAGCTGGAATTCGAAGCCGTGCCTCCTCGCCGATTCTTCAAATCGGCTTTACCAGCTTCTCCCCCAGAGAGGGGAGTTTTAGCTGCAATTCAAAAGCTGTGTCAACAGCAAGTGATTATCAAGGTTCCCCTAATAAATCAGGGAAAAGGGTACTATACAACCCTATTTGTGGTCCCGAAACCGGATGGCTCCGTCAGACCCATACTAAACTTAAAATCCCTGAACCTGTACTTAAAAAGGTTCAAGTTCAAGATGGAATCACTCAGGGCAGTTATCTCCAGCCTGGAAGGGGGGGATTTTATGGTGTCACTAGACAAAGGATGCATACTTTCACGTCCCCATATTTCCTCCTCATCAGGCATACCTGAGGTTCGCTGTACAGGACTGTCATTACCAGTTTCAGACGTTGCCGTTTGGGCTTTCCACGGCCCCGAGGGTGTTCACCAAGGTAATGGCGGAAATGATGGTGCTCCTGCGCAGGCTAGGAGTCACAATTATCCCGTACTTGGACGATCTCCTGATAAAAACGAGATCAAAGGAACAATTGCAGAAAAGCGTGGCGCTCTCCCTGAGAGTACTACAGCAACATGGCTGGATTCTAAATCTACCAAAGTCACAGTTGGTTCCAACGACTCGGCTGTCTTTCTTAGGCATGATTCTTGACACAGAACAAAAGAGGGTTTTTCTCCCGATGGAAAAAGCCCAGGAATTCCAGAACATGGTCAGAGACCTGTTAAAACCGAAAAGTGTGTCAGTCCATCAATGCACTCGAGTACTGGGGAAAATGGTGGCGACCTACAAGGCCATCCCCTTCGGCAGGTTTCATGCGAGGACTTTTCAGTGGGACCTTCTGGACAAGTGGTCCGGGTCCCATCTTCAAATACATCAGAAAATAACCCTGTCCCCCAGGGCCAGGGTGTCTCTACTGTGGTGGCTGCAGAGTGCTCACCTTCTAGAGGGTCGCAGGATCGGCATTCAGGACTGGGTTCTGGTGACCACGGACGAGAGCCTCCGAGATGGGGAGCAGTCACACAAGGAAGGAATTCTCAGGGACTGTGGTCAAGCCAGGAAGCTTGTCTACACATCAACATACTGGAATTGAGGGCCATATACAACGACCTACGACAAGCGGAGAATATTCTTCGCGACCTACCGGTTCTGATTCAATCAGACAATGTCACAGCCGTGGCTCATGTAAACCGCCAAGTCGGGACAAGGAGCAGAGTGGCAATGGCGGAAGCCACCAGAATTTTGCGCTGGGCAGAAAATCACGTAAGCGCTCTGTCAGCAGTAATCATTCCGGGTGTGGACAACTGGGAAGCAGACTTCCTCAGCAGACACGATCTCCATCCAGGAGAGTGGGGACTTCATCAAGAAGTTTTTGCAGAGATAACGAGTCTTTCGGGACTTCCTCAAATAGACATGATGGCGTCACGCCTCAACAAGAAGCTTCGGAGGTATTGTGCCAGGTCAAGGGACCCTCAGGCAGTATCGGTGGACGCCCTGGTGACAACATGGGTGTTTCAGTCGGTCTATGTGTTCCCTCCTCTTCCTCTCATCTCAAAAATACTGAGAATCATAAGACAAAAAAGGAGTACAGACAATACTCATTGTTCCAGATTGGCCTCGAAGGGCCTGGTATTCAGATCTTCAGGAGATGCAGGGCCACTTCCTCTCAGGGAGGACCTGTTGCAACAGGGGCCCTGCGTTTTCCAAGACTTATCGCGGTTACGTTTGACGGCATGGCGGTTGAACACCGAATCCTAGCTGGGAAGAGTATTCAGGAAGAAGTCATCCCTACTCTGATAAAGGCTAGGAAGGAAGTGACGGCAAAACATTATCACCGTATCTGGAGAAAGTATGTATCTTGGTGTGAATCCAAGAATGCTCCTACGGAAGATTTCCACCTGGGCCATTTTCTCCACTTTCTACAGACAGGAGTGGATATGGGCCTAAAATTAGGCTCCATAAAGGTACAGATTTCGGCCCTATCTATATTCTTCCAGAAAGAATTGGCTTCTCTCCCAGAAGTCCAGACTTTTGTAAAGGGAGTGCTACACATCCAGCCCCCTTTTGTGCCCCCAGTGGCACCATGGGACCGTAACGTGGTGTTACGGTTCCTAAAATCTCACTGCTTGGAGCCTCTTCAAACGGTTGAATTAAAATTTCTCACTTGGAAGTTGGTCATGTTGTTGGCCTTGGCATCTGCAAGGCGGGTGTCCGAATTGGCGGCCTTGTCTCATAAGAGCCCCCATCTCATTTGTGGATAGAGCAGAGTTGAGGACTCGTCCTCAATTTTTACCTAAGGTGGTGTCATCGTTTCATATGAACCAACCTATTGTGGTGCCTGTGGCTACGGGAGACTTGGAAGATTCCAAATCCCTTGATGTAGTCAGGGTCTTAAAAATTTACGTAGCCAAGACAGTTTGGATTAGGAAAACAGAAGCTCTGAGACGGACAGTACGAGGAAAGGATTTTTGATAATCTAAGGGCAAGGTTCATACCAGCCCACACCATCCACACCGTATAACATGGAACATACGTACCCAGTTAACAGTATGAACAAAACAGCATCAGCCAAAGACTGATCTCAACTGTAACATAACCCTTATGTAAACAATAACTATATACAAGCCTTGCAGAAAAATGTCCGCACTGGGACGGGCGCCCAGCATCCTCTACGGACTAGGAGAAAAAGATTTACCGATAGGTTTAAAATCTTATTTTCTCTTACGTCCTAGAGGATGCTGGGGACTCCGTAAGGACCATGGGGATTATACCAAAGCTCCAGACCGGGTGGGAGAGTGCGGATGACTCTGCAGCACCGATTGAGCAAACATAAGGTCCTCATCAGCCAGGGTATCAAACTTGTAGAATTTTGCAAAAGTGTTTGAACACGACCAAGTCGCCGCTCGGCAAAGCTGTAATGCCGAGACGCCTCGGGCAGCCGCCCAAGAAGAGCCCACCTTCCCAGTGGAATGGGCCTTTACCGAATTTGGTAACGGCAATCCAGCCGTAGAATGAGCTTGCTGAATTGTGTTACAGATCCAGCGAGCAATAGGAATAGAAGCAGGAGCGCCAACCTTGTTGGCTGCATACAGGACAAACAGTGCCTCTGTTTTCCTAACCCGAGCCGTCCTGGCTACATAAATTTTTAAGGCCCTGACTACATCAAGGGACTTGGAATCCTCCAAGTCATTCGTAGCCACAGGTACCACAATAGGTTGGTTCATGTGAAACGATGAAACCACCTTAGGCAAAAATTGAGGACGAGTCCTTAATTCTGCTCTATCCACATGGAAAATCAGATAGGGGCTTTTGTGTGACAAAGCCGCCAATTCGGACAACCGCCTTGCAGATGCCAAGGCCAACAACATGACCACCTTCCAAGTGAGAAATCTTAACTCTACCGATTGATGAGGTTCAAACCAGTGAGATTTTAGGAACTGTAACACCACGTTAAGGTCCCATGGTGCCACTGGAGGCACAAAAGGAGGCTGTATGTGTAGCACTCCCTTTACAAAAGTCTGGACTTCTGGGAGAGAAGCCAATTCCTTCTGAAAGAAAATTGATAGGGCCGAAATCTGTACCTTAATGGAGCCTAACTTTAGGCCCATATCCACTCCTGTCTGTAGAAAGTGGAGAAAATGGCCCAGATGGAAATCTTCCGTAGGAGCATTCTTGGATTCACACCAAGATACATACTTTCTCCAGATACGGTGATAATGTTTCGCCGTCACTTCCTTCCTATCCTTTATCAGAGTAGGGATGACTTCTTCCGGAATACTCTTCCCAGCTAGGATTCGGTGTTCAACCACCATGCCGTCAAACGTAACCGCGGTAAGTCTTGGAACACGCAGGACCCCTGTTGTAACAGGTCCTCTCTGAGAGGGAGAGGCCATGGATCTTCTGTGAGCATTTCCTGAAGATCTGAATACCAGGCCCTTCGAGGCCAATCTGGAACAATGAGTATTGTCTGCACTCTTTTTCGTCTTATGATTCTCAATATCTTTGAGATGAGTGGAAGAGGAGGGAACACATAGACCGACTGAAAACCCACGGTGTCACCAGGGTGTCCACTGCTACTGCCTGAGGGTCCCTTGACCTGGCACAATACCTCCGAAGCTTCTTGTTAAGACGTGACGCCATCATGTCTATTTGAGGAAGTCCCCAAAGACTTGTATCTCTGCAAAAACTTCTTGATGAAGTCCCCACTCTCCTGGATGGAGATCGTGTCTGCTGAGGAAGTCTGCTTCCCAGTTGTCCACTCCCGGAATGAAGACTGCTGACAGAGCGCTTATGTCATTTTCCGCCCAGCAAAGAATCCTGGTGGCTTCTGCCTTTGCCACTCTGCTCCTTGTTCCACCTTGGCGGTTTACATGAGCTACGGCTGTGACGTTGTCTGATTGAATCAGAACCGGTAGGTCGCGAAGAAGATTCTCCGCTTGACGTAGGCCGCTGTATATGGCCCTCAATTCCAGTACGTTTACGTGTAGACAAGCCTCCTGGCTTGACCATATCCCCTGAAAGTTTCTTCCTTGTGTGACTGCTCCCCAACCTCGGAGGCTCGCGTCCGTGGTCACCAGAACCCAGTCTTGAATGCCGAACCTGCGACCCTCTAGAAGATGAGCACTCTGCAGCCACCACAGGAGAGACACCCTGGCCCTGGGTGACAGGCTTATTTTCTGATGAATTTGGAGATGGGACCCGGACCACTTGTCCAGAAGATCCCACTGAAACGTCCTCGCATGAAACCTGCCGAAGGGGATGGCCTCGTAGGTCGCCACCATTTTCCCCAGTACTCGAGTGCATTGATGGACCGACACTGTTTTCGGTTTTAACAGGTCTCTGACCATGTTCTGGAGTTCCTGGGCTTTTACCGTTGGGAGAAAAACCCTCTTCTGTTCAGTGTCCAGAATCATGCCTAAGAACGATAGCCGAGTTGTTGGAACCAACTGTGACTTTGGTAGATTTAGAATCCAGCCATGTTGCTGCAGCACTCCCAGGGAGAGCGTCACGCTTTTCAGCAACTGATCTCTTGATCTCGCTTTTATCAGGAGATCGTCCAAGTATGGGATAATTGTGACTCCCTGCCGGCGCAGGAGCACCATCATTTCCGCCATTACCTTGGTGAAAATCCTCGGGGCCGTGGAGAGCCCAAACGGCAACGTCTGAAACTGGTAATGACAATCTTGTACAGCGAATCTCAGGTACGCCTGATGAGGGGGATATATGGGGACATGAAGGTATGCATCCTTTATGTCCAGTGACACCATAAAATCCCCCCCCTTCCAGGCTGGAGATTACTGCCCGAAGAGATTCCATCTTGAATTTGAACTTTTTCAAGTACAGATTTAGGGATTTTAAATTTAGAATGGGCCTGACCGAGCCATCCGGTTTCGGGACCACAAATAGGGTTGAATAGTACCCTTTTCCCTGTTGAACCTGGGGAACCTCGACAACCACTTGTTGTTGACACAATTTTTGAATTGCTGCTAAAACTATCTCCCTTTCTGGGGAAGAAGCTGGTAAAGCCGATTTGAAAAACCGGCGAGGAGGCACGGCTTCGAATTCCAGCTTGTAACCCTGGGATACAATTTCCATTGCCCAAGGATCCACGTCTGACTGAACCCAGACGTGGCTGAAGAGTCGAAGACGTGCCCCCACCGGCGCAGACTCCCTCAGTGGAGCCCCAGCATCATGCGGTGGATTTAGTAGAAGCCGGGGAGGACTTCTGCTCCTGGGAACTAGCCGTAGCCGGCAGTTTTTTCCCTCTACCCTTACCTCTGGCGAGGAAGGAAGAGCCCCGACCTCTTCTGGACTTATGCGACCGAAAGGACTGCATCTGATATTGCATCGTTTTCTTTTGCTGTGGGGAAACATAAGGTAAAAAGGTAGATTTACCCGCGGTAGCTGTGGAAACCAGGTCCGCGAGACCTTCCCCAAATAAATCCTCACCTTTGTAAGGTAAAACTTCCATATGTCTCTTTAAGTCGGCATCACCCATCCATTGGCGGGTCCACAGGGCTCGCCTAGCAGAAATCGCCATGGCGTTGGCTCTCGAACCTAGTAGCCCAACGTCTCTCTGAGCGTCTCTCATATATAAGACTGCGTCTTTAATATGACCTAAGGTCAATAAAATAGTATCCCTATCTAGGGTATCAATGTCAGCTGACAAGGTATCTGTCCAAGCTGGTACCGCACTACAAACCCAAGCCGATGCTATTGCCAGTCTGAGCAAAGCACCCGTATGTGTATAAATTGATTTTAAGGTAGTTTCCTGTCTGCGATCAGCAGGAACTTTGAGGGCTGCTGTGTCTGGAGACGGCAGCGCCACCTTTTTTGACAAGCGCGTTAACGCCTTGTCCACTCTGGGCGAGGATTCCCACCGTAACCTGTCCTGTGCGGGGAAAGGATACGCCATAAGAATTCTCTTGGGAATCTGCAGTTTCTTGTCTGGAGTTTCCCAAGCCTTTTCAAATAACGCGTTCAGCTCATGAGATGGGGGAAAGGTTACCTCAGGTTTCTTTTCCTTAAACATGTGTACCCTCGTGTCAGGGACAGAGGGGTCATCTGTGATATGTAAAACATCCTTTATTGCAATAATCATGTAATGAATACTTTTGGCCACCCTTGGGTGTAACCTCGCATCATCGTAGTCGACACTGGAGTCAGAATCCGTGTCGGTATCAGTGTCTGCTACTTGGGACAGGGGACGTTTCTGAGACCCTGAAGGGCCCTGTGACACAGCCAAAGCCATGTTCTATGCCTGGACTCTGCTTTGTCCAATCTCTTATGTAATAAAGACACATTTGCATTTAAAACATTCCACATGTCCAACCAATCCGGTGTTGGCGTTGCCGAGGGCGACACCACAATCACTTGCTCCACCTCCTCCTTAGATGAGCCTTCCGCTTCAGACATGCCGAC
This sequence comes from Pseudophryne corroboree, assembly GCF_028390025.1. NCBI lineage: Eukaryota > Metazoa > Chordata > Amphibia > Anura > Myobatrachidae > Pseudophryne > Pseudophryne corroboree. Next base: position 417,022,355 of record NC_086451.1, on the reverse strand, counting down.
ACACACGTACTGACACCCCCACACACTCAGGGATATATTTATATGGAGACAATTCCCCACCAAGGCCCTTTGGAGAGACAGAGAGAGAGTATGCCAGCACACACCCAGCGCCACCTGACTCTGGAAACAGAATTCCCAGATAAACAGCGCTTTTATACAAATCTATGTATATACCCTCACTGCGCCAATTAAATGTGCCCCCCCCCCTCTCTTTTGCCCTATGTCACCGTGTTCAGCAGGGGAGAGTCCGGGGAGCCAGCTTCTCTGCAGTGTGCTGTGGAGAAAATGGCGCTGGTTAGTGCTGTAGGATCAAGCCCCGCCCCCTCAGCGGCGGGCTTCGGTCCCGCTCAAATTCACAATACTGGCGGGGGATTATCTTATATACTGCCTCCCCAGTATATCTATATAGTTTTGCCAGTCTCAAGAGGTTTAATATTACAGGTTGAGTATCCCATATCCAAATATTCCGAAATACGGAATATTCCGAATTACGGAATTTTTTGAGTGAGACTGAGATAGTGAAACCTTTGTTTTCTGATGGCTCAATGTACACAAACTTTGTTTAATACACAGTTATTAAAAATATTGTATTAAATGACCTTCAGGCTGTGTGTATAAGGTCCATATGAAACCTAAATTAATTGTGTGTATGTAGACACACTTTGTTTAATGCACAAAGTTATTAAAAATATTACCTACAATTACCTTCAGGCTGTGTGTATAAGGTGTATATGAAAGATAAATGCATTCTGTGCTTAGATTTAGGTCCCATCCCCATGACATCTCATTATGGTATGCAATTATTCCAAAATACGGAATAATCCGATATCCAAAATACTTCTGGTCCCAAGCATTTTGGATATGGGATACTCAACCTGTACTGCCCAGGGCGCCCCCCCTGCGCCCTGCACCCTTCAGTGCCCGCTGTGTGTGCGCGCGTGTGGGAGCAATGGCGCGCAGCGTTACCGCTGCGCGTTACCTCAGTGAAGATCTGAAGTCTTCAGCCGCCTTTGACGTCTTCTTTCGTCTGATACTCACCCGGCTTCTATCTTCCGGCTCTGTGAGGGGGACGGCGGCGCGGCTCCGAGACGAACGGCGAGGGTGAGACCTGCGTTCCGACCCTCTGGAGCTAATGGTGTCCAGTAGCCTAAGAAGCAGAGCCTATCATTTAAGTAGGTCTGCTTCTCTCCCCTCACTCCCACGATGCAGGGAGCCAGCAATGCTCCCTGAAAATAAAAAACCTAACAAAAGTCTTTTTCAGAGAAACTCAGGAGAGCTCCCCTGTAATGCACCCAGTCTCCTCTGGGCACAGGATCTGACTGAGGTCTGGAGGAGCGGCATAGAGGGAGGAGCCAGTACACACCCATCTAAAGTACTTTATAGTGCCTATGTCTCCTGCGGAGCCCGTCTATACCCCATGGTCCTTACGGAGTCCCCAGCATCCTCTAGGACGTAAGAGAAATATGCTCTGTAAAAGCGTCATGCGTATTGTGTGTGCACTATGGCCCTCATTCAGAGTTGCTCGCTCGCTAGCTGCTTTTAGCAGCACTGCACACGCTAGGCCACCGCCCTCTGGGAGTGTATCTTAGCTTAGCAGAATAGCGAACGAAAAATTAGCAGAACTGCTACTAAATAATTCCTTGCAGTTTCTGAGTAGCTCCAGACCTACTCCTAGATTGCGATCAGCTCAGTCCGTTTAGTTCCTGGTTTGACGTCACAAACACGCCCTGCGTTCGGCCAGCCACTCCCCCGTTTTTCCAGACACTCCTGTGTTTTTCCCTGACACGCCTGCGTTTTTTTGCAAGCATCGGGAAAACGCCGAGTTGCTGCCCAGAAACGCCCCTTTCCTTTCAATCATTTACCGATCAGCAGTGCGACTGAAAAGCGCTGCAGAAGCCACAGCAAAACTGCTAAGTTTTGTGTTAAATAACTAAGCGCATGTTCCCTGCGTGCCTTGCGCATGCGCAATTTGCAACAAATCGCAGCATAGCGAAAATCGGCAACGAGCGAACAACTCGAAATGACCACCTATATACAGATATAAACATTATAAACATAGTGGATGCAATTGTGCCTATAATAAAATATTGATTTTTAAAAGTAATAAATGTAAATAATAAAAGTTCTTTGGCTGTGAAGAACAAGATGCATATTTGTGTAAGTGCAGAAGAAACACTACTCTATAACTCACAATGGTTGCCGTCAGTGATCGAGTTCAAACCATACCAGTCTTAGGGGTAAATTTAATAAAGCTTCTAGAAATGAAAAGTGGTGATGTTACCCATAGCAGCCAATCCGATTCTGTCTCTCATTTTCTAGGATGCAAAAGACAAATGATAGACAGAACCTGATTGGTTGCTATGGTCAACATCACCACTTTTCATGTTTAGAAGCTTTAGTAAATTTATTTCCAATAGTCTGGAGCTTAATAAGTACACCACCCTCAAGGAAACCTCTGGGTTGTGTTAGTGGGGACTCACCTTCTGAGGACCATGCCTGATGGCTGTGATGCACGCCGGGTCCACCAGTGGCTTTGGTCTCTTTGCGGATTCTTCTATTAGGCTCTGCCATTGTCGCGGAAGTCCTGTGAATTTCTGCTCCTGCTCATCGAAGCCGGTGTGCACCCGGTGCTCAAAATTAGAGGGAGCCGAGATCTCAACGCGTTTCTTTTTCTTAGTAAACATAGCAGCTAACTGACCTGGGAAGGGGGGGAGAGAGAGAGAGAGAGAGAGAGAGAGAGAGAGAGAGAGAGAGAGAGAGACACATAGGAAAGTCAGTGATCATGCTTAGTAAAATATAGAGACAGCATGTTATACGGATGTACGGGAGTAGCACTGGGTACATTCAAAAGCTGCATTTCTGACACCCCACCGTTCAAGCTGTTAGATTGGTTTTTGTCCTGGTGAGCTAACAGTTCCTTGTAGTCAGCAATGCTGAGACCTACGGATGCACACCAGTAATGATGAGAACCCCGTACTGAAGGGACACATGTGGGAGTTACTCCTAACTAGTGGTGTATGCACAAAAGGTAGATAAACCCTATAACTAAACTCCTGCATTACTTTACTCTTCCTAAAATGATTCCCTATTAAACTAACTTGTGCTCTGTGGAACGAATAACCTGCAGTTAGCAGAGCTCACTGTGTCCTACAATGAGGATACATTTCCACATCTAGTAATGCACTAATGAGGCACAAGCATTTAACGAGGAACAAAACGAGGGGAAGACAGAACACTAGCACTGTATCTCTCAGCCAGAACATAAAGCGGTCATGCACAGTAAGTGGAAGTACAGGCTGTTCCCATGACACTGGACACTTGTACACTACTGTGTAATGACTGCACCAGTGTCCAAGTAAATACCCATTTGTACCTTGATAATGCCGACCGCAGATGAACAAAAATAAGAATTTACTCACCGGTAATTCTATTTCTCGTAGTCCGTAGTGGATGCTGGGTACTCCGTAAGGACCATGGGGAATAGACGGGCTCCGCAGGAGACTGGGCACTCTTAAAAGAAAGATTAGGTACTACATCTGGTGTGCACTGGCTCTTCCCTCTATGCCCCTCCTCCAGACCTCAGTTAGGGAAACTGTGCCCGGAAGAGCTGACATTACTAGGAAAGGATTTGGAATCCAGGGTAAGACTCATACCAGCCACACCAATCACACCGTACAACTTGTGATAACTATACCCAGTTAACAGTATGAACAACAACTGAGCCTCATTCAACAGATGGCTCATAACAATAACCCTATAGTTAAGCAATAACTATATACATGTATTGCAGAAAGTCCGCACTTGGGACGGGCTCCCAGCATCCACTACGGACTACGAGAAATAGAATTACCGGTGAGTAAATTCTTATTTTCTCTGACGTCCTAGTGGATGCTGGGTACTCCGTAAGGACCATGGGGATTATACCAAAGCTCCCAAACGGGCGGGAGAGTGCGCATGACTCTGCAGCACCGAATGAGCAAACTCAAGGTCCTCCTCAGCCAGGGTATCAAACTTGTAGAATTTTGCAAAAGTGTTTGATCCCGACCAAGTAGCAGCTCGGCAAAGTTGTAATGCCGAGACCCCTCGGGCAGCCGCCCAAGAAGAGCCCACCTTCTTCGTAGAATGGGCTTTTACCGATTTAGGATGCGGCAGTCCAGCCGCAGAATGTGCAAGTTGAATCGTGCTACAGATCCAGCGAGCAATAGATCCAGCGAGCAATAGTCTGCTTTGAAGCAGGAGCACCCAGCTTGTTGGGTGCATGCAGGATAAACAGCGAGTCAGTTTTTCTGACTCTAGCCGTCCTGGAAACATAGATTTTCAGGGCCCGGACTACGTCCAGCAACTTGGAATCCTCCAAGTCCCGAGTAGCCGCAGGCACCACAATAGGTTGGTTCAAATGAAACGCTGATACCACCTTTGGGAGAAATTGGGGACGATTCCTCAATTCTGCCCTGTCCATATGGAAAATCAGATATGGGCTTTTACAGGACAAAGCCGCCAATTCTGACACACGCCTAGCTGAGGCCAAGGCCAGCAGCATGACTACATTCCACGTGAGATACTTCAACTCCACGGTCTGAAGTGGCTCAAACCAATGTGATTTTAGGAAATCCAATACTACGTTGAGATCCCAAGGTGCCACTGGAGGCACAAAAGGGGGCTGAATATGCAGCACTCCCTTAACAAACGTCTGAACTTCAGGTAGTGAAGCCAGTTCTTTTTGAAAGAAAATAGACAGGGCCGAAATCTGGACTTTTATGGATCCCTATATTAGGCCCATAGTCACTCCTGACTGTAGGAAGTGCAGAAATCGACCCAGCTGAAATTCCTCTGTTGGGGCCTTCATGGCCTCACACCAAGCAACATATTTTCGCCATATGCGATGATAATGTTTTGCTGTCACATCCTTCCTAGCTTTTAACAGCGTAGGAATGACTTCAACTGGAATGCCCTTTTCCATTAGGATCCGGCGTTCAACCGCGATGCCGTCAAACGCAGCCGCGGTAAGTCTTGGAACAGACAGGGCCCCTGCTGTAGCAGGTCCTGTCGGAGCAGCAGAGGCCAAGGGTCCTCTGAGATCATTTCTTGTAGTTCCGGGTACCAAGTTCTTCTTGGCCAATCCGGAACGATGAGTATAGTTCTTACTCCTCTCTTTCTTACTATCCTCAGTACCTTTGGTATGAGAGGAAGAGGAGGGAACACATAAACCGACTGGTACACCCATGGTGTCACTAGAGCGTCCACAGCTATCGCCTGAGGGTCCCTTGACCTGGCGCAATATCTTTTTAGCTTTTTGTCGAGGCGGGACGCCATCATGTCCACCTGTGGCCTTTCCCAACGATTTACAATCAGCTAGAAGACTTCTGGATGAAGTCCCCACTCTCCCGGGTGGAGGTCGTGCCTGCTGAGGAAGTCTGCTTCCCAGTTGTCCACTCCCAGAATGAACACCGCTGACAGTGCTAGCACGTGATTCTCCGCCCATCGGAGAATCCTTGTGGCTTCTGCCATCGCCATCCTGCTTCTTGTGCCGCCCTGTCGGTTTACATGGGCGACCGCCGTGATGTTGTCTGACTGAATCAGCACCGGATGGTTTTGAAGCAGGGGTTCTGCTTGACTTAGTGCATTGTAAATGGCCCTTAGTTCCAGAATATTTATGTGTAGGGAAGTCTCCTGACTCGACCACTGTCCTTGGAAGTTTCTTCCCTGAGTGACTGCCCCCCAACCTCGGAGGCTTGCATCCGTGGTCACCAGGACCCAGTCCTGAATGCCGAATCTGCGGCCCTCGAGAAGATGAGCACTCTGCAGCCACCACAGCAGAGACACCCTGGCCCTCGGGGACAGGGTGATCAACCGATGCATCTGAAGATGCGATCCGGACCACTTGTCTAACAGATCCCACTGAAAGATCCTTGCATGGAACCTGCCGAAGGGAATTGCTTCGTAAGAAGCTACCATCTTTCCCAGGACTCGCGTGCAGTGATGCACCGACACCTGTTTTGGTTTCAGGAGGTCTTTGACCAGAGATGACAATTCCTGGGCCTTCTCCTCCGGGAGAAATACCTTCTTCTGTTCCGTGTCCAGAATCATGCCCAAGAACAGCAGACGCGTCGTATGAATCAGCTGCGACTTTGGGATATTCAGAATCCAGCAGTGCTGTTGTAGCACTTCCCGAGATAGTGCTACTCCTACTAACAACTGCTCCTTGGACCTTGCCTTTATAAAGGAGATCGTCCAAGTACGGGATAATTTTAACTCCCTTCTTTCGAAGGAGTATCATCATTTCGGCCATTACCTTGGTAAATACCCTCGGTGCCGTGGACAGACCAAACGGCAACGTCTGGAATTGGTAATGACAGTCCTGTACCACAAACCTGAGGTACTCCTGGTGAGGTGGGTAAATGGGGACATGCAGGTAAGCATCCTTGATGTCCAGTGACACCATAAAATCCCCCTCTTCCAGGCTTGCAATAACCGCCCTGAGCGATTCCATTTTGAACTTGAACTTCCTTATATAAGTGTTCAAGGATTTCAAATTTAGAATGGGTCTCACCGAACCGTCTGGTTTCGGTACCACAAACATTGTGGAATAGTAACCCCGTCCCTGTTGAAGGAGGGGAACTTTGATTATCACCTGCTGAAGGTACAGCTTGTGAATTGCCGCCAGTACTACCTCCCTTTCCTTGGGAGCAGCTGGCAAGGCTGATTTGAGGTAACGGCGAGGGGGAGACGCCTCGAACTCCAGCTTGTATCCCTGAGATACCACTTGTAGAACCCAGGGATCCACCTGCGAGCGAACCCACTGGTCGCTGAAGTTCCTGAGACGCGCCCCCACCGCACCTGGCTCCACCTGTGGAGCCACAGCATCATGCGGTGGACTTAGTGGAAGCAGGGGAGGATTTTTGTTCCTGGGAACTGGCTGTCTGGTGCAGCTTTTTCCCTCTACCCCTGCCTCTGGGCAGAAAGGACGCGCCTCTGACCCGCTTGCCTTTCTGAGGCCGAAAGGACTGTACTTGATAATACGGTGCTTTCTTAGGCTGTGAGGGAACCTGAGGTAAAAAAGTCAACTTCCCAGCTGTTGCTGTGGATACGAGGTCCGAGAGACCGTCCCCAAACAATTCCTCACCCTTATAAGGCAAAACCTCCATGTGCCTTTTAGAATCAGCATCACCTGTCCACTGCCGAGTCCATAATACTCTCCTGGCAGAAATGGACATTGCATTAATTCTAGATGCCAGCCGGCAAATGTCCCTCTGTGCATCCCTCATATATAAGACGACGTCTTTAATATGCTCTATGGTTAGCAAAATAGTATCCCTGTCAAGGGAATCAATGTTATCCGACAGGGTATCAGACCAAGCAGCTGCAGCACTACACATCCATGCTGAAGCAATTGCAGGTCTCAGTATAGTACCTGAGTGTGTATACACAGACTTCAGGATAGCCTCCTATCTGCAGGCTCCTTTAAGGCGGCCGTATCATGGGACGGCAGTGCCACCTTTTTTGATAAGCGTGTGAGCGCCTTGTCCACCCTAGGGGATGTTTCCCAACGTAACCTGTCCGTTGGCGGGAAAGGGTACGCCATTAGTAACCTCTTAGAAATCACTAATTTCTTATCTGGGGAACACCACGCTTCTTCACACAATTCATTTAACTCATCAGATGGGGGAAAAGTCACTGGCTGCTTTTTCTCCCCAAACATAATACCCTTTTTTGTGGTAACCGGGTTAATGTCAGAAATGTGCAACACATTTTTCATTGCCGTAATCATGCATCGGATGGCCCTTGTGGACTGTACATTTGTCTCATCCTCGTCGACACTGGAGTCAGACTCCGTGTCGACATCTGTGTCTGCCATCTGAGGTAGCGGGCGTTTTTGAGCCCCTGATGGCCTCTGAGACGTTTGGGCAGGCGCGGGCTGAGATGCCGGCTGTCCCAAAGCGGTTACGTCATCGAACCTTTTATGCAAGGAGGTGACACTGTCGGTTAATACCTTCCACATATCCATCCACTCTGGTGTCGGCCCCGCAGGGGGCGACATCACACTTATCGGCTCCTGCTCCGCTTCCACGTAAGCGTCCTCATCAAACATGTCGACACAGCCGTACCGACACACCGCACACACACACAGGGAATGCTCTGACTGAGGACAGGACCCCACAAAGTCCTTTGGGGAGACAGAGAGAGAGTATGCCAGCACACACCAGAGCGCTATATAACAGAGGGATTTACACTAACACAAAGTGAATTTTCCCCCAATAGCTGCTTATATCACCTTTTGCGCCTAAATTTGTGCGCCCCCCCCTCTCTTTTTTACCCTTCTCGTAGTGTATACTGCAGGGAAGAGCCTGGGGAGCGTCCTTCCAGCGGAGCTGTGAAGAGAAAATGGCGCTGGCTGTGCTGAGGAAGTTAGCCCCGCCCCTTCAGCGGCAGGCTTCTCTCGCTTTTTTAATAATATTTATGGCGGGGGATTAGACACATATACAGTTTATAACTGTATTATGTGCATTTTGCCAAAAAGGTATACATATTGCAGCCCAGGGCGCGCCCCCCCAGCGCCCTGCACCCACCAGTGACCGGAGCGTGTGGTGTGCTGTGGGAGCAATGGCGCACAGCTGCAGTGCTGTGCGCTACCTTATTGAAGATCGGAGTCTTCAGCGGCCGATTTTCTCCTGGTTCTTCCGTCTTCTGGCTCTGCAAGGGGGACGGCGGCGCGTCTCCGGGAACGGACGATCGAGGTCGGGCCCTGTGTTCGATCCCTCTGGAGCTAATGGTGTCCAGTAGCCTTAGAAGCACAAGCTAGCTGCAAGCAGGTAGGTTTGCTTCTCTCCCCTCAGTCCCTCATAGCAGTGAGTCTGTTGCCAGCAGATCTCACTGAAAATAAAAAAACCTAACAAATACTTTCTTTTCTAGTAAGCTCAGGAGAGCCCACTAGGTGCATCCAGCTCTGGCCGGGCACAGATTCTAACTGAGGTCTGGAGGAGGGGCATAGAGGGAGGAGCCAGTGCACACCAGATGTAGTACCTAATCTTTCTTTTAAGAGTGCCCAGTCTCCTGCGGAGCCTGTCTATTCCCCATGGTTCTTACGGAGTACCCAGCATCCACTAGAACGTCAGAGAAATAATAAGTGATCACTTTTACTGCAGCTCCTGATAATTACAAAACAATTAGATATGTCTTGAGAGAAAAAGTTAAAAAAGGAATTCCAAATCAAGCACAGAAACTCATAGTTCCAAATCGAAAATGAAAATTACTTGAGAAAATGATCAAATCAAAAACTAAACCTTGCTGCAATCAGACTGGATATCAGCATGAGAAATACAATTATATTTGACAGACTATAATAAGAATTTTCCTTCTAATCTTCACATGCGCGTTCAGTCTGTTATATCTTTGAGGCACAGACGCCTGAAACGTCCCTTTAAAAACATATTCTCTGAATCTTATAGAGCAGGGTTTCTAAACCCAGCATCAGAAGTGCTGGCACGCTCTAGAAACATTACAGCGCAGGTCGCCCACTTGCTGTCATGTGACCGATACACTCATGTGACACACTGGTTATTCCAGATTAGAAAGGCGATGCATGCATACAAGTCTATCAATCACACAAAGTCACACCCCACCAGCCTGCGGAGTCTCACCAAGAGTACAGATCTCACTGCCAATGTAAATGGGACAAATAATGGAAAGCACAGTAACAATCAGGCTGTGTACAAACCTTCTGGTTCTCTGGAGCAGATACAGGGCCGAATTCAGACCCGATTAATTGTTCTCTAATGGGCAAAACCATGTGCACTGCAGGGGGGGGGGGGGGGCGAAGATGTTGGTGCCGGCTCGTATATACACGTATACCAATATCTTGTCCATATTAGCATGCATAGCTATGGGCCGAGAGACAGGGTAAAATTTCACTCCCCCGTCACTCCTCCCCCCCGGGTCGGAAGTACCGCCCGCTGGACACGGCGGTGGCCGACCGCGCATTGTGTGGGGACCATAACTCTCTCTGCACGTTATATCTGTGCCCCCTCCCCCCCCCCCCATGGTTTTGCCAATAAGAGAACAAATTTGCTGCAGCAATCAGGTCTGAATTAGGCCCATAGTATAGTCCAGACTGTCTGGTCCAATCAGAAGCTCTCTGCTGCTTCTCTCCAGTCCTTTAAGCCCATATATATTAGAGAACCACTTCAATCCAACAATGCCTTCTCTAAAAAAGGATACATGACTCCCCAGGCAGGAATCACACACACGACTACTGTCCTGCAGTCACCTGCACTGTCATTGTACCACATCGTCGTGACTATCACGATACGAGTACAAAAGATGGCTGGCACTTTGGGGTATTTCTTTGCCCTCATTGCAATGGGTGCCACCTATCTGCAGCATCTGCACATGTGGATGGAACTATTATTGCTGTGCGGTAATATATGTCTGGTGACGATACCCAGACATCTGTGCTGGAGAACCGCAGTCATTGTTCTGTATGATCGGTTAGCATTAAGCTTCCGTTGAAAGAATATGTAAAACATAAAAATAAAATATTTGCAAGTTTTAATAGGATTCCGTTTGACCCATGTCTGCAGGGCCAGCCAGAGGTCTCAATATGATGCAAACATTCACCTTTTATTACTAAAGACACACTTTCTAATGACATAATTACTGTGGTTTACACTCCGGAGACTCTACGGCTTTCCACCCTGCCGACATAATCATGTTTCACCTTACAATATAGGATACTAACGTAAAATAAAAGTGTAGCATGTATATCTGATCATGCAAGCCTCACACTTACTGCATAATAAATGGACAGTAAGCTTAAGAAAAAAAATTACAATACAAAATGTTGTCCTACATTCACGTTATGTTCCACATGCGGACTTGCGTGACCAGATAACGTGTCTGCAGTGTGTCTAAGCGCTCATTTCATGAGAGGGAAAGTGATCATCACTGAAAAGCTAATCAAAGTTATGGGAGAGCCCGACGTTCACTAAGAACTCCACCCAGAAATAGACTTATGTAGCAACATCCTTCCCACTCCACCATATGCCATATACACCTCCCAGCCCACATAAGTGCATTGAGGAAATGACATCAAGACCTCTTCGTGCCACAGTGGTGTTTATACCAGCGGCAGACACCTGACACACGGCTGCCACCACATGGGAGACCCTCTAACCTTCAAAAGGGCTGCGCATTACCCTTAACCTCAGCAAAAGGTTAGAACTATATAGTTATCAAGGAAAGACATTTCTGTAACAGCACATCAGCAGCCATTTACACAGGTGTGACAAGCTATAACATACAATACAGCAGAAAATAAGAATTTACTTACCGATAATTCTATTTCTCGGAGTCCGTAGTGGATGCTGGGGTTCCTGAAAGGACCATGGGGAATAGCGGCTCCGCAGGAGACAGGGCACAAAAAAGTAAAGCTTTACTAGGTCAGGTGGTGTGCACTGGCTCCTCCCCCTATGACCCTCCTCCAGACTCCAGTTAGGTACTGTGCCCGGACGAGCATACACAATAAGGGAGGCATTTTGAATCCCGGGTAAGACTCATACCAGCCACACCAATCACACCGTACAACTTGTGATCTAAACCCAGTTAACAGTATGACAACAGAAAGGGCCTCTTAAAGATGGCTCCTTAACAATAACCCGAATTAGTTAACAATAACTATGTACAAGTATTGCAGATAATCCGCACTTGGGATGGGCGCCCAGCATCCACTACGGACTCCGAGAAATAGAATTATCGGTAAGTAAATTCTTATTTTCTCTATCGTCCTAAGTGGATGCTGGGGTTCCTGAAAGGACCATGGGGATTATACCAAAGCTCCCAAACGGGCGGGAGAGTGCGGATGACTCTGCAGCACCGAATGAGAGAACTCCAGGTCCTCCTTTGCCAGGGTATCAAATTTGTAAAATTTTACAAACGTGTTCTCCCCCGACCACGTAGCTGCTCGGCAGAGTTGTAATGCCGAGACCCCTCGGGCAGCCGCCCAAGATGAGCCCACCTTCCTTGTGGAGTGGGCTTTTACAGTTTTAGGCTGTGGCAGGCCTGCCACAGAATGTGCAAGTTGAATTGTGTTACAAATCCAACGAGCAATCGACTGCTTAGAAGCAGGTGCGCCCAACTTGTTGGGTGCATACAATATAAACAGCGAGTCAGATTTTCTGACTCCAGCCGTCCTTGCAATGTATATTTTTAAGGCTCTGACAACGTCCAACAACTTGGAGTCCTCCAAGTCGCTAGTGGCCGCAGGCACCACAATAGGTTGGTTCAGATGAAATGCTGATACCACTTTAGGGAGAAAATGCGGACGAGTCCGCAGTTCTGCCCTATCCGAATGGAAGATTAGATAAGGACTTTTATAAGATAAAGCCGCCAATTCAGATACTCTCCTGGCAGAGGCCAGGGCTAGTAACATAGTCACTTTCAATGTGAGATATTTCAAATCCACCTTTTTCAATGGTTCAAACCAATGGGATTTGAGGAAATCTAAAACTACATTTAGATCCCACGGTGCCACCGGAGGCACCACAGGAGGCTGTATATGCAGTACTCCCTTGACAAAAGTCTGGACCTCAGGGACAGAGGCCAATTCTTTTTGGAAGAATATTGACAGGGCCGAAATTTGAACCTTAATGGATCCCAATTTGAGACCCATAGATAATCCTGATTGCAGGAAATGTAGGAAACGACCCAGTTGGAATTCCTCCGTCGGAACCCTCCGATCCTCGCACCACGCTACATATTTTCGCCAAATGCGGTGATAATGTTTCACGGTGACTTCCTTCCGTGCCTTAATCAAGGTAGGAATGACTTCTTCTGGAATGCCTTTCCCTTTTAGGATCTGGCGTTCAACCGCCATGCCGTCAAACGCAGCCGCGGTAAGTCTTGAAAAAGACAGGGACCCTGCTGTAGCAGGTCCCTTCTCAGAGGTAGAGGCCACGGTTCGTCCGTGAGCATCTCTTGAAGTTCCGGATACCAAGTCCTTCTCGGCCAATCCGGAACCACTAGTATTGTTCTTACTCTTCTTTGCCGTATGATCTTCAATACCTTTGGTATGAGCGGCAGAGGAGGAAACACATACACTGACTGGTACACCCAAGGAGTTACCAGTGCGTCCACAGCTATTGCCTGTGGATCTCTTGACCTGGCGCAATATTTGTCCAGTTTCTTGTTGAGGCGAGACGCCATCATGTCTACAATTGGTCTTTCCCAACGGTCTATTAACATGTTGAAGACTTCTGGATGTAGACCCCACTCTCCCGGATGAAGATCGTGTCTGCTGAGGAAGTCTGCTTCCCAGTTGTCCACGCCCGGGATGAACACTGCTGACAGTGCTATCACGTGATTCTCCGCCCAGCGAAGAATCTTGGCAGCTTCTGCCATTGCACTCCTGCTTCTTGTGCCGCCCTGCCTGTTTACATGGGCGACCGCCGTGATGTTGTCCGACTGAATCAACACCGGCTTTCCTTGCAGGAGAAGTTCCGCCTGGCTTAGAGCATTGTAGATTGCTCTTAGTTCCAGAATGTTTATGTGAAGAGACTTTTCCAGACTCGTCCATACTCCCTGGAAGTTTCTTCCTTGTGTGACTGCTCCCCAGCCTCTCAGGCTGGCGTCCGTGGTCACCAGGATCCAATCCTGAATGCCGAATCTGCGGCCTTCTAATAGGTGAGCCTTCTGCAACCACCACAGAAGTGACACCCTTGTCTTTGGTGACAGGGTTATTCGCAGGTGCATCTGCAGATGCGACCCTGACCATTTGTCCAACAGATCCCTTTGGAATATTCTTGCATGGAATCTGCCGAATGGAATTGCTTCGTAAGAAGCCACCATTTTTCCCAGGACTCTTGTGCATTGATGTACTGACACTTTTCCTGGTTTTAGGAGGTTCCTGACCAGATCGGATAACTCCTTGGCTTTTTCCTCTGGAAGGAAAACCTTTTTCTGAACCGTGTCCAGAATCATTCCTAGGAACAGCAGACGAGTTGTCGGGATTAAATGGGATTTTGGAATATTCAGAATCCACCCGTGTTGTCTTAGCACCTCTTGAGATAGTGCTAAAGCTGTCTCCAGCTGTTCTCTGGACCTTGCCCTTATTAGGAGATCGTCCAAGTATGGGATAACTAATACGCCTTTTCTTCGAAGAAGAATCATCATCTCGGCCATTACCTTGGTAAAGACCCGAGGCGCCGTGGACAATCCGAACGGCAGCGTCTGAAACTGATAGTGACAGTTTTGAACAATGAACCTGAGGTACCCCTGGTGTGCGGGGTAAATCGGAACGTGTAGATACGCATCCTTGATGTCCAAGGATACCATAAAGTCCCCTTCTTCCAGGTTCGCTATCACTGCTCTGAGTGACTCCATCTTGAACTTGAACTTTTTTATGTAGAGGTTCAAGGACTTCAGATTTAGAATAGGCCTTACCGAGCCATCCGGCTTCGGTACCACAAATAGAGTGGAATAATACCCCTTTCCTTGTTGTAATAGGGGTACTTTGACTATCACCTGCTGAGCGTACAGCTTGTGAATGGCTTCCAACACCCTCTCCCTTTCGGAAGAGACGGTTGGTAAGGCAGACTTCAGGAAACGATGAGGAGGATCCGTCTCTAATTCCAACCTGTACCCCTGAGATATTATCTGCAGGATCCAGGGGTCTACCTGCGAGTGAGCCCACTGCGCGCTGTAATTTTTGAGACGGCCCCCCACTGTCCCCGAGTCCGCTTGAGAGGCCCCAGCGTCATGCTGAGGTTTTTGCAGGAGCCGGGGAGGGCTTCTGTTCCTGGGAAGGAGCTGCCTGTTGGTGTCTCTTCCCTCTTCCTCTGCCTCGTGGCAGGTACGACAAGCCCTTTGCTCTCTTATTTTTGTAGGAGCGAAAAGGCTGCGGTTGAAAGGTCGGTGCCTTTCTCTGTTGGGGAGTGACTTGAGGTAAAAAAGTGGATTTCCCGGCAGTAGCCGTGGCCACCAAGTCTGATAGACCAACTCCAAATAACTCCTCCCCTTTATACGGCAAAACCTCCATGTGACGTTTTGAATCCGCATCGCCTGTCCACTGTCGTGTCCATAAGGCTCTTCTGGCTGAAATGGACATAGCACTCACCCGAGATGCCAGTGTGCAAATATCCCTCTGTGCATCACGCATATAGATAAATGCATCCTTTATTTGTTCTAACGACAGTAAAACATTGTCCCTATCTAGGGTATCAATATTTTCAATCAGGGATTCTGACCAAACTACTCCAGCACTGCACATCCAGGCAGTTGCTATAGCTGGTCGTAGTATAACACCTGCATGTGTGTATATATTCTTTTGAATAACTTCCATCTTTCTATCTGATGGATCCTTAAGTGCGGCCGTCTCAGGAGAGGGTAACGCCACTTGTTTGGATAAGCGTGAGCGCCTTGTCCACCTTAGGGGGTGTTTCCCAGCGCGCCCTAACCTCTGGCGGGAAAGGGTATAATGCCAATAACTTTTTTGAAATTATCAACTTTTTATCAGGAGCAACCCACGCTTCATCACACACGTCATTTAATTCTTCTGATTCAGGAAAAACTGTTTGTAGTTTTTTCACACCATACATAATACCCTGTTTTACGGTATCTGTAGTATCAGCTAAATGTAACGTCTCCTTCATTGCCAAAATCATATAACGTGTGGCCCTACTGGAAAATACGTTTGAATTTCTACCGTCGTCACTGGAATCAGTGCCCGTGTCTGGGTCTGTGTCGACCGACTGAGGCAAAGGGCGTTTTACAGCCCCTGACGGTGTTTGAGGCGCCTGGACAGGCATTAATTGATTGTCCGGCCGCCTCATGTCCTCAACTGACTGTTTAAGGGAAGATAAACCATCACGTAATTCCACAAATAAAGGCATCCATTCTGGTGTCGACCCCCTGGGGGGTGACATCTGCATATTTGGCAATTGCTCCGCCTCCACACCAATATCGTCCTCATACATGTCGACACCACGTACCGACACACACCGCAAACTCACAGGGAATGCTCTAATGAAGACAGGACCCACTAGCCCTTTTGGGGAGACAGAGGGAGAGTCTGCCAGCACACACCACAAAGCGCTATATATACAAGGGATATCCTTATATTAAGTGCTCCCTTATAGCTGCTTTAATATATATATATATAGCCATTAATGTGCCCCCCCTCTCTGTTTTACCCTGTTTCTGTAGTGCAGTGCAGGGGAGAGACCTGGGAGCCGTTCTGACCAGCGGAGCTGTGACAGAAAATGGCGCCGTGTGCTGAGGAGATAGGCCCCGCCCCTTTTTCGGCGGGTTCTTCTCCCGCTATTTTTCCAGTCAGGCAGGGGTTAAATATCTCCATATAGCCCCTATGGGCTATATGTGAGGTATTTTTAGCCTTGTATAAGGTTTATATTTGCCTCTCAGAGCGCCCCCCCCCAGCGCTCTGCACCCTCAGTGACTGCCCAGTGAAGTGTGCTGAGAGGAAAATGGCGCACAGCTGCAGTGCTGTGCGCTACCTTATGAAGACTGAGGAGTCTTCAGCCGCCGGTTTCCGGACCTCTTCACGCTTCAGCATCTGCAAGGGGGTCGGCGGCGCGGCTCCGGGACCGGACTCCACGGCTGGGCCTGTGTTCGATCCCTCTGGAGCTAATGGTGTCCAGTAGCCAAGCAGCAAATCCACTCTGCATGCAGGTGAGTTTACTACTTTCCCCCTAAGTCCCACGTTGCAGTGATCCTGTTGCCAGCAGGACTCACTGTAAAGAAAAAAACCTAAACTAAACTTTCTCTAAGCAGCTCTTTAGGAGAGCCACCTAGATTGCACCCTTCTCGTTCGGGCACAAAATCTAACTGGAGTCTGGAGGAGGGTCATAGGGGGAGGAGCCAGTGCACACCACCTGACCTAGTAAAGCTTTACTTTTTTGTGCCCTGTCTCCTGCGGAGCCGCTATTCCCCATGGTCCTTTCAGGAACCCCAGCATCCACTTAGGACGATAGAGAAAGGATATGGGAGCTGCTGCTGAAAGCTTTCAGGGATGTATTGTATGTGGCACTGGGGGAGCCTGTTGGGTAGGCAGCGTGTTGCACTTCAGATGGTGTGGGATCACACATCCCAGCATACCCTGCCACAGTTTTAATGTTACAGCATGTTAAAACTGTGGCATGCTGGAATGTAGAGTCCCACAGCAGCTAGCTGGCGCACCAAGCATTGCCGACCCCTGGTATAATATATGGCTGTACACTCCAGGTTTTGAGAGCAGATATTGGGGTATATGCAATTAGCGGCGAATCGCGGCAATTTTTCGCCCGTTTTTTAATTCGACACAATTCGACCGTCTAATTTCGCCAAGTGGGTGCCGAAATTGACCATATTCAATAAAAAACGGATTCGACAGTCCCGCTGACGAAAAACGGCCGATTTGACGGATTTTGTTCAGATTTTTTAAAAACGGGAAAAAACCCGAAAAAAAATTGCGTGGGGTCCCTCCTCCAAAGCATAACCAGCCTCGGGCTCTTCGAGCTGGTCCTGGTTCTAAAAATCCGGGGGGAAAATGGACAGGGGATCCCCCGTATTTTTAAAACCAGCACCGGGCTCTGCGCCTGGTGCTGGTGCAAAAAATACGGGGGACAAAAAGAGTAGGGGTCCCCCGTATTTTTTACACCAGCATCGGGCTCCACTAGCTGGACAGATAATGCCACAGCCGGGGTCACTTTTATACAGCGCCCTGCGGCCGTGGCATCAAAAATCCAACTAGTCACTCCTGGCCGGGGTACCCTGGGGGAGTGGGGACCCCTTCAATCAAGGGGTGTCCCCCCCAGCCACCCAAGGGCCAGGGGTGAAGCCCGAGGCTGTCCCCCCATCCAAGGGCTGCAGATGGGGGGCTGATAGCCTTGAGAAAATGACAAGAATATTGGTTTTTCCTGTAGTACTACAAGTCCCAGCAAGCCTCCCCCGCAAGCTGGTACTTGGAGAACCACAAGTACCAGCATGCGGGAGAAAAACGGGCCCGCTGGTACCTGTAGTACTACTGGGGAAAAAATACCCAAATAAAAACAGGAGACACACACCTTGAGAGTAAAACTTTATTTCACACCTGCCGACACACACATACTTATCTATGTTGACCCGCCGACTGCCACGTCTCCTGATCCGACGATCCGGGGTACCTGTGAATAAAATTATACTCACCTCAATCCAGTGTCCAGATATAAATCCTCGTACTTGGCAAAAAAAATAAACGAACACCCGGACCAGCGGACTGAAAGGGGTCCCATGTTTACACATGGGACCCCTTTCCCCGAATGCCGGGACCCCACGTGACTCCTGTCACAGAGGTCCCTTCAGCCAATCAGGAAGCGCTACTTCGTTGCACTCACCTGATTGGCTGTATGCGCGTGTGAGCTCAGACAGCGCATTGCACAGCTCCCTCCATTACTTTCAATGGTGGGAACTTTGCCGTCAGCGGTGGGGTTACCCGCGGTCAGCCGCTGACCGCGGGTGACCTCACCGCTAACCGCAAAGTTCCCACCATTGAGTATAATGGAGAGGCTTTGCGATGCGCTGTCTGACAGCTCAGACGTGCAGCCAATCAGCAGAGTGCCAGGACGTTGCGCTCGCTGATTGGCTTAAGAGACCTTTCTGTGACAGCAGTCACGGGGAGGGGGTCTCTGCATTCGGGGAAAGGGGTCCCATGTGTAAACATGGGACCCCTTTCAGTCCGGCTTGGTCGGGTGTTCGTTTATTTTTTTTGCCAAGTACGAGGATTTATATCTGGACACTGGATTGAGGTGAGTATAATTTTATTCACAGGTACCCCGGATCGTCGGATCAGGAGACGTGGCAGTCGGCGGGTCAACATAGATAAGTATGTGTGTGTCGGCAGGTGTGCAATAAAGTTTTACTCTCAAGGTGTGTGTCTCCTGTTTTTATTTGGGTATTTTTTTTCCAGTAGTACTACAGGTACCAGCGGGCCCGTTTTTCTCCCGCATGCTGGTACTTGTGGTTCTCCAAGTACCAGCTTGCGGGGGAGGCTTGCTGGGACTTGTAGTACTACAGGAAAAAACAATATTCTTGTCATTTTCTCAAGGTTATCAGCCCCCCATCCGCAGCCCTTGGATGGGGGGGGGGGGGGGGGAACAGCCTCGGGCTTTACCCCTGGCCCTTGGGTGGCTGGGGGACCCCTTGATTGAAGGGGTCCCCACTCCCCCAGGGTACCCCGGCCAGGGGTGACTAGTTGGATATTTAATGCCACGGTCGCAGGGCGCTGTATAAAAGTGACCCCCGGCTGTGGCATTATCTGTCCAGCTAGTGGAGCCCGATGCTGGTGTAAAAAATACGGGGGACCCCTACTCTTTTGTCCCCCGTATTTTTTGCACCAGCACCAGGCGCAGAGCCCGGTGCTGGTTTTAAAAATACGGGGGATCCCCTGTCCTTTTCCCCCCCGGATTTTTAGAACCAGGACCGGCTCGAAGAGCCCGAGGCTGGTTATGCTTTGGAGGGGGGACCCAACGCCATTTTTTTCCGGGATTTTACTATTCCATCTAAAAATATAAATAAATAAATATATATATATATATATATATATATATATATATATATATATATATATATATATATATATATATATTTTTTTTTTTTTTTTACAAATATATAAATAATACTTGTGCCTCCCAAAAAGACAAACCAAGTACCTAATCCCTTCGAATATAAATAGATATGCTATTACCAATAAAAAAAAAAAACACCAAAAAAAACATGTTTTAATTTTTTTTTACTAGATTCACCCACCAAAGTGTGGCGGATTGAAAATGACGAATTTACTGTCTAAAAGCACTGTTGTCGAATTTCCAAACTTCAATTGAATATACTTTTGTCGAATTGCCGCATTTGTACCATTGCAGAAATGTCGAATTTGACAAATGTCGAATTTCAAAAAGTCGAATTTTGAAAGTCCGTTTTTTTGACGGAAAGTACTGAATTGCATTGTCGAATTTTTTTTTTTTGGCAAAAAAAGTCCCGTTTTCAACAATTTCGGTAATTCGACCGCAATTGCATATACCCCTATATGCACAACACAATTTAACAGCATTCTCCCCCCAAAAGATGTGGCCCATATGACTCCAAGAAACAACATGCTGCTTTAAAGACCACGACAAGTTTCGGTAAACACGGATTGTGAGTGAATAGATTGTGAGTGAATAGGAGCGTAGCAGTCTGTAGGGTTAATCGGTCAGCAGTGATGTAACAGTAAGGCAAGGGCTGTGGAATAACACCCACATTCCCCTTGCAGGGCCCAGCAGCCTTAACATGTCTCTCCTAATTAGTAACTAATTAACTGGAAGTGAGAGCAGTCATGCAGAACCCGGCCCAATGCACACTGTGTCTTGTCATGAAAAGGGGTTCAAGATCCCATGGCCCCGGTCACATCGAGGTGAACAGTAATCCACTGTAAACAGTTTGGATGCGCCACATAATAGAGATCATTGATCCTAAGAGAAAACAAATACAGGAAATCCCCTCTAAAAGAGTCAATGGGAAACTTCTCATAGACCAAACTAAATGGAACATGACAACACACATCAATTATACAGGTATATTATTTTGCAAAGTTTTGCAAAGTGTATCCACAACTTTTTCCCAGATAGTTACATGTAAATAGTGTTTGAAGTAATGGCATTCATTCTTTACACAGAGAGAGAATATCCTTGAGAGCTCGTTGTGCAATTTAAAGAAAGCTTATTTATTTATTAACAGTTTCTTATATAGCGCAGCATATTCCGTTGCGCTTTACAATTAGAACAACAGTAATAGAACAAAACTGGGTAAAAACAGACAGACAGAGGTAGGAAGGCCCTGCTCGCAAGCTTACAATCTATAGGGAAATAGGCATAGATACACAAGGATAGATGCTACCTATTGCATAATGGTCCACCAGATTGCTAGGTTCTTAATGGGTTAATTGTGCGACATTTGGGTTGCTATATGCTCATTCTGCAGCGTTGTCAGCCAATGAGGAGACACGCCATGCTGATAGTACAGAATAAAGTACATATGGGTCTACTCATGAAGCAGTGAAAAGAGTGGAGAAGTGAGCCTGTGGAGAAGTTGCCCATGGCAACCAATCAGCTGCTCCGTACAATTGTATAGTATGCAAATTATAAATGTTACCTCAATGCTGATTGGTTGCCATAGGCAACTTCTCCACACTTTCACTGCTTCGTGAATGGACCCAATTACCACATGCAGCCAATCGCAAACTTTGGCAAAAACAGATAGACAGTCACTTTATGCAGGTGAAGAAGCCTACTGAAACGTACAGAAGCGTCTATAATCCTATAATGGCAATACCTGCAGATGACAGCTTGCTCACATTACACCATACATTTACAGTCAGTTGCAGCTGCATGGTTTTCTATAAATTCTTCCTTTAATTTCTATAACTTTCTCTCTATCGATATCAATTAAAAGCTTTCCTCATATTTTACAGCCTAACAATATTATGTGATCTGCCCTAACAGCTTGCAATTTCTTTGTAGACTATATTGGCCCAAGGAGCTGACACTCTAATGGTAAGGTTGAAGGTTTAGGCCAACAGTAGCCTAGAAAACAAAATGGTATAATAAGCGTTGTCTTAAAGAACAGTCTATGGGGGTCATTCCGAGTTGATCGCTCGCTAGCAACTTTTTGCAGTGCTGTGATCAGGTCAAAACTCGGCAAAACTGCGCATGCAGTGCAATGCGCAGGCACGTCGAATGGGTACAAAGCGGATCGGTGCCGGGCGATGGATTTAACGAAGAATCCATTCGCACAGCCGATCGCAAGGTGATCGACAGAAAGAGGGCGTTTATGGGTGTCAACTGACCGTTTTCTGGGAGTGGTTGGAAAAATGCAGGCGTGTCCAAGAGTTTTCAGGGCGGGTGTCTGACGTCAATTCCGGGACCAAAAAGACTGAAGTGATCGCAGCGGCTGAGTAAGTCCAGAGCTACTCAGAAGCTGCAAAAAACTTTTTTGTGCTGCTCGGCTGCAAAAGCGTTCGCACACTTGCAAAGCGAAAATACACTCCCCTAGAGGCAGCCACTATCTGATCGCAGCACTGCAAAAAGTTGCTAGCGAGCGATTAACTCGGAATGACCCCCAATGTTATCTGTAGGGAGCTCGCAATCTGGTTATTTAATGGGAGACCCTGTCTGAAAAGTTCCAGCCCACAGGGAAAAAGGGGAATGCTGCCGAGAACTTGCACATGGACCTTGCCCTTCCCCGCCACAAAGAAAAAACAAACCCAAAGGAAAACAAATGTAAAGATTGAGTTACTGCAGTAGCAAAATAGAAAAAAACATCACACAGCCAAGAAAATAGAAAGTGTTTTCTAACAATGGTCCGATCTTAAGACACAGTAAGCACTGCTTGCTTCCTTCCTTCTCTGAGTCAGAGGACTCAGCAGGATACACAGTATAGGAATTCAAGCACTGCAGAGTCCTCAGTGGTAGCACTGTACTCCGGAATCTATCATATCAATTCTGCATGAGAGCCAACACTATACTCCAGTATCTGACCTCTTGTGCCAATACTGCAGAGTACTACAGGATCTATCACCCAGGTCCATCTTTACTAATACTGACGTGTACCACAGGAGATGTAACACCATGCTCCAGTATTGTGATCGCCAGTCATATAACTACATCCCCTATAGGACAGGTAATGCAGAATTCCATTGTGCTTCACCCTGTGATCATTACCAACACTGCAGAGTACTAAAGAAGATGTAATGCAACACTCTCCACTATTCACCATGCATTCACCATTATTAATACTGCAGAGTACTATAGGGCAGCACTCCAATACCCTGTTACCATCACTACAAATACTAAAGAGTACTGCTGGAATGGTAAAACTGTACTCCAGTATTTATCACCCTGTGACCATCATTACTAATACTGCAGGGTAACACGGGAGAGGTAACACTGTACTCCAGTATCCATCACACTGTGACTATCATTACTAATATGACAGAGAAACACAAAAGAGGTAATTCAGTAATCCACTATCACTATAGAATCATTAATACTGCAGACGACTACAGGAGAGATAAAGCTGCATTATAGTATCTAAGCATGTGTTCATCATAACTAATACTGCAGAGTACCCCAGTACAGTTAATGCTATACTCCATTATCTATCAGCCTGTCTCCATCATAACTAATACTACATAGTACCTCGGGAGAGGTAAAGCTGCACTCCAGTAACCATCATCCAATGTCAGCCATTAATATTGCAATACAGAAAAGGTAACAGTACCCCAGTATCTATCTCCTTGCGTAAATCACTACAGGAAAGGTTATACAGTGCTCAGGGGCAGATTTATTAAGCTCGGTGAAGTGATAAAGTGGAAGGTGATAAAGGACCTGCCAATCAGATTCTAACTACCATGTCACAGGCTGGGTTTGAAAAAATAAGAATTTACTCACCGGTAATTCTATTTCTCGTAGTCCGTAGTGGATGCTGGGGACTCCGTCAGGACCATGGGGAATAGCGGCTCCGCAGGAGACAGGGCACAAAATTTAAAAGTTTGACCACTAGGTGGTGTGTACTGGCTCCTCCCCCTATGACCCTCCTCCAAGCCTCAGTTAGGATACTGTGCCCGGACGAGCGTACACAATAAGGAAGGATTTTGAATCCCGGGTAAGACTCATACCAGCCACACCAATCACACCGTACAACTTGTGATCTGAACCCAGTTAACAGTATGATAACGTAGGAGCCTCTGAAAAGATGGCTCACAACAATAAACAACCCGATTTTTTTGTAACAATAACTATGTACAAGTATTGCAGACAATCCGCACTTGGGATGGGCGCCCAGCATCCACTACGGACTACGAGAAATAGAATTACCGGTGAGTAAATTCTTATTTTCTCTGACGTCCTAGTGGATGCTGGGGACTCCGTCAGGACCATGGGGATTATACCAAAGCTCCCAAACGGGCGGGAGAGTGCGGATGACTCTGCAGCACCGAATGAGAGAACTCCAGGTCCTCCTTAGCCAGGGTATCAAATTTGTAGAATTTTACAAACGTGTTCTCCCCTGACCACGTAGCTGCTCGGCAGAGTTGTAATGCCGAGACCCCTCGGGCAGCCGCCCAAGATGAGCCCACCTTCCTTGTGGAGTGGGCATTGACAGATTTAGGCTGTGGCAGGCCTGCCACAGAATGTGCCAGTTGAATTGTGCTACAAATCCAACGAGCAATCGTCTGCTTAGAAGCAGGAGCACCCAGCTTGTTGGGTGCATACAGTATAAACAGCGAGTCAGATTTTCTGACTCCAGCCGTCCTTGAAATATATATTTTCAATGCTCTGACAACGTCCAGCAACTTGGAATCCTCCAAATCGCTAGTAGCCGCAGGCACCACAATAGGCTGGTTCAGGTGAAACGCTGATACCACCTTAGGCAGAAAATGAGGACGCGTCCTCAATTCTGCCCTGTCCGAATGGAAAATCAGATATGGGCTTTTATACGATAAAGCCGCCAATTCCGACACTCTCCTGGCTGAAGCCAGGGCCAGTAGCATGGTTACTTTCCATGTAAGATATTTCAAATCTACCGATTTGAGTGGCTCAAACCAATGGGATTTGAGAAAATCCAAAACTACATTGAGATCCCACGGTGCCACTGGGGGCACAACCGGGGGCTGTATATGTAGTACTCCTTTTACAAAAGTCTGGACTTCAGGAACTGAAGCCAATTCTTTCTGGAAGAAAATCGACAGGGCCGAAATTTGAACCTTAATGGACCCTAATTTGAGGCCCATAGATAATCCTGTTTGCAGGAAATGTAGGAATCGACCCAGTTGAAATTCCTCTGTCGGGGCCTTCCTGGCCTCACACCATGCAACATATTTTCTCCAAATGCGGTGATAATGTTGTGCAGTCACCTCCTTCCTGGCTTTGACCAGGGTAGGGATGACCTCTTCCGGAATGCCTTTTTCCCTTAGGATCCGGCGTTCAACCGCCATGCCGTCAAACGCAGCCGCGGTAAGTTTTGGAATAGACACGGTCCCTGCTGAAGCAGATCCCTTCTTAGAGGTAGAGGCCACGGATCTTCCGTGAGCATCTCCTGAAGTTCCGGGTACCAAGTCCTTCTTGGCCAGTCCGGAGCCACTAGTATCGTTCTTACTCCCCTTTGCCGTATAATTCTCAGTACCTTGGGTATGAGAGGCAGAGGAGGGAAGACATACACTGACTGGTACACCCATGGTGTTACCAGAGCGTCCACAGCTATTGCCTGAGGGTCTCTTGACCTGGCGCAATACCTGTCCAGTGCTGACAGTGCTATCACATGATTTTCCGCCCAGCGAAGAATCCTTGCAGCTTCTGCCATTGCCCTCCTGCTTCTTGTGCCGCCCTGTCTGTTTACGTGGGCGACTGCCGTGATGTTGTCCGACTGGATCAACACCGGCTGACCCTGAAGCAGAGGTTTTGCCAGGCTTAGAGCATTGTAGATTGCTCTTAGTTCCAGTATATTTATGTGAAGAGACGTTTCCAGGCTTGACCACACGCCCTGGAAGTTTCTTCCTTGTGTGACCGCTCCCCAGCCTCTCAGGCTGGCATCCGTGGTCACTAGGACCCAGTTCTGTATGCCGAATCTGCGGCCCTCTAACAGATGAGCACTCTGCAACCACCATAGCAGAGAGACCCTTGTCCTTGTCGACAATTTTATCCGCTGATGCATCTGCAGATGCGATCCGGACCATTTGTCTAGCAGATCCCACTGAAAAATTTGTGCATGGAATCTGCCGAATGGAATCGCTTCGTAAGAAGCCACCATTTTTCCCAGGACTCTTGTGCATTGATGCACAGACACTGTCCCTGGTTTTAGGAGGTTCCTGACGAGTTCGGATAACTCCCTGGCTTTCTCCTCCGGAAGAAATACCTTTTTCTGAAAAAAGTGTCCAGAATCATCCCTAGGAACAGCAGACGTGTCGTCGGGATCAGTTGGGATTTTGGAAAATTCAGAATCCACCCGTGCTGTTGGAGCACTACTTGAGTTAGTGCTACTCCGACCTCCAGCTGTTCTCTGGATCTTGCCCTTATCAGGAGATCGTCCAAGTAAGGGATAATTAATACGCCTTCTCTTCGAAGAAGGATCATCATTTCGGCCATTACCTTGGTAAAGACCCTGGGTGCCGTGGACAATCCAAACGGCAGCGTCTGAAACTGATAATGACAGTTTTGTACCACGAACCTGAGGTACCCTTGGTGTGAAGGGCAAATTGGGACATGAAGGTAAGCATCCTTGATGTCCAAGGACACCATAAAATCCCCTTCTTCCAGATTCGCTATCACTGCTCTGAGTGACTCCATCTTGAACTTGAATTTTTGTATGTACAGGTTCAGAGATTTCAGATTTAGAATAGGTCTTACCGAGCCGTCCGGCTTCGGTACCACAAATAGCGTGGAGTAATACCCCTTTCCCTGTTGTAGAAGGGGTACCTTGATTATCACCTGCTGAGAATACAGCTTGTGAATGGCTTCCAATACCGTCGCCCTGTCTGAGGGAGACGTTGGCAAAGCAGATTTTAGGAACCGGCGAGGGGGAGACTTCTCGAATTCCAACCTGTAACCCTGAGATACTACCTGCAGGATCCAGGGGTCCACCTGCGAGTGAGCCCACTGTGCGCTGAAATTCTTGAGGCGACCCCCCACCGCCCCTGAGTCCGCTTGTAAGGTCCCAGCGTCATGCTGAGGCCTTTGCAGAAGCCGGGGAGGACTTCTGCTCCTGGGAAGGGGCTGCTTGCTGCAGTCTCTTACCCTTTCCTTTGCCTCGGGGCAAATATGAATGTCCTTTTGCTCGCTTGTTCTTATAGGAACGAAAGGACTGCGGCTGAAAAGACTGCGTCTTTTTCTGCTGGGAGGGGACTTGAGGTAATAAGGTGGACTTCCCGGCTGTTGCCGTGGCTACCAAATCCGATAGACCGACCCCAAATAATTCCTCCCCTTTATACGGCAATACTTCCATATGCCGTTTGGAATCCGCATCGCCTGACCACTGTCGTGTCCATAGACTTCTTCTGGCAGATATGGACATCGCACTTACTCTTGATGCCAGAGTGCAGATATCCCTCTGTGCATCTCGCATATAAAGGAATGCATCCTTTAATTGCTCTATAGTCAATAAAATACTGTCCCTATCCAGGGTATCAATATTTTCAGTCAGGGAATCCGACCAAGCCACCCCAGCACTGCACATCCAGGCTGAGGCGATTGCTGGTCGCAGTATAACACCAGTATGTGTGTATATACTTTTTAGAGTATTTTCCAGCCTCCTATCAGCTGGATCCTTGAGGACGGCCGTATCAGGAGACGGTAACGCCACTTGTTTGGATAAACGTGTGAGCGCCTTGTCCACCCTAGGGGGTGTTTCCCAGCGCGCCCTAACCTCTGGCGGGAAAGGGTATAACGCCAATAACTTCTTTGAAATTAGCAGTTTTTTATCAGGGGTAACCCACGCTTCATCACACACGTCATTCAATTCCTCTGATTCAGGAAAAACTACAGGTAGTTTTTTCAGACCCCACATAATACCCCTTTTTGTGGTACTTGCAGTATCAGAGATATGCAAAGCCTCCTTCATTGCCGTGATCATATAACGTGTGGCCCTACTGGAAAATACGTTTGTTTCTTCACCGTCGACACTAGATTCGGTGTCCGTGTCTGGGTCTGTGTCGACCGACTGAGGCAAAGGGCGTTTTACAGCCCCTGACGGTGTTTGAGACGCCTGTACAGGTACTAACTGGTTTGCCGGTCGTCTCATGTCGTCAACCGACTTTTGCAGCGTGCTGACATTATCACGTAATTCCATAAACAAAGCCATCCATTCCGGTGTCGACTCCCTAGGGGGTGACATCACCATTACCGGCAATTGCTCCGCCTCCACACCAACATCGTCCTCATACATGTCGACACACACGTACCGACACACAGCAGACACACCGGGAATGCTCTGATAGAAGACAGGACCCCACTAGCCCTTTGGGGAGACAGAGGGAGAGTTTGCCAGCACACACCAAAGCGCTATAATTATATAGGAACAACCTTATATAAGTGTTGTTTCCTTATAGCTGCTTAAATATATATAATATCGCCAAAAAATGCCCCCCCTCTCTGTTTTTTACCCTGTTTCTGTAGTGCAGTGCAGGGGAGAGCCTGGGAGCCTTCCTAGCAGCGGAGCTGTGTAGCAAAATGGCGCTGTGTGCTGAGGAGATAGGCCCCGCCCCCTATTCCGGCGGGCTCTTCTCCCGGTTTTTCTGAGACCTGGCAGGGCTTGGAGGAGGGTCATAGGGGGAGGAGCCAGTACACACCACCTAGTGGTCAAACTTTTAAATTTTGTGCCCTGTCTCCTGCGGAGCCGCTATTCCCCATGGTCCTGACGGAGTCCCCAGCATCTACTAGGACGTCAGAGAAATGACAGTTAGGAGCTGACTGGCTGGTCATTTATCACCTTCCAATTTATCACTTCACCGAGCTTAATAAATCAGCCCCTGTGATACCTATTACCCTGTATCCTTTATTAATACTGTAGAGTACAACAGGAGAGATGAAGCCTTAGCCATTATCTGTCATCCAATGTCAATCATTAATACGGCAAAGTACTATTGAAGAGGTAACGCAGTACTCAACTATCTAACACCCCGTGCTCATTGCACAGTACCACAGTACCACAGGACAGGTAATGCAGTACTCCAGTAGCTGTCAGCCAGAGTCCACCTTTAGTATTGCAGAATCCTCTGTATTATACTCTAACACTGCAGAGGAAGAGAAGCCAAGTTCTCCAGCATCCATCCTCCTTTGTACGTACATCCCAAATATAAGTGGCTGAAAAGCAGAAAAAAGAAATCCACCCTCAAGCTATTCAGATATTCTTTTCTTTAAAGTATCCTCACAGTCTCAATGTAACAATTTACTAACCTATCCCTCCTTATTGGGCATATAGCTCTAATTTAATAAATAACAGGACCAACAGGGGTCTGCCATTTTGTATACTTGACCGAGTATTTTGCTGAATAAAATGCCTAATGGTGACACGTCTGCAAAGCATTGATGCGGAAGGTGCTTAATTACCAATAAGGCAACAAACACATTTTTCCAATAACTTCTCACTTTTATTCCAATACCTGGCATAAGAGAAATCTTAGGTAAAACAGGAAGGGAACCTCTACAATATTCATCAACATGTCTATCATATAGTACCAGACAGAAATTGTTTTTTACAATATAAATTTATAAATGAAAAAAAATTCCAAACATATTTTCACCAAGGCAATCACTAATTACTAACACAAGTACTCCTTGTAACGAGAGCTTCATGTGCGACACATAATTTTGTCTTTTTATTAATAATTGTTTGTCTTTTCCCATACCTATTTTATAAAACATAATTAAAAATAAGAATTTACTTACCGATAATTCTATTTCTCGTAGTCCGTAGTGGATGCTGGGGACTCCGTCAGGACCATGGGGAATAGCGGGCTCCGCAGGAGACAGGGCACATCTAAAAAAGCTTTTAGGTCACATGGTGCGCACTGGCTCCTCCCCCTATGACCCTCCTCCAAGCCTCAGTTAGGTACTGTGCCCGGACGAGCGTACACAATAAGGAAGGATCTTGAATCCCGGGTAAGACTCATACCAGCCACACCAATCACACCGTACAACTTGTGATCTGAACCCAGTTAACAGTATGATAACAAAACGAAGTAGCCTCTGAAAAGATGGCTCACAACAATAGTAATAACCCGATTTTTGTAACAATAACTATGTACAAACATTGCAGACAATCCGCACTTGGGATGGGCGCCCAGCATCCACTACGGACTACGAGAAATAGAATTATCGGTAAGTAAATTCTTATTTTCTCTAACGTCCTAGTGGATGCTGGGGACTCCGTCAGGACCATGGGGATTATACCAAAGCTCCCAAACGGGCGGGAGAGTGCGGATGACTCTGCAGCACCGAATGAGAGAACTCCAGGTCCTCCTTAGCCAGAGTATCAAATTTGTAAAATTTTACAAACGTGTTCTCCCCTGACCACGTAGCTGCTCGGCAAAGTTGTAATGCCGAGACCCCTCGGGCAGCCGCCCAAAATGCGCCCACTTTCCTAGTGGAGTGGGCCTTTACAGATTTAGGCTGTGGCACGCCTGCCACAGAATGTGCAAGTTGGATTGTGCTACAGATCCAACAAGCAATCGTCTGTTTAGACGCAGGAGCACCCATCTTGTTGGGTGCATACAATATAAACAACGAGTCAGATTTTCTGACTCCAGCTGTCCTTGAAATATATATTTTTAATGCTCTGACAACGTCCAGTAACTTGGAGTCCTCCAAGTCCCTAGTCGCCGCAGGCACCACAATAGGCTGGTTCAAGTGAAAAGCCGAAACCACCTTAGGGAGAAATTGAGGACGTGTCCGCAATTCTGCCCTGTCCGAATGGAAAATCAGATATGGGCTTTTGTACGATAAAGCCGCCAATTCTGAAACTGTCCTGGCTGAAGCCAGGGCCAATATCATGGTTACCTTCCATGTAAGGTATTTTAAATCTATCGATTTTAAAGGCTCAAACCAATGAGATTTGAGAAAATTTAGAACCACGTTCAAATCCCACGGTGCCACTGGAGGCACTATTGGGGGTTGTATATGTAGTACACCTTTTACAAAAGTTTGTACTTCAGGCACTGACGCCAATTCTTTCTGGAAGAAAATTGATAAGGCCGAAATTTGAACTTTAATGGACCCCAATTTTAGGCCCATAGACAATCCTGCTTGCAGGAAATGTAAGAATCGACCCAATTGAAATTCTTCCGTTGGAGCCTTCTTGGCCTCACACCACGCAACATATTTTCTCCAAATGCGGTGATAATGTTGTGCGGTCACATCTTTCCTGGCTTTAATTAAAGTAGGAATAACTTCCTCAGGAATGCCCTTTTCTTTTAGAATCCGGCATTCAACCGCCATGCCGTCAAACGCAGTCGCGGTAAGTCTTGGAACATACAAGGTCCCTGCTGAAGCAGATCCCTTCTTAGAGGTAGAGGCCACGGATCCTCCGTGAGCATCTCTTGAAGTTCCGGATACCAAGTTCTTCTTGGCCAGTCCGGAGCTACCAGTATTGTTCTTACTCCTCTTTTCCGTATAATTCTCAGTACCTTTGGTATGAGAGGCAGCAGAGGGAACACATACACTGACTGGTACACCCACGGTGTTACCAGAGCGTCCACAGCTATTGCCTGTGGGTCTCTTGACCTGGCGCAATACCTGTCCAACTTTTTGTTGAGGCGAGACGCCATCATGTCCACCTTTGGTTTTTCCCAACGGTTCACCATCATGTGGAAAACTTCTGGATGAAGTCCCCACTCTCCCGGGTGAAGATCGTGTCTGCTGAGGAAATCTGCTTCCCAGTTGTCCACTCCCGGGATGAACACTGCTGACAGTGCTACGACATGATTCTCCGCCCAGCGCAGAATCCTTGCAGTTTCTGTCATTGCACTCCTGCTTCTCGTGCCGCCTTGTCGGTTGACGTGGGCGACTGCCGTGATGTTGTCGGACTGGATCAACACCGGCTGACCCTGAAGCAGAGGTCTTGCTTGGCTTAGGGCATTGTATATCGCTCTTAGCTCCAGTATATTTATGTGAAGAGACTTCTCCAGGATTGACCAAACGCCCTGGAAGTTTCTTCCCTTTGTGACTGCTCCCCAACCTCGTAGGCTGGCATCCGTAGTCACCAGGACCCAGTCCTGTATACCGAATCTGCGGCCCACTAACAGATGGGCCGTCTGCAACCACCACAGGAGAGACAATCTTGTTCTCGGTGACAGTGTTATCCTCTGATGCATGTGCAGATGCGATCCGGACCATTTGTCCAGCAGATCCCATTGAAATGTCCGTGCATGGAATCTGCCGAAAGGAATCGCTTCGTACGAAGCCACCATCTTTCCCAGGACTCTTGTGCATTGATGTACTGACACAGTTCCTGGTTTTAGGAGGTTCCTGACAAGTTCGGATAACTCCCTTGCTTTCTCTTCCGGGAGAAATACCTTTTTCTGAACCGTGTCCAGAATCATGCCCAGGAACAGCAGATGTGTTGTCGGGGTCAATTGAGATTTTGGAAGATTTAGAATCCACCCGTGTTGCCGAAGCACTACTTGTGTTAGTGCCACACCGACTTCCAGCTGTTCTCTGGACTTTGCCCTTATCAGGAGATCGTCCAAGTACGGGATAATTAATACGCCTTTTCTTCGTAGAAGAACCATCATTTCGGTCATTACCTTGGTAAAGACCCGAGGAGCCGTGGACAAACCAAACGGCAGCGTTTGAAACTGATAATGACAGTCTTGTATCACGAACCTGAGATACCCTTGGTGTGAGGGGTAAATTGGGACATGTAGATACGCATCTTTTATGTCCAAGGACACCATGAAGTCTCCTTCTTCTAGATTCGCTATCACTGCTCTGAGTGACTCCATCTTGAACTTGAATTTCTGTATGTACAGGTTCAAGGATTTCAGATTTAGAATAGGCCTTACCGAACCGTCCGGTTTCGGTACCACAAATAGTGTGGAATAATACCCTTTTCCTTGTTGTAGGAGGGGTACCTTGACTATCACCTGCTGTGAATACAGCTTGTGAATGGCTTCCAAAACCAACGTCCTTTCTGAGGGAGACGTTGGTAAAGCAGACTTTAGGAACCGGCGAGGGGGAGACCTTTCGAACTCCAGCATGTAACCCTGAGATATTATCTGCAGGACCCACGGGTCCACTTGTGAGTGAGCCCATTGATTGCTGAAAATCTTGAGCCGACCCCCCACCGTTCCTAAGTCCGCTTGTAAAGCCCCAGCGTCATGCTGAAGGTTTTGTAGAAGCCGGGGCGGGCTTTTGTTCCTGGGCAGGGGCTGCTTGCTGCCCTTTCTTACCCTTTCCTCTGCCTCGCGGCAGATAAGACTGTCCTTTTGGTCGCTTTTTATAGGAGCGAAAGGACTGCGGCTGAAAAGACGGTGTCTTTTTCTGTTGGGAAGGAGTCTGAGGTAAAAAGGTGGATTTGCCGGCAGTTGCCGTGGCCACCAGGTCTGAAAGACCGACCCCAAACAATTCCTCTCCTTTGTATGGCAATACTTCCATATGCCTCTTGGAATCCGCATCACCTGACCACTGTCGCGTCCATAAACTTCTTCTGGCAGATATGGACATCGCGCTTACTCTTGATGCTAGAGTACAAACATCCCTCTGAGCATCTCGCATATAAAGAAAAGCATCCTTTAATTGCTCTAGAGTCAATAAAATACTGTCCCTATCCAGGGTATCAATATTTTCAGTCAGAGAATCCAACCACACTACCCCAGCACTGCACATCCAGGCTGAGGCTATTGCCGGTCGCAGTATAACACCAGTATGTGTGTATATACTTTTCAGTGTAGTTTCCAGCCTCCTATCTGCTGGATCCTTGAGGGCGGCCGTATCAGGAGACGGCAACGCCACTTGCTTTGATAAACGTGTGAGCGCCTTATCCACCCTAGGGGGTGTTTCCCAGCGCGCCCTAACCTCTGGCGGGAAAGGGTATAATGCCAATAACTTCTTTGAAATTAGCAATTTTCTATCGGGTGTAACCCACGCTTCATCACACACATCATTCAATTCCTCTGATTCTGGGAAAAATACAGGTAGTTTTTTCACCCCCCACATAATACCCCTTTTTGAGGTACCAGCAGCATCAGAGATCTGCAAAGCCTCCTTCATTGCCGTGATCATATAACGTGTGGCCCTATTGGAAAATACGTTTGTTTCTTCACCGTCGACACTAGATTCATCTGTGTCGGTACCCGTGTCGACAGACTGAGGTAAAGGACGTTTTACAGCCCCTGACGGTGTCTGAGACGCCTGAACCGGTACTAACTGGTTTGCCGGGCGTCTTATTTCGTCAACTGACTTTTGTAATGTGCTGACATTATCACGTAATTCCATAACTAAAGCCATCCATTCAGGTGTCGACTCCCTAGGGGGTGACATTACCATCATCGGCAATTGCTCTGCCTCCACACCAACATCGTCCTCATACATGTCGACACACACGTACCGACACACAGCAGCCACACAGGGAATGCTCTAATCGAAGACAGGACCCCCTAGCCCTTTGGGGAGACAGAGGGAGAGTTTGCCAGCACACACCAAACAGCGCTATAAATGTATATAAACAACCCTAGAAGGTGTTGTTTATTATATATGCGCTCTTATATATAAATATAGCCAATTTATGCCCCCCTTCTCTCTGTTTTACCCTGTTTCTGTAGTGCAGTGCAGGGGAGAGTCCTGGGAGCCTTCCTCACCAGCGGAGCTGAGCAGGAAAATGGCGCTGTGTGCTGAGGAGAATAAGCTCCGCCCCCTTTTCGGCGGGCTTTTTCTCCCGGTTTTTAAGAACTGGCCTGGGTTAAAATACATACATATAGCCTTAATGGCTATATGTGATGTATTTATTTTGCCAATAAGGTACTTATATTGCTGCCCAGGGCGCCCCCAGCAGCGCCCTGCACCCTCCGTGACCAAGTCAGTGAGCCGTGTGACAACAATGGCGCACAGCTGCAGTGCTGTGCGCTACCTTCATGAAGACTGTGAAGTCTTCTGCCGCCTGTTTCCGGACCTCCGTTCTGCCGTCTTCTTCAGCGTCTGTAAGGGGGATCGGCGGCGCGGCTCCGGGACGAACCCCAGGCTGACCCGTGTTCCGACTCCCTCTGGAGCTAAGTGTCCAGTAGCCTAAGATTCCAATCCATCCTGCACGCAGGTGAGTTGGAAATCTCTCCCCTAAGTCCCTCGTTGCAGTGATCCTGTTGCCAGCAGGAATCACTGAAATGAAACCTAAAAAAAAAAAAAAAAAAACTTTTCTAAACAGCTCTTTAGGAGAGCCACCTAGATTGCACCCTCTCGGACGGGCACAAAAACCTAACTGAGGCTTGGAGGAGGGTCATAGGGGGAGGAGCCAGTGCGCACCATGTGACCTAAAAGCTTTTTTAGATGTGCCCTGTCTCCTGCGGAGCCCGCTATTCCCCATGGTCCTGACGGAGTCCCCAGCATCCACTAGGACGTTAGAGAAAGTAACATTTTATCATCTATTCATTTTTCATTACAAGAGTGCCCCAACAAAGTCTTTTTTTTCCCCTACTACTATACGGGATCCGGTCTGAAGATCGACAGTATCTAGGTCGACAATGTTTAGGTCGACCACTATAAGTCGACAGTCACTAGGTCGACATGGATGGAAGGTCGACAGGGTTTCTAGGTCGAAATGTGCTAGGTCGACAGGTCTAAAGGTCGACATGAGTTTTTCACATTTTTCTTTTTTTGAATTTTTTCATACTTAACGATCCACGTGGACTACGATTGGAACGGTAATCTGTGCCGAGCGAAGCGGTAGCGGAGCGAAGGCACCATGCGAGGGGACGCGGTGCACTAATTTGGGATCCCGGTCACTCTACGAAGAAAACGGAAAAAAAAAAAAAACTCATGTCGACCTTTAGACCTGTCGACCTAGCACATGTCGACCTAGAAACCCTGTCGACCTTCCATCCATGTCGACCTAGTGACTGTCGACCTATAGTGGTCGACCTAGATACTGTCGATTTGATGAACCACACCCCTACTATACTATATCTAAAATACTGCAGAGTACTAGAGGAGTGATAGCACGGCACTACATCACTAATACTGCCCCGCAGCAACGGAGAGTGCATTAATGTGTTAATTAAGGGTGCATTAAACCATTTCATCATCTGGAAAATCCTTAGGAGCATTAAATGAAGAACTATGCGGTTTCCCTTACAGGAATCTTCAGTGCTGGTTCTGTCTACACTCACGGTGCATGGACGCAGTGCCTAGACTTTAGGGTAGGGTTACCACCTCATCCCTTTAATTCTGGACACACATTGATTACACAGGTTCTGGGGCTGGCTGACTTCAAGACTCCATTTCACCAGGTTTTAATCAGCCACAGAACCTGTGTAATTAATATGTGTCCAGAATTAAAGGGATGAGGTGGTAACCCTACTTCGAGGCATGCTGAAGCCATCACTTAACATGACACTGTAAGCATCACACAGAGGAGATAGGGCAGAGTATATTGCTCTCCTCCGCAGGTGGCTCTCGCACTTGGTGAGGCACAGTCACCCCCAGCAGGTAACCTCCATCCTACGGCCTGAGCTGCACATACACACTCCCCACCAGCATGACACTCACCCTTGGCATCGATTTGAGCTCCGGACACCATGAGGAGAATGCACCGGCTTCAGGAACAGGGATTCTGAGGCTGTTATATGGAAAGTTTCAGGCCCGCTCTCACTGTCCCAGCCAGTTTCATGACGTGAAAAGATCTGCTCCTCCCCAACCCATAGGAGAGAGGTGGAGGAGGGGGTGGAGGAGGCAGAGGGCTGGATTACAATACACTCACAAGACAGCAGCAGTGAGAGAAATGTATTACTGCAATCTGAGAACATACATACGGGCAGATAATCAACAATAACAAAAATAAAAATACATAAGAGAAGAAAAAAAAAAACCCTCTGAGACAGGTTTCCTGGAATAAAAATGGTGCATTTGTCCATCCTACAATCAGCCACACAGACAATAGTTCCATGCTTTGTGTCATTTTCCTCAACAGTCCAACTGGTCATTACATTCCTGCCCAGGCAGTTATAAGGTGACTACTTTATTATCTGACATGAGCTGCTACTTCTATTACCCTGGGCTGTGTGTTATTTTACCATGATTTCACTGTCAGCATGTTAAACTAATAGCATCATCTACACATATATTAATGTATATTCTGACAAAACATGATCCAACCAGTGTCACACAGCCTTCTAGAAATACAGGCGGAGTGAGTTTTGGATGGCACAAGGGAGAAACTGTAAGGGGGGGGGGGGGGGGCAGAGTCGTGTTGCACACATGTCAATGTATATCTGCTTTCATTGCCTGCTCACATAAAGGATTAAAGAGAATTACAAGCAGCAGGATCTAGAGCACTGTGACCCAACTCATCTCACTTGTCTTGTAAATATACAACTCACAGCCAGCGCTCGGCAAATCATCCTGCACAGCTGTCAGCGCTTCCCAATTTCCAGGGATAGGGCCAGGTTTTAAATATATTTCCCAGTAAATATACCCACTTCTCTTGGTATTTACTAACGCCATAAAAGGTTTACTTTATACTGCAATTCTTGCCATGTATATATTATTCGCTAGACTTTAGGGGTCAATATTACAGCATTTAATATAACTTAAAAATAAATACACATTTTTATTTAAAGTGCATTATTCATTGTGTAATCATATGTTATTAATATGTATCATGATCCCCCCTAGTTTCAGAAGTGAAGGCTATTACATGCTATACTGCACATAGATTCTTACTAATCTGCATATTTCCACATTATTAATAGAATATGGATCAACAATTCCACATAGGTTGTTGTTTTATTTTTAAATGGGTAATAATGTCCTACAAATCATTATCTCCTTTTCAAAAACCTCCCTCGAGGTTGCTAAATATGGCTGCAAACCATGTACAGGCACAAAGCTCTAAGCATATCATGGAAAGTCGGAGGGATTGGGGAAGGGGGGGGGGGGGGGTGAAAAAATATAGGATTTTAATTACCTACCGGTAAAACCTTTTCTCGTAGTCCATAGAGGATGCTGGGGTACAATTAAGTACCATGGGGTATAGACGGGTCCACTAGGAGCCATTGGCACTTTAACAATTTAATAGTGTGGGCTGGCCCCTCCCTCTATGCCCCTCCTACCAGACTCAGTCTAGAAACTCTGCCCAAGGAGATGGACATACTTCGAAAGAAGGAAATACACAGATAGTGGTGAGATTCACACCAGCTCACAGAACAAAAGGAAATTCAAGTTAACCAATCTGAAACGATTCAGCAACGACTGAACCAACAATACTTAACCAAGTAACAAAGCAGGAATACGAAGCAACGGGCGGGCTCCCAGCATCCTCTACGGAATACGAGAAAAGGATTTACCGGTAGGTAATTAAAATCCTATTTTCTCTTACGTCCTAGAGGATGCTGGGGTCCAATTTAGTACCGTGGGGACGTACTAAAGCTCCCAGTACGGGAGGGAGAGTGCTGAGGTTCCTGCAGAACTGATTGACCAAACTTGAGGTTCTCAGAGGCCAAAGTATCAAACGTGTTCGACCCTGACCAAGTAGCCGCTCGGCAAAGCTGAAGAGCCTAGACACCCCGGGCAGCCGCCCAGGAAGAACCCACTTTACGGGTAGAGTGGGCCTGAACAGATTTTGGAATCGCCAATCCTGCCATAGAATAAGCATGCTGGATAGTAAGTCTGATCCAGCAAGAAATGGTCTGCTTAGAAGCAGGACACCCAATCTTGTTGGGATCGTAAAGGACAAAGGGGCAGATGTATTAACCTGGAGAAGGCATAAGGAAGTGATAAACCAGTGATATGTGCAAGGTGATAAAGGCACCAGCCAATCAGATCCTAACTGGTAATTTACATATTGGTGCTGATTGGCTGGTGCCTTTATCACCTTGCACATATCACTGGTTTATCACTTCCTTATGCCTTCTCCAGGTTAATACATCTGGCCCAAAGAGTGCATCTGACTGTGACGAGCAGTTCGATTCACATACATTTTCAAAGCCCGTACAACATCCAAGGACTTTGAGGAAATCAAGGTGTCCGTAGCCACTGGCACCACAATAGGTTGGTTAATATGAAAAGCCAATACAACCTTTGGAAGAAACTGCGGACGCGTTCTGACCTCAGCTCTATCTTCATGGAAAATCAAGTAGGGGCTCTTGTGCGACAATGCCCCCAATTCTGACACACGTCGTGCAGATGCCAATGCCAACAGAGTGACCGCCTTCCAAGTAAGAATCTTTAAGTCTACCTCCTGTAAATGTTCGAACCAATCCGATTGCAGGAACTGCAGCACCACATTAAGATCCCAAGGTACCGTAGGAGGCACAAAGGGTGGTTGGATGTGGAGAACTCCTTTCAAGAATGTCTGAACCTCAGGAGGAGCAGCCAATGGTTTCTGGAAGAAAATGGACAAGGCCGAAATCTGGACCTTAATGGATCCCAAGCGTAGGCCTACATCCACACCTGCTTGCAAAAAGAGGAGAAAATGTCCTAGTCAAAACTTCTTGGATTCACACCAAGACACGTATTTCTTCCAAACCCGATGGTAATGGTTAGACGTTACCCCCTTCCTAGCTTGGATCAGAGTAGGAATGACCTTGTTCGGAATGCCCTTCCGAGCTAAGATTTGGCGTTCAACCTCCATGCCGTCAAACGTAGCCGCGGTAAGTCTTGATAGGCGAACGGACCCTGTTGTAGAAGGTCCTCGCAAAGAGGAAGAGGTCTCGGGCCCTCCAGCAGTAAATTCCAGAAGATCCGCGTACCAAGCCCATCTTGGCCAGTCCGGAGCAATGAAGATTGCCTGAACTCGTTCTTTTTATCAGTCTGAGAATCCTTGGGATGAGTGGAAGTGGAGGGAACACATACACTGACTGGAACACCCACGGAGTTACCAGGGCGTCTACCGCCACTGCTTGTGGGTCTCTTGACCTGCAACAGTACCTCCAAAGCTTCTTGTTGAGGCGAGAGGTTATCATGTCTATGTGAGGTAAACCCCATCGGCTTGTTACCTCTGCGAAAATCCCTGGGTGGAGGTCCCATTCTCCCGGATGGAGATCGTGTCTGATGAGGAAGTCTGCTTCCCAGTTGTCCACTCCCGGAATGAAGACTGTCGACAGGGCCAGCGCGTGCCTTTCCACCCAGAGGATGATTCTCGTTACCTCTGACATTGCGGCTCTGCTCTTCGTTCCGCCCTGCCTGTTTATGTAGGACACTGATGTGACGTTGTCCGACTGAACCTGAATGGCACGATCTTGCAGAATATGTGCCGCTTGTAGAAGGCCGTTGTATATGGCCCTTAGTTCCAGAATGTTAATTGGAAGGTCAGATTCCTGCCTTCACCACCTTCCTTGGAAGTTTTCCCCCCTGGTGACTGCTCCCCAACCTCTGAGGTTTGCATCCGTGGTTAAAAGGATCCAGTTCTGAATCCCGAACCTGCGGCCCTCAAGCAGGTGAGAAGTCTGCAGCCACCATAGGAGTGAAATCCTGGCTTTCGGCGACAGGCGTATCCATTGGTGCATGTGAAGATGGGATCCCGACCACCTGTCCAGGAGATCCAGCTGGAAGAACCGTGCATGGAATCTCCTGTACTGGAGAGCCTCGTAGGAGGCCACCATCATTCCCAGAATGCGAACGCACTGATGAACCGATACCTGGGCTGGTTTCAGGACATCCCGGACCATTGATTGGAACACCAACGCTTTCTCCACTGGCAGAAACACCCTCTACACTTCCGTGTTGAGTATCATCCCTAGGAAGGGCAGTCTCCTTGTCGGCTCCAAATGTGACTTTGGAAGTTTCAGGACCCACCCATGATCCCGGAGTAGTTGAGTTGAGAGAGCAATACTCTGCAACAGCTTCTCCCTGGAAGATACCTTTATCAGCAGATCGTCCAGATATGGAATTATGTTCACTCCCTGTTTGCGGAAAAGGAGCTTCATCTCCGCCATGAACTTGATGAACGCCCTTGGTGCTGTGGAGAGGCCAAATGGTAATGTCTGGAACGGATATTGACAGTCCTGTAGTGCAAACCGCAGATAGGACTGGTGAGGCGACCAGATCGGAATGTGACGGTACGCATCCTTGATATCCAGGGATACCAGGAATTCCCTTCTTCCAGACCTGAGATCACCGCTCTCAGAGACTCCATCTTGAATTGGAACACCCTCAAGTAAGGGTTCAA
The DNA here is from genome assembly GCF_028390025.1 of Pseudophryne corroboree. Lineage (NCBI taxonomy): Eukaryota > Metazoa > Chordata > Amphibia > Anura > Myobatrachidae > Pseudophryne > Pseudophryne corroboree. Next base: position 416,981,495 of record NC_086451.1, on the reverse strand, counting down.
CGACTTCAGGTTCAATATAGGCCTCACCGAACCGTCTGGTTTCGATACCACAAACACGTTTGAATAAGAACCCTTGTTTTTTTTAGGCGAGGTGGAACTGGAACAATTACATTTGTTCGTACCAACTTTTGAATGGCTTCCTGTAGAATAGCACTTTCTGTCAGCGAAACTGGTAAGCCTGATTTGAAGAATCTGTGAGGTGGGAGTTCCTGAAACTCCAGTCTGTACCCCTGGGCAACAATATCTGTCACCCAGTGGTCCAGGCACGATGATGCCCAGACGTGACTGAAATCTTTTAGTCTCGCTCCCACCTGCCCGATCTCCAGGCTGGGAGGTCCACTGTCATGCTGAAGATTTGGAGGAAGCAGAGCCTGGCTTCTGTTCCTGGGAACCTGTTGGTGTAGTTTTCTGGATTTTCCCCATCCTCCTCTAAAGAAGGGGGGGGGGGGGGATTTGGATTTTTTAAAATTTTGCGGTCCGAAAGGACTGCAGTGTAAGCGTAGGATAAGATTATCTAGCCGATGCTGGTGCGGAGGGAAGAAATGTCGACTTGCCCACAGTCGCCGTGGAAATCCACGCATCCCCAAATAGTGCCTGACCTGTGAAGGGCAGGTTCTCCACACTTTTCTTGGATTCTGCATCCGCAGTCCATTGGCGTAGCCAGAGTCCTCTGCGCGCTGACACTGCCATGGAAGTAGCCCTTGCATTAAGCAGGCCAATATCCTTCATGGCCTCCACCATGAAACATGCAGAATCCTGTATGTGACAAGTCAATGTCACTCCTATCCATAGTATCGAATTTCTCAACTAGTGTACCTGACCACTTTACTATGGCTTTAGAAATCCACCCACAAGCAATAGTGAGCCTTAAAGCAACACCTGTAGCAGTGTATAGTGATTTGAGCGTAGTCTCGATCTTGCAGTCAGCAGGATCCTTTAAGGCAGTTGAACCAGGGACAGGTAAAACCACCTTTTTAGACAACCTAGATACGGAAGCGTCTACTATAGGTGGGTTTTTCCCACTTTTTTCTGTCCTCTTCAGGGAAAGGGAAAGAAACGAGAATTCTTTTAGGGATCTGGAATTTCTCTGGGTTTTCCCAGTATTTTTCAAACAAGGAGTTTAACTCCTTAGAAGCAGGGAAGATTTCTTATTTACTGTAAAATAAGATTCCTCTTCTTGCTCAGGTACCTTTTCAGAAATATGCAAAACATCCCTAATTGCTTCAATCATTAATTGCACCCCCTTAGTGAGGGATACACCCCCCCTGCATATCCCCATCACCATCCCCTGTATCAGAGTCGGTATCAGTGTCAGCTTGCATTACCTGGGCAAGCGTACATTTTTGCGGGTATGGAGGTGGGTTTTTAGACGAAGTAGTGGGTGCTGAATACGTCAAGCCCTCCACAGATTCTCAAAAACTGCGTCTCCCTTTCAGTATGTGACATCCTAGTTGAAATCTGGGTTAAAAAATCCTCCCATGGGGGTTCGGATTCAGAAGACTAAGAAAGTATATTGCAGTCCTGAGTACATGGAATAGACTCCTCAGGAGAAGATAAAAACACTCTGCAGTCCTTGGACATGGTAATGTGGGATATACACACACACCTAGAAAAATGTCAGACACAGCTTCCCCCAGAGTAGGCAGTTATTATGATAAAAGCCCGGCGCTGACTGACTATCCTTAATAGGATAATTAGTACTGTTACCACACTCCTCTTCCCCCCCCCCCCCCCGTCCGTCTATAACGCCCTGGTACCGCAGAGGATAGCTGGAGTTATGTGGAGGGCAGCGCTCCCTGTCAGCGCCTTGTTCCTATGATCTGCAGGGAGAAAATGACGCTGGTGAGTGCTGGATCCGCTCTGAGAGGAAGCCCCGCCCATGTAATGGTGCGCGGCTTCCCGCACTTGTTTATACTGGCCTGAAGATTTGTGTGTAACAGCGGGATTAGCCCCTGTGAACTATGTGACCAGTTTAGGGTGTAATGTGCTGGCTCAGGCGCCCCTCAAGCGCTGCATGTGCATGTATGCCCTGCTAAAACAGCCGCCCGCTTCCTGCCCTCACAGCGTGTAAAGATGCGGCATCCATTCACGCTGAGAGAGAGCTTGGGGGAAGCCCAGCACCTCGGTAGGTGCTGGGCACGCCCCCAACAGTGACGCCGCCCACGCCCCCTTTTTACGTCTGTGCGCTGAACTGCCCACTTTTATTAACCGTAATGACCCCGCCCCTATTTTGCATGGCCACGCTCCCTTCGTGCGTGCACACGCTTGTGCCCCTCTAGGTCCGGTGCCTTGCCCGGATTGTAGAGTGAACACTAATATCTATAACTTTGGAATGACCATATGAGCACTGTCTGATTGTGCAACGGCACAGAGCTAAGAGTGGCATTCCGTCATGTGACTGGTTGCCATGGTGGTCCAGGATAGTGTTCAGCATTATAAATCTTTATTAGAAGACTGAAGAAACAAACCAAGGAAAAACTGTAAATACCAAAACTCTTCTAATTTTCCGCAGTGCCATATGTTAAACATAACATCTATTTATAATGGAATTGAGATCTTACATAAAATATCATTATTTGTTTGCCTTCACCAAGTAGTAATGTTTCACTGACCTTGTAAAACTTACCAGGACTAAATACTTAGATGTGTCCTCCTACCTCAATGCTGCAGTCACGATAAACAGCCTTTCTAGTTGCGCGCACGTTTACTAATGCTGGGCATCAATATGGTCATTTCCTACCAAAATGCGTCTTATTCGAATGCGAATAAGACGCACAAGCAGACTCTGCTGATTAAATGAATATGCGGCATGCCTATATCCTGTGTGCGACTGCAGCTCTATCTGCATACGCAATGCTACAGAATGTTACAGTGTTTTCCTGTGAATAATAAGACGCATTTTCAGCAAAGAAAAGACGCCCGACGTTAGCAGAGTTGCATGGGACTGCCGGCTCACTCGTGCCAGGCATCTCGCAGTCCATGACGTATTAAGGCCAGATATACGAGGACACATCTGTATTAATACATATACATTTGATAATCATTTTAAAATGGGTTTAGGATGTACAAGAAGTACAACTCTGCTCAGTGGTAGCTCCCCGTTACGGAACCCAAACACAACGGATAAGAGACATGTCACAGATGGGCGCAAGATCTAACAAAGGGCTGTTGAGAGCAGTAAAAAGAGTCTGGAGACCTGGAGATGAGAAGCAAGAGATATTTGTGTGACCGGGAGGTCAGAAGTCTTGACCTCTCCCTGTAATATGACCGGCCAGACTCTTCGAGAAACACAGGCAGACTCATGACCATGAAGACATGGCTGCTTCCCCAAAGACTTCCTCTAATTATACTCTCACCAGTGACAATGCCGTTACATTACCACTAACCGTATAGAGCATAAGTACCATGGGGAATAAAGAAGAGAATAAGTTGGTCCTTAACGCACTCACTGTCCACTTACGGTGATACAGGGAGAAAGTCTCAAATTCAGGCAGCTGCCAACATTTGTTCATGGATGGGAACAGGCTACAAGGAACAGAGCATGCCCTGTGCAGATAGGTTAGACACCAGGCGTATTGCGTGTGTCAATGTACTGACTCCACGCATAGGGTGCAGGGGTTACCGACAAGGGGGATGGGGCAGTTATGTATGGAATGTAAGAGGAGACACATAGACCATCTCTGGGCAGCCCCCTCTGATTAACCAGACACATGCCTATGGTCTAGTGGTTAACAGACTGCATTATTAAAGCAACATGACCATTCAGGTTATATAGCCCCAGTGATGCCAAAAAGTCTTCCTATGCTTCTGCAAGGTCTCGTCTTCATCTAACAATAACCATGTGTGACATGAAGGGATAATGTCCTTCCTGGAGAGCTCCTTTGTGACACACTTCCACAAAGCACTACATTGTATGTTTCACTATGTCTGCAACACAATACACACACAATGACGCGCAGTTGGTGTATGCCAGCCTTGCACGTGGCACTGCACTTTCCAAGAAGTCACTTCCACTCGTCACCCAAGGCAGCAGCTACATCCATTGTCCACGGGCAGAAGCTCAGTGACCTTAGGCTGGGGAAGGGGGCTGGTTGATTATTTTGCAATAGTAATGAAAGTTATGCCACGAATGCAATGCACATGGTTACAACAGATAGATTGGCGTGAATTATTGCTGCTCAGGAATGAAGCCTGGATAGTGTCCAATATAGCAGCCACCCCCACACATGCACAGAGAGTGTCCTCTGCCGGTTTCATACAGCTGGGGGACGGTTTCATACAGCTGGGGGACGAGGACTGAGAAAGCAAGTCTGTAACATGCATTTATCTCAGCTATTGCCAGGTAGATTTTCTTCTAGTAGGACACCCATCAATGGGGTCGATTCAATTCAGCAACAGTTGAATAGCGTCGGGAATTAGCTCCCGGCGCTATTCCATACAGCGACTAGCTACCCTCAATTGACGGAAATTCTTCTCTCAGCCCGGGGGGTCAAAAGAGCTGCCACGCGGCCGGCGCGAGACTGATTCTGTCGGGAATCAGCATCATCGCGGTTAGTTAAGTCGGAGCGTGCCCGTTCTCCCGACAAAACAACCTGTTAAGTCCGCGAGAACGGGCATTCTCCGACTTAACTTTAGCTGAACTGAATAGCGTCGGGAGCTAATTCCCGGCGCTATTCAACTGTTGCTGCATTGAATCGACCCCAATAATACTAAGATATACATACAGTATGAATTGCACATAACTATTTTCTACACAGTGCAACGAACGACAATACTGACCTTACGCTCAAAACTCTCCAGCATGTGAATAATGGTAATATCTGACCAGCCAAATGAAACGAGTTCCAGTTCAATGTACTAATCCTGAGACATGACGACAGTATATGCAGGTCCTGATCCTGAGACATACACTGCAAACGCCTATTGTCCCAGTGACAGGCGTATAATAAGAATTTACTTACCGATAATTCTATTTCTCGGAGTCCGTAGTGGATGCTGGGGTTCCTGAAAGGACCATGGGGAATAGCGGCTCCGCAGGAGACAGGGCACAAAAAAGTAAAGCTTTTACCAGATCAGGTGGTGTGCACTGGCTCCTCCCCCTATGACCCTCCTCCAGACTCCAGTTAGGTACTGTGCCCGGACGAGCGTACACAATAAGGGAGGCAATTAGAATCCCGGGTAAGACTCATACCAGCCACACCAATCACACCGTACAACTTGTGATCTAAACCCAGTTAACAGTATGATAACAGAAAGAGCCTCTTAAAGATGGCTCCTTAACAATATAACCCGAATTTGTTAACAATAACTATGTACAGTATTGCAGATAATCCGCACTTGGGATGGGCGCCCAGCATCCACTACGGACTCCGAGAAATAGAATTATCGGTAAGTAAATTCTTATTTTCTCTATCGTCCTAAGTGGATGCTGGGGTTCCTGAAAGGACCATGGGGATTATACCAAAGCTCCCAAACGGGCGGGAGAGTGCGGATGACTCTGCAGCACCGAATGAGAGAATTCCAAGTCCTCTTTTGCCAGGGTATCAAATTTGTAGAATTTTACAAACGTGTTTTCCCCCGACCACGTAGCTGCTCGGCAGAATTGTAATGCCGAGACCCCTCGGGCAGCCGCCCAAGATGAGCCCACCTTCCTTGTGGAATGGGCCTTAACAGATTTAGGCTGTGGCAGGCCTGCCACAGAATGAGCAAGTTGAATTTTGTTACAAATCCAACGAGCAATCGTCTGCTTAGAAGCAGGGGCACCCAACTTGTTGGGTGCATATAGTAACAACAGCGAGTCAGATTTTCTGACTTCAGCCGTCCTTGAAATGTATATTTTTAAGGCTCTGACAACGTCCAACAACTTGGAGTCCTCCAAGTCGCCAGTGGCCGCAGGCACCACAATAGGTTGGTTCAGGTGAAACGCTGATACCACCTTAGGGAGAAAATGCGGACGAGTCCTCAGTTCTGCCCTATCCGAATGGAAGATTAGATAAGGGCTTTTATAAGATAAAGCCGCCAATTCAGATACTCTCCTGGCGGAAGCCAGGGCCAGTAACATAGTCACTTTCCATGTGAGATATTTAAAATCCACCTTTTTCAATGGTTCAAACCAATGGGATTTGAGGAAATCTAAAACTACATTTAGATCCCACGGTGCCACCGGAGGCACCACAGGAGGCTGTATATGCAGTACTCCTTTAACAAAAGTCTGTACCTCAGGAACTGAGGCCAATTCTTTTTGGAAGAATATTGACAGGGCCGAAATTTGAACCTTAATAGATCTCAATTTGAGACCCATAGACAATCCTGATTGTAGGAAATGTAGGAAACGACCCAGTTGAAATTCCTCCGTCGGAACACTCCGATCCTCGCACCACGCGACATATTTTCGCCAAATGCGGTGATAATGTTTCGCGGTGACTTCCTTCCTTGCCTTAATCAAGGTAGGAATGACTTCTTCTGGAATGCCTTTCCCTTTTAGGATCTGGCGTTCAACCGCCATGCCGTCAAACGCAGCCGCGGTAAGTCTTGAAAGAGACAGGGACCCTGTTGTAGCAGGTCCCTTCTCAGAAGTAGAGGGCACGGGTCGTCCGTGACCAACTCTTGAAGTTCCGGGTACCGAGTCCTTCTTGGCCAATCCGGAGCCACTAGTATTGTTCTTACTCCTCCTCACCGTATAATCTTCAATACCTTTGGTATGAGAGGCAGAGGAGGAAACACAAATACTGATTTGTACACCCAAGGTGTTACCAGTGCGTCCACAGCTATTGCCTGTGGATCTCTTGACCTGGCGCAATACTTGTCCAGTTTCTTGTTGAGGCGAGACGCCATCATGTCTACCATTGGTCTTTCCCAACAGTTTATTAGCATGTGGAAGACTTCTGGATGAAGACCCCCCTCTCCCGGGTGAATATCGTGTCTGCTGAGGAAGTCTGCTTCCCAGTTGTCCACGCCCGGGAAGAACACTGCTGACAGTGCTATTACGTGATTCTCCGCCCAGCGAAGAATCTTGGCAGCTTCTGCCATTGCACTCCTGCTTCTTGTGCCGCCCTGTCTGTTTACATGGGCGACCGCCGTGATGTTGTCCGACTGAATCAACACCGGTTTTCCTTGCAGGAGTGGTTCCGCCTGGCTTAGAGCATTTTAGATTGCTCTTAGTACCAGAATGTTTATGTGAAGAGACTTTTCCAGGTTCGTCCATACCCCCTGGAAGTTTCTTCCTTGTGTGACTGCTCCCCAACCTCTCAGGCTGGCGTCCGTGGTCACCAGGATCAAATCCTGTATGCCGAATCTGCGGCCCTCCAATAGATGAGCCTTTTGCAACCACCACAGAAGATATACCCTTGTCCTTGGCGACAGGGTTATTCGCAGGTGCATCTGAGGATGCGACCCTGACCATTTGTCCAACAGATCCCTTTGGAAAATTCTTGCATGGAATCTGCCGAATGGAATTGCTTCGTAAAAAGCCACCATTTTTCCCAGGACTCTTGTGCATTGATGTACAGACACCTTTCCTGGTTTTAGGAGGTTCCTGACAGGTCGGATAACTCCTTGGCTTTTTCCTCGGGAAGAAAAACCTTTTTCTGAACCGTGTCCAGAATCATCCCTAGGAACAGCAGACGTATCGTCGGAAAACAGCTGCGATTCTTGGAATATTTAGAATCCAGTCGTGCCGTCGAAGAACTACTTTAGATAGTGCTCTTCCGACCTCCAACTGTTCTCTGGAACTTGCCCTTTTTAGGTCGTGCAAGTAAGGGATAATTTAGATGCCTTTTTTCTTTGAAGAAACATCTTTTCGGCCATTACCTTGGTAAAAAAAACCCGGGGTGCCGTGGATAATTCAAACGGCATCGTCTGAAACTGATATTGACAGTTCTGTACCACGAACCAGAGGTACCCTTGATGAGAAGGACAAAATTTGGACATGGAGGTAATCCTTGATGTCCAGGGACACCATATAGTCCCCTTTTTTCCGGTTCGCTATCACTGCTCTGAGTGACTTTATCTCGATTTGAACCTTTTATGTAAGTGTTCAAAACATTTTAGATTTAGACTATGTGTCACCAAGCCGTCTGGCTTCAGTACCACAATATAGTGTGGAAAAATAATACCCTTTTCCTTGTCGTAGGAGGGGTACTTTGATTATCACCTGCTGGATATACAGCTTGTGAATTGTTTCCAATGCTGCCTCCCTGTCGGAGGGAGCCGTTGGTAAAGCAGACTTCAGGAACCTGCGAGGAGAAGATGTCTCGACTCTCCAATCTTTACCCCTGGGATAATACTCGTACGATCTAGGGGTCAACTTGCGAGTGATCCCACTGCGCCCTGAGACTCTTGAGACTACCCCCCCACCTTGAGTCCGCTTGCACGGCCCCAGCGTCATGCTGAGGACTTGGCAGACGCGGTGGAGGGCTTCTTTTCCTGGGAAAGGGCTGCCTGCTGCAGTCTACTTCCCTTACCTCTATGTCTGGGCAGATATGACTGGCCTTTTGCCTGCATGCCCTCATGGGAAAGGAAAGATTGAGGCTGAAAAGACGGTGTCTTTTTTAGCTGAGATGTAACTTGGGGTAAAAAAGGTTGGATTTCCCAGCTGTTGCTGTGGTCCCCAGGTCCGATGGACCGACCCCCAAATAACTCCTTCCCTTTATACAGCAATACTTCCATCTGCCGTATGGGATCTGTATCACCTGACCACTGTCGTGTCCCTGACATCTTCTGGGAGATATGGACAACGCACTTATCTTGATGCCAGAGAGCAAATATCCCTCTGTGCATCTCACATACATATATATAGAATGCATCCTATTAAATGCTCTACATGAATAAAATATTTTCAGTCAGGGAATCCGACCAAGCCAACCCAGCACTGCATCTCCAGGCTGATGGCGATCGCTGGTCGCAGTATAACCACCGTATGTGTGTATATACTTTTTAGGATATTTTTCCAGCTTCCTATCAGCTGGCTCCTTGAGGGCGGCCGTATCTGGAGACGGTAACGCCACTTGATAAGCGTGTGAGCGCCTTATCACCCTAAGGGGTGTTTCCCAACGTACCCTAATTTCTGGCGGGAAAGGGTATAACGCCAATATTTGCTATCGGGGTAACCCTACGCATCATCACACACTTCATTTTATTTTATCTGATTCAGGAAAAACTACAGGTAGTTTTTTCACTCCCACATAATACCCTTTCTTGTGGTACTTGTAGTATCAGAAACACGTAACACCTCCTTCATTGCCCTTAACGTGTGGCCCTAATGAGAAATACGTTTGTTTATTCACCGTCGACACTGTATTCAGTGTCCGTGTCTGTGTCGACCGACTGAGGTAAATGGGCGTTTTTAAAACCCCTGACGGTGTTTCTGAGACGCCTGGACCGGTCCTAATAGATTGTCGGCCGTCTCATGTCGTCAACCGACCTTGCAGCGTGTTGACATTCTCACGTAATTCTCTAAATAAGCCATCCATTCCGGTGTCGACTCCCTAGAGAGTGACATCACCATTACAGGCAATTTCTCCGCCTCCTCACCAACATCGTCCTCATACATGTCGACACACACGTACCGACACACAGCACACACACCGGGAATGCTCTGACAGAGGACAGGACCCACTAGCCCTTTGGGGAGACAGAGGGAGAGTCTGCCAGCACACACCAAAAACGCTATAATTATATAGGGACAACCTTATATAAGTGTTTCTCCCTTATAGCATCTTTTATATATATACAATATCGCCAAAATCAGTGCCCCCCCTCTCTGTTTTAACCCTGTTTCTGTAGTGCAGTGCAGGGGAGAGCCTGGGAGCCTTCTCTCCAGCTTTTCTGTGAGAGAAAATGGCGCTGTGTGCTGAGGAGATAGGCCCCGCCCCTTTTTCGGCGGGCTCGTCTCCCGCTATTTTTGAAGTTAGGCAGGGGTTAAATATCTCCATATAGCCTCTGTGGGCTATATGTGAGGTATTTTTTTGCCTCTAATAAGGTTTTTATTTGCCTCTCAGAGCGCCCCCCCCAGCGCTCTGCACCCTCAGTGACTGTTGTGTGAAGTGTGCTGAGAGGAAAATGGCGCACAGCTGCAGTGCTGTGCGCTACCTTTATGAAGACTCAGGAGTCTTCAGCCGCCGATTTTGGACCTCTTCTCTCTTCAGCGTCTGCAAGGGGGCCGGCGGCGCGGCTCCGGTGACCATCCAGGCTGTACCTGTGATCGTCCCTCTGGAGCTAGTGTCCAGTAGCCAAGCAGCAAATCCACTCTGCACGCAGGTGAGTTCACTACTTCTCCCCTAAGTCCCTCGTTGCAGTGATCCTGTTGCCAGCAGGACTCACTGTAAAGTAAAAAACCTAAGCTAAACTTTCTCTAAGCAGCTCTTTAGGAGAGCCACCTAGATTGCACCCTTCTCGTTCGGGCACAAAATCTAACTGGAGTCTGGAGGAGGGTCATAGGGGGAGGAGCCAGTGCACACCACCTGATCTGGTAAAAGCTTTACTTTTTTGTGCCCTGTCTCCTGCGGAGCCGCTATTCCCCATGGTCCTTTCAGGAACCCCAGCATCCACTTAGGACGATAGAGAAAAATAATTAGAATCGAGTGCATATACGTCGGTGGCGCTACTTAACATTTACGGTCAACTTTGTGTCTATACGCAAATTAGATTTGGATTATATCAACACACAAACATTATCTGAGCAGCAATACAAATCGTCCTATCAATAAGCTGACGGACGCTGGTTTCTCAGCAACCTGCAGCAGGGGCCAACGATACATGATGAGACTTGTAGTTCCACGCCGGCAGACAGCCATGGGTTGCCTAAGATTACATTAAGCACTCACCGTATTTTCCCATTCCCTCCCTTATGGTGCTGAAGCAATGAGTTGGATAGCTCAGGTAATGACAGGTGTGGATGAGGATACACTTGTTCCTGCAGCAAGTCACAGCTCGCCCCATAACTGAACAGACTAGGGAAAGTGGAAGGGCTGTGTGTCTAGCTACACCTGTCTTATCCTGTCACTCACGCTGCATTGTCCCAGCCTCATCTGCCACACAGACAGCTCAGGCCATACCTGTAATAAAGGGGCCGCTAGCTCACCTTTATCAGTGTTAGGTACCTCTTATCATATAGCTTTCGCGAAGAGAGGAAGGGGGAGGTTTGGTAGGGGGAGGGGGACACAAACAAGTTCGTTTTCATAGTAATTGAGGTACCCTAATGTCATCAAGATGCAATAAATGAGAATCATTTTAAAATAGAATAGGAAATGGAGGGTTAAAAAGAATAAATACAAATTTGGCAGCCAAATACACATAACGGCTGATACGTTTGCAAGTTCACAGCTTACAGTGCAGTTCCACAGCGAAGTGGTTTTATTCTGTGCCTTAACCAAGGCACCACGCCCTGCGCCCATTGCAGGACTCAGACACACCTTATACTCCCACTGAATGTCACCTTAACCCTTCATCTCCTGAGACCACTGTCTTGTTCGCAGGATAGGAATTACTAATACAAGCAACAGAGACCTCCCAGACAGTACAGTGTATCAGGAATGGAAGGCAGACCAGTCACCAGACCCACCCTGCAAGTGGTGCAGCAGAATGTACAGCAATGAGGGTGGGGGGAGAGGAGACAAGTTTATCAGCACTTCAGACAGATTGTTTCCTACATACAGTAATGGCCGGATTTACCAGTAACTAAAGCCAGCCACACATGCCACAACGTGATCATGTAATAAGTTCTCTTCTGCTGCTGGTGAAGTATTATTTGTATGATCGGCGTACTCACTGTAGGAGCAGAGTGCTGATCAGTGAGGACAGATGCATCACATCTACAATAAGGCCCATCAAAATTAAAAAAACGCCTTCCTCACTAATCAGCACCTAGAGTGAACACTATGAGAGCAATTCAATTGTTTTGCGCGCCCAATCTCCCATCTAAAGTAACGGGAGATCACGAGGTGCAATTCAGTTGCATGAAACGGCTAAACAAAACCAAAGTGCTGGGCGCAACGCAAAAAGTGCCGTATAGGCACCCAAGTAATATTCGCAAATTTCAGTTCGCCAGAATGGCAGGCTGCGAGCTGAGATTTGTCTCCCCCATGGCTCAGCGCGACCAACAAGAGCAACAATTGAATTGCTCCGTTGGGTGCCATCTAATAGCGGCCGTGGGGAGAAACAATTGAATTCCCCCCTATGATTGGGTAACTACAGTATCCAACATAATCAAAATAAGAATTTACTTACCGATAATTCTATTTCTCATAGTCCGTAGTGGATGCTGGGACTCCGTCAGGACCATGGGGAATAGCGGGCTCCGCAGGAGACAGGGCACATCTAAAAAAGCTTTTAGGTCACATGGTGCGTACTGGCTCCTCCCCCTATGACCCTCCTCCAAGCCTCAGTTAGGTACTGTGCCCGGACGAGCGTACACAATAAGGAAGGATCTTGAATCCCGGGTAAGACTCATACCAGCCACACCAATCACACCGTACAACTTGTGATCTGAACCCAGTTAACAGTATGATAACACAAACGAAGTAGCCTCTGAACAGATGGCTCACAACAACAGTAATAACCCGATTTTTGTAACAATAACTATGTACAAGCATTGCAGACAATCCGCACTTGGGATGGGCGCCCAGCATCCACTACGGACTATGAGAAATAGAATTATCGGTAAGTAAATTCTTATTTTCTCTAACGTCCTAGTGGATGCTGGGACTCCGTCAGGACCATGGGGATTATACCAAAGCTCCCAAACGGGCGGGAGAGTGCGGATGACTCTGCAGCACCGAATGAGAGAACTCCAGGTCCTCTTTAGCCAGAGTATCAAATTTGTAAAATTTTACAAACGTGTTCTCCCCTGACCACGTAGCTGCTCGGCAAAGTTGTAATGCCGAGACTCCTCGGGCAGCCGCCCAGGATGAGCCCACTTTCCTTGTGGAATGGGCCTTTACAGATTTAGGCTGTGGCAGGCCTGCCACAGAATGTGCAAGTTGGATTGTACTACATATCCAACGTGCAATCGTCTGTTTAGACGCAGGAGCACCCAACTTGTTGGGTGCATACAATGTAAACAACGAGTCAGATTTTCTGACTCCAGCTGTCCTTGAAATATATATTTTTAATGCTCTGACAACGTCCAGTAAATTGGAGTCCTCCAAGTCGCTAGTAGCCGCAGGCACCACAATAGGCTGGTTCAAGTGAAATGCCGAAACCACCTTAGGGAGAAATTGAGGACGTGTCCTCAATTCTGCCCTGTCCGAATGGAATATCAGATATGGGCTTTTGTATGACAAAGCTGCCAACTCCGAACTCTCCTGGCTGAAGCCAGGGCCAACAGCATGGTTACCTTCCATGTAAGGTATTTTAAATCTACCGATTTTAAAGGCTCAAACCAATGAGATTTGAGAAAATTTAGAACCACGTTCAAATCCCACGGTGCCACTGGAGGCACTATTGGGGGTTGTATATGTAGTACACCTTTGACAAAAGTTTGTACTTCAGGCACTGACGCCAATTCCTTCTGGAAGAAAATTGATAAGGCCGAAATTTGAACTTTAATGGACCCCAATTTGAGGCCCATAGACAATCCTGCTTGCAGGAAATGTAAGAATCGACCCAATTGAAATTCTTCCGTTGGAGCCTTCTTGGCCTCACACCACGCAACATATTTTCTCCAAATGCGGTGATAATGTTGTGCGGTCAATTCTTTCCTGGCTTTAATTAAAGTAGGAATAACTTCCTCAGGAATGCCCTTCTCTTTTAGAATCCGGCGTTCAACCGCCATGCCGTCAAACGCAGCCGCGGTAAGTCTTGGAACATACAAGGTCCCTGCTGAAGCAGATCCCTTCTTAGAGGTAGAGGCCACGGATCCTCCGTGAGCATCTCTTGAAGTTCCGGATACCAAGTTCTTCTTGGCCAGTCCGGAGCTACCAGTATTGTTCTTACTCCTCTTTTCCGTATAATTCTCAGTACCTTTGGTATGAGAGGCAGAGGAGGGAACACATACACTGACTGGTACACCCACGGTGTTACCAGAGCGTCCACAGCTATTGCCTGAGGGTCTCTTGACCTGGCGCAATACCTGTCCAATTTTTTGTTGAGGCGAGACGCCATCATGTCCACCTTTGGTTTTTCCCAACGGTTCACAATCATGTGGAAAACTTCTGGATGAAGTCCCCACTCTCCCGGGTGAAGGTCGTGTCTGCTGAGGAAATCTGCTTCCCAGTTGTCCACTCCCGGGATGAACACTGCTGACAGTGCTACGACATGATTCTCCGCCCAGCGCAGAATCCTTGCAGCTTCTGCCATTGCACTCCTGCTTCTCGTGCCGCCTTGTCGGTTTACGTGGGCGACTGCCGTGATGTTGTCGGACTGGATCAACACCGGCTGACCCTGAAGCAGCGATTTTGCCAGGCTTAGAGCATTGTAGATCGCTCTTAGCTCCAGTATATTTATGTGAAGAGACGTCTCCAGGTTTGTTCACACGTCCTGGAAGTTTCTTCCCTTTGTGACTGCTCCCCAACCTCGTAGGCTGGCATCCGCAGTCACCAGGACCCAGTCCTGTATGCCGAATCTGCGGCCCACTAACAGATGGGCAGTCTGCAACCACCACAGGAGAGACAACCTTGTTCTCGGTGACAGTGTTATCCGCTGATGCATGTGCAGATGCGATCCGGACCATTTGTCCAGCAGATCCCACTGAAATGTTCGTGCATGGAATCTGCCGAATGGAATCGCTTCGTACGAAGCCACCATCTTTCCCAGGACTCTTGTGCATTGATGTACTGACACAGTTCCTGGTTTTAGTTCGGATAACTCCCTTGTTCGGATAACTCCCTTGCTTTCTCTTCCGGGAGAAATACCTTTTTCTGAACCGTGTCCAGAATCATGCCCAGGAACAGCAGATGTGTTGTCGGGGTCAATTGAGATTTTGGAAGATTTAGAATCCACCCGTGTTGCTGAAGCACTACTTGTGTTAGCGCTACACCGACTTCCAGCTGTTCTCTGGACTTTGCCCTTATCAGGAGATCGTCCAAGTAAGGGATAATTAATACGCCTTTTCTTCGTAGAAGAACCATCATTTCGGTCATTACCTTGGTAAAGACCCGAGGGGCCGTGGACAACCCAAACGGCAGCGTTTGAAACTGATAATGACAGTCTTGTATCACGAACCTGAGATACCCTTGGTGTGAGGGGTAAATCGGGACATGTAGATAAGCATCTTTTATGTCCAAGGACACCATGAAGTCTCCTTCTTCCAGATTCGCTATCACTGCTCTGAGTGACTCCATCTTGAACTTGAATTTCTTTATGTACAGGTTCAAGGATTTCAGATTTAGAATAGGCCTTACCGAACCGTCCGGTTTCGGTACCACAAATAGTGTGGAATAATACCCCTTTCCCTGTTGTAGGAGGGGTACCTTGACTATCACCTGCTGAGAATACAGCTTGTGAATGGCTTCCAAAACCGACGTCCTTTCTGAGGGAGACGTTGGTAAAGCAGACTTTAGGAACCGGCGAGGGGGAGACCTTTCGAACTCCAGCATGTAACCCTGAGATACTATCTGCAGGACCCACGGGTCCACTTGTGAGTGAACCCATTGATTGCTGAAAATCTTGAGTCGACCCCCCACCGTTCCTGAGTCCGCTTGTAAAGCCCCAGCGTCATGCTGATGGCTTTGTAGAAGCCGGGGCGGGCTTCTGTTCCTGGGCAGGGGCTGCTTGCTGCCCTTTCTTACCCTTTCCTCTGCCTCGCGGCAGATAAGACTGTCCTTTTGGTCGCTTTTTATAGGAGCGAAAGGACTGCGGCTGAAAAGACGGTGTCTTTTTCTGTTGGGAGGGGGTCTGAGGTAAAAAAGTGGATTTGCCGGCAGTTGCCGTGGCCACCAGGTCCGAAAGACCGACCCCAAACAATTCCTCTCCTTTATATGGCAATACTTCCATATGCCTCTTGGAATCCGCATCACCTGACCACTGTCGCGTCCATAAACTTCTTCTGGCAGATATGGACATCGCGCTTACTCTTGATGCTAGAGTACAAACATCCCTCTGAGCATCTCGCATATAAAGGAAAGCATCCTTTAATTGCTCTAGAGTCAATAAAATACTGTCCCTATCCAGGGTATCAATATTTTCAGTCAGAGAATCCAACCACACTACCCCAGCACTGCACATCCAGGCTGAGGCTATTGCCGGTCGCAGTATAACACCAGTATGTGTGTATATACTCTTCAGTGTAGTTTCCAGCCTCCTATCTGCTGGATCCTTGAGGGCGGCTGTATCAGGAGACGGCAACGCCACTTGCTTTGATAAACGTGTGAGCGCCTTATCCACCCTAGGGGGTGTTTCCCAGCGCGCCCTAACCTCTGGTGGGAAAGGGTATAATGCCAATAACTTCTTGGAAATTAGCAGTTTTCTATCGGGGTTAACCCACGCTTCATCACACACGTCATTCAATTCCTCTGATTCTGGAAAAAATACAGGTAGTTTTTTCACCCCCCACATAATACCCCTTTTTGAGGTACCAGCAGTATCAGAGATCTGCAAAGCCTCCTTCATTGCCGTGATCATATAACGTGTGGCCCTATTGGAAAATACGTTTGTTTCTTCACCGTCGACACTAGATTCATCTGTGTCGGTACCCGTGTCGACTGACTGAGGTAAAAGACGTTTTACAGCCCCTGACGGTGTCTGAGACGCCTGAACCGGTACTAACTGGTTTGCCGGGCGTCTTATTTCGTCAACTGACTTTTGTAATGTGCTGACATTATCACGTAATTCCATAACTAAAGCCATCCATTCCGGTGTCGACTCCCTAGGGGGTGACATTACCATCATCGGCAATTGCTCTGCCTCCACACCAACATCGTCCTCATACATGTCGACACACACGTACCGACACACAGCAGCCACACAGGGAATGCTCTAATCGAAGACAGGACCCGCTAGCCCTTTGGGGAGACAGAGGGAGAGTTTGCCAGCACACACCAAAAGCGCTATAAATGTATATAAACAACCCTAGAAGGTGTTGTTTACTATATATGCGCTCTTAATATATAAATATCGCCAATTTATGCCCCCCTTCTCTTTGTTACCCTGTTTCTGTAGTGCAGTGCAGGGGAGAGACCTGGGAGCCTTCCTCACCAGCGGAGCTGAGCAGGAAAATGGCGCTGAGTGCTGAGGAGAATAAGCTCCGCCCCTTTTTCGGCGGGCTTTTCCCCGGTTTTTAAGAAACTGGCCTGGGTTAAAATACATACATATAGCCTTAATGGCTATATGTGATGTATTTATTTTGCCACTAAAGGTAATTATATTGCTGCCCAGGGCGCCCCCAGCAGCGCCCTGCACCCTCCGTGACTGAGTCAGTGAGCCGTGTGACAACAATGGCGCACAGCTGCCGTGCTGTGCGCTACCTTCAAGAAGACTGAGGAGTCTTCTGCCGCCTGCTTTCCGGACCTCCGTTCTGCCGTCTCTTCAGCGTCTGTAAGGGGGATCGGCGGCGCGGCTCCGGGACGAACCCCAGGCTGACCTGTGTTCCGACTCCCTCTGGAGCTAAGTGTCCAGTAGCCTAAGACTCCAATCCATCCTGCACGCAGGTGAGTTGGAAATCTCTCCCCTAAGTCCCTCGATGCAGTGATCCTGTTGCCAGCAGGAATCACTGAGATTGAAACCTAAAAAAAAAAAAAAACTTTTCTAAACAGCTCTTTAGGAGAGCCACCTAGATTGCACCCTCTCGGACGGGCACAAAAACCTAACTGAGGCTTGGAGGAGGGTCATAGGGGGAGGAGCCAGTACGCACCATGTGACCTAAAAGCTTTTTTAGATGTGCCCTGTCTCCTGCGGAGCCCGCTATTCCCCATGGTCCTGACGGAGTCCCAGCATCCACTAGGACGTTAGAGAAATCTGGGTGTACATAAGAATAATTGATGTGGGGGATTTGCATCAATTTCTGCAGCCCCACAAGTATTGCGTAGGATATACCATCTATAACAGACACATACAATAGTAAGCCAGTTAGACACGTAGGACACCATTATATATATCTTCCTGCTCACAGGCTAAAGGAAAACCTTTATAGACCACTGTTCCCACCTAAACACTACAGCAATAACCCTTCTCAAACAGATAAGGAGAGGATAATTAGTTTGTTTGCCCAGAGATCATTAAATGTCCCCATGTAACTCAGGTCCTCCAACACTGACTGAAATATATTCTGCCGCTATATAAATTACTGTTAATAAATAAATACTACACTTTTTAGCAGCTAATCCAACAGAATCAGTATTAATTTCTGGCGCATGGGATCCCGGTGTGCATAACACCGACGCCGGGATCCAGAAGATCAAAATCCTGACAGGGGTGAGTATAGGGTATTTCCCGATCTCCTCTACCCCTTAACCCTCTGGTCCCGTAACCTAACCCTAACCCAGATGGTGGCAACTAAACCTAATACCCTCACCCCCCCTCCTCCCTATACCTAACCCGCCGGCTGTTCTAACGGTCAGGATGCCGGCTGTCGGGAACCCTGTACAAAAGTTCAACATGAAAATGGTCGACACAAGTTTGTTTGTTTTTTTGTCATTCTGCATGACATTTAAGGCCAAATTAGTGGAAACGTGTACCCTTGCCTCACTTACTATTCCCAATGAAGTCCACATGGATGGTAAATTATAAAAGTTGAACCCCCCCCCCCCCCCCAAAAAAAAAAAGAAAAAACTTGTGTCGACCATTATCAAGTTGACCTTTTGAATTGGCACTGTCTACCCTTTACCTGTCGACCATTTGGGGTCTACTTACTGACTATCTTTTTTACACGGTTTCGTTTCAGTCCATGTCCTGACAGAATTTTAAACTTTGAACTAAAGTTTCCATGCTATGTATTAAAACAGACTTGCAGGGAGAGCAGTTGCGAGGATCACTGTCCCTGCCAGTTACATCGAAAGCCTCCTTCCTAAGAATCTGACGCTGTGTCAGTTACCGGAGGTGGTCAGAAGCTGCAGGAGAAGGGTCAGAAGCTGCGGGAGAAGGGTCATAAGATCTCTCCCCTCGGAAAACGCCTCCATATAGGCATAAAGCGGTTAATGCCATGTGAGGGTGGCATTAACCAACCGGGCCAAACTCCAAAAACCTACGCTGTTTGGAGCTTGGGTCGGGGAGGGGTCAGACCGTAGTCCCCATTGAGAGAAATGGGGACTGCGGTCTGCAGATAATTAGCCTTTTGCGGGAGATTCCTGCATTAATTAGGCTATTGTTACATAGCCGGGATACATAGGGGTCAATTCTATTCGGCAACTAAAGAATAGCGCCGGGAATTAGCTCCCGACGCTATTCAATTCTGCTACTAGTTGCCCGCAATTGTCGGGAATTCTTCTCTCATCCCCGGGGGATGAGAGAATAAACCCGACAAAAGTGCTGCCTCGCGGCCGGCGCGAGGCTGATTCTGTCGGGAATCAGCCTCGCGACGGGTAGTTAAGTCGGAGAATGCCCGTTCTCCCGACAAAACTACCTGTTAAGTCGGCGAGAACGGGACATCGCCGACTTAACTTTAGCTGAATTGAATAGCGTCGGGAGCTAATTCCCGGCGCTATTCTTTAGTTGCCGAATAGAATTGACCCCATAATATCATGCAGAAAGTTTGCATAATTTTATGAGAAAGGAGCTGGATAAATATGCCCCTCAGTATCACTGACTGAGGACATAGAGGGGAAACTGGGGTTCCACAGTGGGATAGATAGATGGATAGATAGATAGATAGATAGATAGATAGATAGATAGATAGATATTGTAGCCTCTCTCTATAATAGAGACTGTATGGGATAAATACAGTAATACCCCCTGCCTCAGTGCCAGCCCCCTGCATGAGAGGCATTATGCCCAGCTCCCCAAGGTCACTGCAGCCCCGCTGTGTGTGCTGAGACGGGACTATGGACATGCTGTTGCACTTTATCAGCCTGGGGCGCCCACCCCAGCACTCACTGCCAGTAGCCCCGCAGGACCCTACATGCAGGAACGGAGCACCGGTCCGCTGGGACGCCATTGACGCGCACGGAGCCCTCTCGAATGCCTCACCTGCCCCCTGTCGGGTGTCTGAGCTCCGGGCTCCGCTCCCCTCACCGTCCTCCGGCCCCGGGCGCCATGTTGTCCTACGAGCTCCAACATCCGGGGACTGTCCGGACTCCCACAGCGCCTGCTGCTGCCCGGCAACACCGTACGCCGCCTGAGGCCCCGCCCCCAGCGACGGGGAGGGCGCGTTCATTGGCCAGAGCCGCTGTCACAGAGAGAGCGCAGCAGCCAATGGATACATAGAGGAAGCTGTCAGTCATAGGGATGCTGCCACCTGATTGGTCGAGGCGAGCTTTCGTAACACGCACTGTTCAACAGTACTACGACCTGAACATAGATAAGCGACACGATTGGACGATTACGTTGTCAGGATCTGATTGTCCCGACTCTGTACTCAACCAGGCAACATAGACACAACCCTCAGAATAGTCCCAGGGGAGCAGAGAGAACTTTATTGTATGTCGCCAACTTCTGCACAGACGAAGACAGCGCAATATGGGTGTGGGTCTTTAGGTCGGCAGTCATTAGGTCGACCACTATTGGTCGACACATGAAATAGGTCATAAGGTCGACATGAGTTTTAAAAAAAAATTGTAATTTTCTTCGTAAAGTGACTGGGAACCCCAATTAGTGCACCGCAGGAAAAACTGATGTCAACCTTTTCATGTGTCGACCTAGTGACCATATCGACTTAATGACCATGTCGACCTAATGCATGTCGACCATTAGTGGTCGACCTAAAGATCGGATACCCTTTGTACCACCATCTGCACATTTCACATTGATATAGTAACTTCTAATGATATACCATCCCGACGTGGATTGGAATTATATATTGTCCATATCGTTACATGAGTCTTCAACCTACGGCCCTCCAGCTGTTGGTGAACTACACATACCAGCATGCCTTGCCTCAGTTTTAGCATGACTTAACAGCAAAACTGTTGCAGGGCATGCTGGGATGTGTAGTTCCACAGCAGCTGGAGGGCCACAAGTTGAATACCCATGGTTTTAGTGCGTGCATCTTCAACCTGCGGCCCTCCAGCTGCTGTGGAACTACACATCCCAGCATGCCCTGCAACAGTTTTAACATGCATTAATAGCAGTACTGTTGCAGGGCATGCTGGGATGTCTAGTTCCACAGCAGCTGGAAGGCAGTAGGTTAAAGGGGTGGTATTCAGTATACCGGTTGTTGGGATCCCGGCGCACAGTATACCGGCGCCGGAATCCCGACAACCGGCATACCGACACCTTTTCTCCCTATTGGGGGTCCACGACCCCCCTGGAGGGAGAATAGATAGCGTGGCGCGCGCAGCAAGCCCGTAAGGCGCTCATTTGTGCTCGCTCCGCTGTCGGCAACCCGGCGGTCGGGATCCCGGTGCCGGTATGCTGGCCGCCGGGGACCCGGCCGCCGGCAACTCATACCACACCCGGTTAAAGACCCATAGTCTAGTGTGTACTCTTAATCACGCGTCCCATGCATCAACGGGTTCGTCCCATCTGATGCGCTGCGTGTTAGATATGCCGGCCCGCTGACGACAGCATGCAGTTGAATTCAGGGTGGAAAGATGTATCGCACCGGAATATGCGCTGTACGACCGCCCAATATATCCTCCCATCGGGTGTCAGGTCAGCTGGGATGCACATTGTTCTGATGTGTACCCAGCCTTAAGCTATATCAGTAGCGGGTCGGCGGATGTGTACACACGATATGTCTGTGAACAGCGTCGTTACAGACATATTGGGTCTGCCCTGCAGTACAGTCAACATCTGCAGATATAACGGTACATCTGGCTGCGTATATGGGCGACCCGCCGACCGCCAGTACACTGGTTGCAGGGACTGACGTCACAGCTGGGTGGGGCATTGACGTCAGGCAGTGGCGTCAGAAGGCGGGTGCGGGGGGTACGGCCCGCACCCAGGTATCACCCACGGAAGGGGTGACACCAAGTGCTGGCTCTTCTGCAGTGTCAGGAGCCGGCACTGCACGCTGCCTAGTCTCCGGGGGCAGCCAGCATTTCAGAGGAAGCTGGATACACCCCCCGGAGTGAAGAAGAGGAGACCTGCGAGGCCACGCCCATCAAATTAGGCCACGCCCCTTTCCGGCAGGCCGCGGCTCCGGCAGGGTGAGTGTGGGAAGAGGGGGGGGGGGGGGTTTAGTAATGCAGAGTGCGCACCGGGTGTACCCACACTCTGACGTCAAGACTGACATATCGAGCGGCCGAACGGTAAGGGCTAAAACACACTACCCGGCTTTTTCCCGTGCCGGCATTGTAGTTAACAGTGTGAGGGCTAGGGTCCCTTCACACTGCACGGCCCCGGCCCGGCTGCCGGGTTGCAGCCGGGTCTCACCACTGGAAGGTCCGGCTGCCGGGCGGGCGCCGGGCCGTCTTTGCAGCCAGTAAACCATGTGTGTGAAGGGGAGCTTTCACACACAACGTTTTTTTTCCAAGCCGTGTCTGATGTTGCGCATGCGCACAGCATCACACACGGCTCAAAGCCATCCTGTGTGACAGACTCTGCCGGTTTCTCCCGGATGGCAAAAAGCCGGACAAAGTTTGTCCGGCTTTTTGCCATCCGGGAGAAACCGGCCAGTGTGTTACAGCCCTAAGTGTGTATGCTTATCTAATCGTCCGCCCTGCTGGCGCGAGAGATCTGCCGTCAGCCTTACGGAACAGCAGATCCTGCGACCTCTACATCTCTCCCATAGAGAGTGCACAGAAATCAGGAATGTAGCTGGGACTGTATATGACAAATGTGTGCGCAAGCTGCAAATTGCAGCACATTGCACCAGCTAATTGAATCTCTTTGCATCCAATGCAATGGACGCGATGTCCCGTTACGGAATACAGTAGCATGTTGTGGCTGCCAGCAGGTTTCCCTTGCACCCCATAGAAGTGTAAGGGGAAAAGTGTGCTATCGTAACTGGCCAATATGTGTGTAGCTGGATGCTCAGAGGAGCATTGCACACAATGAGATTCCTCCTAGGTCGATTCAGGTACATTCAGATCACGTTCCGGAACATGATTCTACATTGTATATTTTCATACACTCACATAGAGGTGCACACAAAAATCCATGATTTTGCCAAAATTCGTGGCAATTTGGGGTTTGCCTCTGCATGTGCCCCAACGGCATCACCAACAATTTACCCCTTTTGCACCAAAATGCTGGGACCGACCTGGGTTTTTGAACACAGGTGCAACTCATTTTAACATCTGGGTCAGACCTCATTCAAACCGCAGGCTGGACCCGGCATATTGGCGGGCAGACCCCTTTCTGACTGTACCCGTGTGTAATATTTCTGTTCTGCCGGCTCTTGGAGAGGACATCATCCACAAGCGGCAGTGATCCAACTCTTTCTATGCCTTCAATGCTGTTTTCACCACAGGCTAGCCAGCTCTGATCCTGGTGGCTACCCAGGCCATACTTGCCTACCTGACCCTCTCCATGAGGGAGAAAATGCTCTGTTCCTGGACTTTCCTGGTAATGTATGATTGACATCACCTGTGGTGAAACACCTTTCTTATCAATTAACTAGCTCACCCTAGGTGATGGCAATCATACATTACCAGGAGAATCCAGGAACAGAGCATTTTCTCCCTCATGGAGAGGGTCAGGTAGGCAAGTATGACCCAGGTTGGATTCCTTTTTCCACCAAGCCACGATTCGTGCAGACCATGCAATAACCCGGGTTATTACAGCAGTGGGAAAGGGGTATAACTGATTTGACCCCATTGTTTGTCAATTCCCAGTCTTGTTCCTAGGTGGAAAGTGGTGTGGAGTACGAAGCACAGCCTTTTCCAAAATACAGTACCTAGGGGTAAATTTACTAAAGGGCGATTTTAAATCAATCTAAATCTATATTATGTTTCAGGGATTAGAACATTTACTAACAGACATTTTTCTATATCGATATTTAGATGTCAGTAAGTGTAGGAGTTAGCCCCAGAAGCACAACATAGATTCAGAGCAATTTAAAATGGAAATTTAGTAAATGTATCCTTTAGGTGTGCCAGGTATAAGACCATGGTAGTGGGCAATATCTGCATACTTAACATGTGTGGTATGGTGTAGGAGTATATTATGGGCAGTACGGATGGTGTAATGGTTAGCATTACTACCTCACAGCACTGAGGTCATGGGTTCAATTCCCACCTTGGTCTTAACTGTGTGGAGTTTGTATATTCTCCCTGTACGTGGGTTTCCACCGGGCTCTCCAGTTTCCTCCCACAAAAATATACTGACAGGTTATTTGGCTCCCAACTGAAATTACCCCTAGTGTGAATGTGTGTGTGTACATGTGATAGGGAATATAGGGCCTAATTCAGACCTGATTGCAGCAGCACAATTGTTCTCTAATGGGCAAAACCATGTTTCACCTAAGGTGGGGCAGATGTAACATGTGCAGAGAGAGTTAGATCTGGGTGGGGTGTGTTTAAACTGAAATCTAAATTCCAGTGTAAAAATAAAGCAGCCAGTATTTACCCTGCACAGAAACAATACAACCTACCCAAATCTAACTCTCTCTGCACATGTAATATCTGCCCACCCCTGCAGTGCACATAGGGGGTCATTCCGAGATGATCGTAGCCCTGATTTTGCAGGGCTACGATCATGACCATAGACAAGCACAGGGCTATCCTCCCCCCCCCCCCCTGCAGAAGTGCAAAGGCATTGCACAGCGGCGATGCTTTTGCACTGTAGGAGTAGCTCCCGGCCAGCGCAGCTTTAGTGTGCTGGCCGGGAGCTACTCGTCACTCACCGGCCCGCAGCGGTTGCGTGTGATGTCACGCAGCCGCTGCGGCCCGCCCCCCGCACGGTCCGGCCACGCCTGCGTTGGCCAGACTGCGCCCATGAAGCGGTGACCATGCGCCGCCGTTCCGCTCCCCCCGCCCAACGACCGCCTCTGATCGTAGCTCAGCGACTGGCTTCGGACTTCTGGCATGCTAGGCGCACTGTGGTGCCGGCACATGCGCAGTTCTGACCCGATTCCTGCGCTGCGACAAAACTGCAGCGTGTGATCGGGTCAGAATGACCCCCCATGGTTTTGCCCAACAAATTTGCTGCTACGATCAGGTCTGAATTAGGGCCAATATCGTCCAAATTGACTGGCATGTATCAACGATAATCTTTCAACAATGAACGATTGTGGGCACGCGCATAGTTCATCGTTGATGCATCCGCATATCGTTCATATCTTTCAAGATATCGCCCAGTGTGTAGGGCCCTTTAGGCGTATAGATTGTAAGCACCACTGGTGCAGGGACTGATGTGAATGGGCAAATATTCTGTGTAAAGTGCTGCGGAATATGTGGGCGCTATATAAATAACTGTAATAATATTATGTATATAGGCATATGAATATCCTTACAAAGAATTAAGGTTCAAAAAGGGTTGAGATTACCTAAAGGATAAAAAAAACGGGCAGACTAGATGAGCCAAGTGGTTCTTATCTGCCGTCAAATTCTATGTTTCTATATACATATTGTTGTGTATAATATTAACATTACTAGTTAGCATTTATATTATCATAAACAGAATATGATACAAATATACAGTATATGTTATACAAAAAAGTAAATGATGAAACTATAGTAAATAATGTTTCCAGTCATAATGGTGACATTGATCAGGTAGACAGTGATGCATACCTCCTCACTTCTCCAACTCCTCAGGAGGGACATCTGCGCGTGCCTCAGGTGCGCTCCCGTGGCGTGGAATCGCGGTAAGTGCCGCAATTTTTGTCACAATGGGAGCATGAACAGTGCTCTGTGAACTGCTGGCATGCCCCCTGTCTCTCTCTGCCGGTGAATACAGTAGGTGCTGTGCGCATGAGTCTGCCTATCACAAAATGAAGGATATCTCTGAAAGAAACATCCTTGTTGTACTTGATGCAAGTGGTGGCTGTGGAACTTGTTAATCTCACTTTCATCCTAGGGTGCCGAGAAACCTTGTACCAGCCCTGCATGTGACCTTCACTTCCAGGTCAGACCACCGATACTCCAGCAGCCTGAACTCTCGCTCTAATGCCTAACCCTAACTCCCCCTCCCCAGCCACAGCCCAACCCTAACCTCCCCAAGCAGTCTAACCCTAATGTCGACATTTTGACAGTATCGTTGACATGGGATGCGGTCATGTCACCACCGCTGGGGATTCCGGCGGTCACCATGCCGACGCCGGGATCCCAAGCAATCAAAATGCCAGCAGAGATAATGCCGGCCCACAGGGACTATTCCCACTCGTGCGTGTTGACGACACCCATAGAGTGGGAGTAGAACCACCGAGCCCGCTGCATGGCGAGCGCAGCAAGCCCGCAAGGGGCTTTGTTGCGCTCACCTCTGCCCCCCTCCTGCTGCCGGGAACCCGGGGTCGGTATGCTAACCTCTGGGATCCTGAGCGCCGGTCTCCCAGCCCCAACCCGTTGACATTATAAGTGTCCACATTGTTATTATCGACCTTTTGACTACATACCCACATCAGGCCCATCATATACAGGTAAAAGGCCGACTATGTATATGGTCGACAGGATCAATCATAGTCCACGTGGATGGTAAATGAAGCAAAACTTACATATCAAATCTTTAAAAAAAACAACGTGTGTCGACCATTTGTGTGTCGATCATTGTTATGTCGACCTTTTGATCCTGTCAACCTTAGATACAGTCGAACTTTTACCTATTGACCTTTTAACCCTGTCAACCTAATGCATGTCGACCCCATGGAGGCGACCTATTGACTGTCTATCTAGACTGTAGATCTATCAACCGCCATCCGTCATTTTCAAGTGTATTTCAAGATCACAGGAAAAAACCCTGTAGCCAATGTGCACAGAACAGTATTTCAGGAGATGACGGCTGATCCTCTGGGACGGAGTGACTTGTCCATTTGCATCATTCGGTGAGTGAGGGCAGGGCGGCATGTGAACGCAGGAGCCACAGGCTGACTGTGAGATATACAATAGAAGGAGTTGGGTTCTACAACAGCCCAGAGTAGTGAACTGAGGAAATGATTAGACTGAAGTGGAGAGATTGTGATATCAAACCACACTGACCACTACACAGGCCCACGTCCACTTCTCTCTATGGGGCAATTTTACCATACCTCCCAACTTCTATATCGGCTGATGCAGAACATGCCGCGCTGGAGGCGCCACTGTGGCCAAAAATGGGGCGGATCCTCGGGAAGGGTGGGGGCTCGTGCGTAGGGGCAGGCCCTATTGTCTCGACCCCCATTTTCAACATTTTGAAGCAGATGGGCAGACCCCAGCTAATCCTCCCTGCACACGGCATCTATTCAGTGATCACCGGCGGCTTTGCAGAGCACCGGTGATCACTGGCTCTCCCATTCTGCCCCCCGCCAGCGGGACACTGTGGCCTGCAGGTGGGACAGCAGGACAGTGTCCAATTAGTGGGACTGTCCTGCTGTATTCTGGACAGTTCGGAAGTATGAATTTACTAAGGTGGGAATTTTTTTAGAACTGGTGATGTTGCTCATAGCAACCAATCAGATTCTACTTAACATTTATCTAGCTGCTTCTAGAAGAGAATAGATAGAATCTGATTGGTTGCTATGGGTAACATCACCAGTTCTAAAAAAAAAAACCTCCCATCTTAGTAAATTTACCCTTATGATGGGTATAATTCTTATAATCTGTTATTATTCTGCATAAATGCATTATTGCACAGTACTACTTATCTTGACCTTTATGCTGTAATACTAATTATACTTCTCTGTATCTGCTCAGTCACCCTGTATGCGCAGCTGCACAGTACCAGCTTTCTTGATACGTGTTGTTCTTACAGAGATTGTTAGTAATGGAAATATGTTATTATATCCAGTGGGCAAGCGACGTTAGCATACCCTCCAATTGTACCTTTTTAATAGGTACAGTACCTTTTTTTTATGGTATGTACCGATTTTTGGCTCTCCAAACTTCCATTAAAAGTACAGGAAAAGGGGGGTGACCACGCCCCCTTTACCCGTGGCCACGCCCTTTTTTATATAATTTGTACCGATTGTTATGTGTAAAATGTTGGAGGGTATGCGTTAGGGGTACTAATGCTTTATGTAATTATCATGATTCAACAATTCTTGGATATTGCACTTATATTTTGGTAATTACCTAATTCCACCTGCCTCTTGCAGGGTCTCTAGCTGCCCCAAGCTTATCATGCAAGCCTTAAACTTCTATCAGAGAAATTATGTTTTTACCTTCCCCAAACTTTTGCTTACTGTTTGCAGGGGATGACAAAAAGGCACACAGCCACACGGTTCACTAAACAAACACAGCAGCATCTTCCTCAGAGGGGATGTGTTCATCAAACAAGGAAACATTCTCAGTGTCTGGGTGATAATTATGCAATTTATTTTTCAACAAAACCAAAATATCTGCCATTGACTTCAACAGTACAGTGCCACCTAGTGGCCAAATTATCACAGCAAAAAATACAAGTATGTTTTATTAAGCTACAATCTGAGATCAAAGAGATTTTATGCATGTACTCAGTGTCGGACTGGGGCATAAAGGGCCCACCGGGGGAATGAAGTTACTTGTACAGTATGTGACACTTGCTTACTGTATATTACTGTGAATAAAGTACTGCATAAGCCATGCATGTCCAAACTGCGGCCCTCCAGCTGTTGAGAAACTACACATCGCAGCATGCCCTGACACAGCTTTAGCATTCTCTGACAGCAAAACTGTGTCAGGGCATGCTGGGATATGTAGTTTCACAACAGCTGGAGGGCCGCAGTTTGGACATGCCTGGCATAAAGTATGATTACTGAGCAGCATTACACCCAAGAGAATGAGCTGGTAATTAAGGTGAACAGCTTAGCATTCTGTAATTGGGAGTGTAATGGGAAAATTAACGGAAAAGCTATTTTTTTTCCCTACAATCAGAAAATAAATAAGATAATTGATCAAATCGGTTACAAAGCATCCCAGGATTTAAAAACAATAAAAGAGGATAAATTCTGGCCTCATGAAAGGACTGCACCAATCAGGAGTTACAGCCAGGGTCAGACTGGCCCACAGGGGAAACCACCGGTGGGCCCCACTGCCTGTGGGGCCATCTCCTCCTCTAGGGATTAGGTTCCAGACATTATCCTAGTGCGCTTTAATTAAACATTATACATGTTACCTTATACAGCACAGGACTATGGGCCCAGCCCATGCACTCTCTAGCGGTTAGCCGGGTCTCTTTGGTGGTTGGCCACACCTCCACTATTGCCTGGCCACACCCTTAAGCATGGGCCCCTACCACTGCATTTCCCCGGTGGGCCCTTCTTGTCCCAGTCCGACACTATCTATTACATATCTAACAGCCAATTATCTATTACATATTTGACAGTGAGTATATGGCCATAGATCCCGTGATTAGGTAAAGGAGCGGACGAATAAAGCACAATTATTAAGATATAGCTCAGGTTTTAAACACAATAGATAGATGTATACATTTAAATGTCTCACAATTGTAAAATAACACCCATGTGAGCTTAAGTTTGCTCAGACCATAAAATCCACCCCATAGTTATTTAAGGGACCAAATAAGGCAAAACAAAATATATTCCAGCATGTCCTGTGAAGTTGGTGATGGCAAAATACTATAGGTACTGTGGGAAAACCAGGGCACTTGGGAACCCTTAGAAAATCACATAGGCCATTTAGGATTTGGGCTCATTATAGGACCTCCTGGTAAGTTCATTGGCCAGTACAAGCCTTGGTAACACATTCTTTGTAGCAATCAATGTGATCAGGTCTACAGGCAATGTATAGCTGTGTATTTTTCCAGCGATATGAGTATCTGGTGAGTGTCAGCTGTCATGGACGCGTCCCCTTGAGAATACGGATCACAGTTCAGGTTAGCGACATCAAGACAAGTCTCCTGCAATGACAGCGCAACGTGTAGACGTTCTCAGTGGCTTGCAGTGCTGTCTGTCCTGGATTACTCACCACAAAAGCACTTCTAGGCATAGTTACCACAGTGAGCCAGGGAACACATGGAGGTCAGCAGCAGATTCATAGGCATCATGTGATAATTCCAGGGTAGTATAAATAAAGCAATCATTCTGAGGACATGTTATAGACGTGGTGCTATAGAAGATCCAAATATAGAATCAATAGGGGGTCTGTGTGTTCACCGCTTGTCCTTAATCAGCCATATGTCATCGACGATGTCACCATCCTAGGGACAACACAAAACCAGATCACACGTCTCATCTTCCCTGGATGCCCCCACCCCACAAGTGCTGATTATCTCAAGACGTTCAGGGGAAAGTTCCTATTTTATACATTCAGTATAAAGTTCAGATATAAACAAAACCTATAAAATACTTTTTCTCTTGGTATCCAACATGAGACATCTTCAGTTATATTTTTTACAATTTTACTCTTAAATAACATTATTTATTTCAATGTATTATTAAAGGGATGTAGTTATGTGGCTAGCGGTCACAACACCTCCCCCTACATCCGGCCCCCTCACAATCCTGACGGACGGCATGCTGACCAACAGGGACTATTCCCACTAAGGGACTATTCCCACTAGTGGGTGTCCACGACACCCATAGAGTGCGAATAGAATCCGTGGCGACATCAGGTCGCCACCGAGCCCACAAGGGGCTTGTTGTGCTCGCCCCACCCCTATGCTGGCATTCTGCTGCCGTGATAAAGCCATCACACATACTTCACCCTTATTAAATGCTGTAGGGGAGGCGGCATCCTCGGATCCCGGTACTGGAGGGAGACGCGGCACTTGGCTGCGACCTGCATTATTTATTTCTCATAAAGACAGATAACTTGTTATTGGGGATTACTGGGGAAGTCATGCAGACATCTGATGACCCCTGCTGTCTAACTATTGGTAATGGAAGCTGGCGCACAGGACAGGTCCGGAACACACCATATATGATACTATAATACACAATCCAAACAGGACAGACCATATATAATACACTGCTCAAAAAAAATAAGAATTTACTCACCGGTAATTCTATTTCTCGTAGTTCGTAGTGGATGCTGGGAACTCCGTAAGGACCATGGGGAATAGCGGGCTCCGAAGGAGACTGGGCACATCTAAGAAAGAATTAGGACTACCTGGTGTGCACTGGCTCCTCCCTCTATGCTCCTCCTCCAGACCTCAGTTAGGAAACTGTGCCCGGAAGAGCTGACACAATAAGGAAAGGATTTGGAATCCCGGGTAAGACTCATACCAGCCACACCAATCACACCGTACAACTCGTGATACTATACCCAGTTAACAGTATGAATAACAATTGAGCCTCTCAACAGATGGCTCCAAACAATAACCCTTTAGTTAAGCAATAACTATATACAGGTATTGCAGACAATACGCACTTGGGATGGGCGCCCAGCATCCACTACGGACTACGAGAAATAGAATTACCGGTGAGTAAATTCTTATTTTCTCTGACGTCCTAGTGGATGCTGGGAACTCCCTAAGGACCATGGGGATTATACCAAAGCTCCCAAACGAGCGGGAGAGTGCGGATGACTCTGCAGCACCGAATGAGCAACTCAAGGTCCTCCTCAGCCAGGGTATCAAACTTGTAGAATTTTTGCAAATGTGTTTGAACCCGACCAAGTAGTAGCTCGGCAAAGTTGTAAAGCCGAGACCCCTCGGGCAGCCGCCCAGAAAGAGCCCACTTTCCTCGTGGAAAGGGCTTTTACAGATTTAGGATGCGGCAGTCCAGCCGCAGAATGTGCAAGTTGAATCGTGCTACAGATCCAGCGAGCAATAGTCTGCTGTGAAGCAGGAGCACCCAGCTTGTTGGGTGCATACAGGATAAATAGCGAGTCAGTCTTCCTGACTCTAGCCGTCCTGGAAACATAGATTTTCAGGGCCCTGACTACATCTAGCAACTTGGAATCCTCCAAATCCCGAGTAGCCGCAGGCACCACAATAGAGTGGATCAAATGAAACGTTGATACCACCTTAGGAAGAAATTGGGGACGAGTCCTCAATCCGCCCTATCCATATGGAAAATCAGATAAGGGCTTTTACAAGACAAAGCCGCCAATTCTGACACACGCCTGGCCGAAGCCAAGGCCAACAGCATGACCACTTTCCACGTGAGATATTTTAGCTCCACGGTTTTAAGTGGCTCAAACCAATGCGACTTTAGGAAATCCAACACCACGTTGAGATCCCAAGGTGCCACTGGAGGCACAAAAGGGGGCTAAATATGCAGCACTCCCTTAACAAAAATCTGAACTTCAGGCCGTGAAGCCAGTTCTTTTTGGAAGAAAATCGACAGAGCCGAAATCTGGACCTTAATGGAACCCAATTTGAGGCCCATAGTCACCCCTGACTATAGGAAGTGCAGAAAACGACCCAGCTGAAATTCCTCCGTTGGGGCCTTCCTGGCCTCACACCACGCAACATATTTTCGCCATATGCGGTGATAATGTATTGCGGTCACATCCTTCCTAGCTTTAATCAGCGTAGGGATGACTTCCTCCGGAATGCCCTTTTCCTTCAGGATCCGGTGTTCAACCGCCATGCCGTCAAACGTAGTCGCGGTAAGTCTTGGAACAGACAGGGCCCCTGCTGCAGCAGGTCCTGTCTGAGCGGCAGAGGCCATGGGTCCTCTGAGACCATTTCTTGAAGTTCTGGGTACCAAGCTCTTCTTGGCCAATCCGGAACAATGATTATAGTTATTACTCTTCTCCTTCTTATTCTCCTCAGTACCTTGGGTATGAGAGGAAGAGGAGGGAACACATAAACCGACTGGTACACCCACGGTGTCACTAGAGCGTCCACAGCTATCGCCTGAGGGTCCCTTGACCTGGCGCAATATCTTTTTAGCTTTTTATTGAGACGGGACGCCATCATGTCCACCTGTGGTCGTTCCCACCGGTGTACAATCAGCTTGAAGACTTCTGGATGAAGTCCCCACTCTCCCGGGTGGAGGTTGTGTCTGGAATGAACACTGCTGACAGTGCTATCACGTGATTCTCCGCCCATCGAACAATCCTTGTGGCTTCTGCCATTGCTATCCTGCTTTTTGTGCCGCCTTGTCGATTTACATGGGCGACAGCCGTGATGTTGTCTGACTGAATCAGCACCGGTTGTTTTTGAAGCAGGGATTCTGTATTACTCAGGGCATTGTAAATGACCCCTAGTTCCAGAATATTTATATGCAAGGAAGTTTTTGTCCTTGGACGTTTTCTTCCCTGAGTGACTGCCCCCCATCCTCGGAGGCTTGCATTCGTGGTCACCAGGACCCTGTATGCCGAATCTGCGGCCTTCACGAAGATGAGCACTCTGCAGCCACCACAGCAGAGACACCCTGGCCCTTGGTGACAGGGTGATCCACCGATGCATCTGAAGATGCGATTCGGACCACTTGTCCAAGAGATCCCACTGGAAGATCCTCGCATGGAACCTGCCAAAGGGAAACGCTTCGTAAGAGCTACCATCTTTCCCAGGATTCGCGTGCAGTGATGCACCGACACCTGTTTTGGTTGCAGGAGGTCCCTGACCAGAGATGATAATTCCTGGGCCTTCTCCTCCGGGAGAAAAACCTTCTTCTGTTCTGTGTCCAGAATCATACCCAGGAACAGCAGACGCGTCGCGGGAATCAGCTGCGACTTTGGGATATTCAGGATCCAGCCGTGCTGATGCAGCACTTCCTGAGATAGTGCTACGCTGACTAGCAACTGCTCCTTGGACCTCGCCTTTTCAGGATATCGTCCAAGTACGGGATAATTATAACTCCCTTCTTTCTAAGGAGTATCATCATTTTGGCCATTACCTTGGTAAATACCCTCGGTGCCGTGGACAGACCAACCGGCAACGTCTGGCATTGGTAATGACAGTCCTGTACCACAAACCTGAGGTACTCCTGGTGAGGTGGGTACATGGGGACACCCTCTTCCAGGCTTGTATAACTGCCCTGGGCGATTCCATCTTGAACTTGAACTTCCTTATATAAGTGTTCAAGAATTTTAAATTTAGGATGGGTCTCACCGAACCATCTGGTTTCGGTACCACAACAATGTGGAATAGTAACCCCGCCCCTGTTGAAAGGGGGGGGGGGGGGTACCTTGATTATCACCTGCTGGAAGTACAGCTTGTGAATAGCGTCCAGTACTACCTCCCTTTCTTTGGGAGCAGCCGGCAAGGCAGATTTGAGGTAACGGCGAGGGGGAGTGACCTCTAACTCCAGCTTGTATCCCTGAGATACCACTTGTAGAACCCAGGGATCTACCTGTGAGCGAATCCACTGGTCGCTGAAGTTCCGGAGACGCGCCCCCACCGCACCTGGCTCCGCCTGTGGAGCCCCAGCGTCATGCGGTGGACTTTAGAGGAAGCGGGGGAGGATTTTGGTTCCAGGGAACTGGCTGTCTGGTGCAGCTTTTTCCCTCTTCTCCTGCCTCTGGGCAGAAAGGAAGCGCCTCTGACCCGCTTGCCTTTTCGTGGCCGAAAGGACTGTACCTGATAATACGGTGCTTTCTTCGGCTGTGAGGAAACCTGAGGTAAAAATGTCGACTTCCCAGCTGTTGCTGTGGATACTAGGTCCGAGAGACCCTCCCCAAACAATTCCTCACTCTTATAAGGCAAAACCTCCATGTGCCTTTAGAATCAGCATCACCTGTCCACTGCCGAGTCCATCTGGCAGAAATGGACATTGCATTAATTTTAGATGCCAGCCGGCAAATATCCCTCGGTGCATCTCTCATATATAAGACCACGTCTTTAAAATGCTCTATGGTTAGCAAAATAGTATCCCTGTCTAGTATCCATATTATCTGACAGGGTATCGGACCAAGCTGCTGCAGCACTACACACTGAAGCAATTGCAGGTCTCAGTATAATACCTGAGTGTGTATATACAGACTTCAGGATAGCTTCCTGCTTTTTATCAGCAGGCTCCTTTAAGGCGGCTTTATCCTGAGACGGCAGTGCCACCTTTTTTGCCAAGCGTGTGAGCGCCTTCTCCACCCTAGGGGACGTCTCCCAACGTAACCTGTCGTTTGGCGGGACAGGGTACGCCATCAGTAACGTTTTAGAAATTACTATTTTCTTATCGGGGGAATCCCACTTCACACACTTTATTCAATTCATCTGATGGGGGAAGAACCACTGGATGCTTTTTCTCCCCAACTATAATACCCTTTTTTGTGGTAACTGGGTTAATGTCAGAAATGTGCAACACATTTTTCATTGCCGTAATCATACAACGGATGGCCCTTGTGGATTTTACATTTGTCTCATCGTCGTCTACACTGGAGTCAGACTCCGTGTCGACATCTGTGTCTGCCATCTGAGGTAGCGGGCGTTTTTAAGCCCCTGATGGCTTTTGAGACGCCTGGGCAGGCACGAGCTGAGAAGCCGGCTGTCCCACTGCTGTACGTCATCTAGCCTTTTATGTAAAGGAGTTGACACTGTCGGTTAATACCTTCCACATATCCACCCACTCTGGTGTCGACCCCGCAGGGGGTGACATCACACTTATCGGCACCTGCTCCGCCTCCATATAATCTTCCTCATCAATCATGTCGACACAGCCGTACCGACACACACGCGCACACACACACACACACACACACACACACACACACACGGAATGCTCTGACTGAGGACAGGACCCCACAAAGTCCTTTGGGGAGACAGAGAGAGAGTATGCCAGCACACACCAGAGCGCTATATAATGCAGGGATTCACACTATACAGAGTGATTTTTCCCCTATAGCTGCTATAAATATACAGTTTGCGCCTATATTTTGTGCCCCCCTCTCTTTTTCACCCTATTGAGCCTGGAAACTGCAGGGGAGAGCCTGGGGAGCGTCCCTCCAGCGGAGCTGTGAGAGGAAATGGCGCCAGTGTGCTGAGGGAGATAGCCCCGCCCCCTTCTCGGCGGACTTCTCCCGCTTTTTTAAGGATATTTTTGGCAGGGGATTTTACACATATATAGTCTTACTGACTATATTATGTGTTTTATGCCAATATAAGGTACTCTTATTGCAGCCCAGGGCGCCCCCCCCCAGCGCCCTGCACCCATCAGTGACCGGAGTGTGTGGTGTGCATGGGGAGCAATGGCGCACAGCTGCAGTGCTGTGCGCTACCTTAATGAAGACCAGAGTCTTCAGCCGCCGATTTCCTGGACGTTCTTCTTGCTTCTGGCTCTGCAAGGGGGACGGCGGTGCGGCTCCGGGACCGGACGACCGAGGCTGGGCCTGTGTTCGATCCCTCTGGAGCTAATGGTGTCCAGTAGCCTAGAAGCCCAAGCTAGCTGCAAGCAGGTAGGTTCGCTTCTCTCCCCTAAGTCCCTCGTAGCAGTGAGTCTGTTGCCAGCAGATCTCACTGAAAATAAAAAAACCTAAATATATACTTTCTTTTCTAGGAGCTCAGGAGAGCCCCTAGTGTGCAACCAGCTCGGCCGGGCACAGAATTCTAACGGAGATCTGGAGGAGGGGCATAGAGGGAGGAGCCAGTGCACACCAGGTAGTCCTAATTCTTTCTTAGATGTGCCCAGTCTCCTTCGGAGCCCGCTATTCCCCATGGTCCTTACGGAGTTCCCAGCATCCACTAGGACGTCAGAGAAATAAAGGGAACACTTAAACAACACAATGTAACTCCAAGTCAATCACACTTCTGTGAAATCAAACTGTCCACTTAGGAAGCAACACTGATTGACAATCAATTTCACATGCTGTTGTGCAAATGGAATAGACAACAGGTGGAAATTATAGGCAATTAGCAAGACACCCCCAATAAAGGAGATGTTCTGCAGGTGGTGACCACAGACCACTTCTCAGTTCCAATGCTTTCTGGCTGATGTTTTGGTCACTTCTGAAAGCTGGCGGTGCTTTCACTCTAGTGGTAGCATGAGACGGAGTCTACAACCCACACAAGTGGCTTAGGTAGTGCAGCTCATCCAGGATGGCACATCAATGCGAGCTGTGGCAAGAAGGTTTGCTGTGTCTGTCAGCGTAGTGCCCAGAGCATGGAGGTGCTACCAGGAGACAGGCCAGTACATCAGGAGACGTGGAGGAGGCCGTAGGAGGGCAACAACCCAGCCGCAGGACCGCTACCTCCGCCTTTGTGCAAGGAGGAACAGGAGGAGCACTGCCAGAGCCCTGCAAAATGACTTCCAGCAAGCCACAAATGTGCATGTGTCTACTCAAACGATCAGAAACAGACTCCATGAGGGCGGTATGAGGGCCCGACGTCCACAGGTGGGGGTTGTGCTTACAGCCCAACACCGTGCAGGACGTTTGGCATTTGCTAGAGAACACCAAGATTGGCAAATTCGCCACTGGCGCCCTGTGCTCTTCACAGATGAAAGCAGGTTCTCACTGAGCACATGTGACAGACGTGACAGAGTCTGGAGACGCCAAGGAGAATGTTCTGCTGCCTACAACATCCTCCAGCATGACCGGTTTGGCAGTGGGTCAGTAATGGTGTGGGGTGGCATTTCTTTGGGGGGCCGCACAGCCCTCCATGTGCTCGCCAGAGGTAGCCTGATTGCCATTAGGTACCGAGATGAGATCCTCAGACCCCTTTTGAGACCATATGCTGGTGCGGTTGGCCCTGGGTTCCTCCTAATGCAAGACAATGCTAGACCTCATGTGGCTGGAGTGTGTCAGCAGTTCCTGCAAGACAAAGGCATTGATGCTATGGACTGGCCCGCCCGTTCCCCAGACCTGAATCCAATTGACCACATCTGGGACATCATGTCTCGCTCCATCCACCAACACCACGTTGCACCACAGACTGTCCAGGAGTTGGTGGATGCTTTAGTCCAGGTCTGGGAGGAGATCCCTCAGGAGACCATCCACCACCTCATCAGGAGCATGCCCAGGCGTTGTAGGGAGGTCATACTCTGGACACTACGCTGACAGACACAGCAAACCTTCTTCCCACAGTTCGCATTGATGTGCCATCCTGAATGAGCTGCACTACCTGAGCCACTTGTGTGGGTTGTAGGGAGGTCATACAGGCACGTGGAGGCCACACACACACTACTGAGCCTCATTTTGACTTGTTTTAAGGACATTACATCAAAGTTGGATCAGCCTGTAGTGTGTTTTTCCACTTTAATTTTGAGGGTGACTCCAAATCCAGACCTCCATGGGTTAATAAATTTGATTTCCAGTGATAATTTTTGTGTGATTTTGTTGTCAGCACATTCAACTATGTAAAGAACAACGTATTTCAAATATTTAATTCATTCAGATCTAGGATGTGTTATTTTAGTGTTCCCTTTATTTTTTTGAGCAGTGTATTATAATACACAATCGAAAATGCAAAAGTGCACACTTCAGTTACTAAGATAATAATAATAATTAATGAACTCTGCACATACACAGGAGTCTATTTACTAAGCCTTGGATGGAGATAAAGTGGACTGAGACAAAGTACCAGCCAATCAGCTCCTGTCATTTTTCAAACCCAGCCTGTAACATGGCAGTTAGAGAAGTGAGCCAGAGGAGAAATTTCCCATGGCAACCAATCAGCTGCTCCATACAACTGTATAGTATGCAAATTAGAAATGTTACGTCAATGCTGATTGGTTGCCATGGGCAACTTCTCCACTGGCTCACTTCTTCACTTTTATCACTGCTTAGTGCATGTCCCCCTTTATCTCCATCCAAGGCTTAGTAAATAGACACGATAGTTTTAATAAACTGACTGTTATGGTGCCCATACACTTATTAGATTATCGGTACTAGCATTCGAAGAGAAACCGAAGGACTGTTTGCACATTTTAGTACCTTTCGACGCGATGCGCGGGCACGCCAGTCGAATATCACATCTCATGATAGTATGTGCTGCACATAATATTTATCGAATCGCAGTGCGATCGCATGTGTTTCTAGAAACACATGCGATATATCGCACTGCGATGTGCGATGGGCACCCGCCGGGAGCGGCCAGAGGCCGCTCCCACTCGACAGTGACTTGCCCATGACGTGATTACCATGCGATCTATCACATGATCGCATGCTAATCTTTTTGGCAGTTCAGGTGCGATTTCATCGCACCTGAACTGCCGGTGCGATGCCCCGCGATGTCGTGTCGCGGGGCATCACACAAGTGTATGGGCACCATTAGTAAAAGCATGAGGTTCTTAGAGCACATTTTACTCAAACTGTAGTTTCCCATCTAGCCTCTGAGATACAAGTTATATTGGTAGGAACCATGTTGCTCTGATTAAACACCCCTATGGATGGATGGGTAGGACGCTGGGCCAAATGGAAGATATAGGGCAGAATGTAATGGAGTCTGAGTTTGCCCGATGTGTGGGATGCCGGCTGAAATAGGATGTTTTTTTAAAGGGGCAGTCATTTCCAAGGCATAACCATGCCTTGTAAACTATTGCCCTTTTTAAAAAAAGTCAGAGTTTGGCGGCATCCCACATATCGGGTGAAGTCAGACTCCATACATCCCGCCCATAGAACCTGATGGAAGGAAAGAACGACCTGGCCGATCTCTACCCTGTTTTAAACCTTTTGGTAACCTTAACATTGCTTGATCCTTCTTATGCC
This sequence comes from Pseudophryne corroboree, assembly GCF_028390025.1. Classification (NCBI taxonomy): domain Eukaryota; kingdom Metazoa; phylum Chordata; class Amphibia; order Anura; family Myobatrachidae; genus Pseudophryne; species Pseudophryne corroboree. The sequence goes on along the minus strand of NC_086451.1, from coordinate 416,941,923 downwards.
TATCCCAAGCATATTTAAATGACTCTGCATTAGCCTCTCCCCTCTCCGACAGTCACTGCCTTCCAAATACACAAAATTCCAACCACCTTGGGGGGAATTCAATTGTTTGACAAGTCAGTTGGGTGTCTGTTTTTTACCCTATCTAACAGACAGGAAAAAACAGACACCCAACTGACTTTTCAAACAATTGAATATCCCCCTGAAAGTTTATGCAATCGAAATTTTTTCAGAGTTCAACATATATTTAATGGTTGTCTGGATGGTGTATATTCAGTCACAGCAGCATAGCTCGTTCTAAATGTATAACATACCCATACCATTACACCAACACCAGCCTGACACCAGGCAGGATGGATTCATGTTGTTTACAGTAAGATTCTGACTGTACCACCTGCATTTCACAGCAGAGAGATTTATCAAACTAGGAAACATTTTTTTTTTCCATCTCCAATTGTCCAGTTTCTGAACCTGTGCTCATTGTAGCCTGAGTATCCTGTTCTTTGCTGACAGGAGTGGCACCTGGTGAGATATCCTGCCGCTGTAGCCAATCCATGTCACAGCTGTACTTGCTGTGCGTTCAGAGATACACTGTTATAAGGCATGGTTATTTGAGTTATTGGGCCTAATTCAGACCTGAACGTAGCTAAATTTAGCACATCTACGATCAGTCACACAGACATGCGGGAGGACGCCCAGCATAGGGCTAGTCCACCCCGCATGGCAGGCCCGCCCCCCCCCCCCCCCCCCCCCCAGCACAAGTACAAAAAAGCATTGCACAGCTTTTGTACTTTAGGATTAGCTCCCTGCCAGTGCGGCTTCTGCGCACTGGCAGGAGCTACTCGTCGCTGTGAGGGTCCCCCTCAACGGTCCGGGCACGCCTGCATTGCCCGGACCGCGCCCCCAAACGGCGGCCAAGCGCCACCGGCCCGCCCCCTCCCACCTCTGCCTGTCCATCGGCACAGGCTATCGCAGTGCTGAGACAGCCGCCGGCATGCGCAGTTCACACCTGATCGGCTGCTGTAAGAAAATGCAGAGCACCGATCAAGTATAGTATTCCTCTGCATTACAAGATAACACAATATTGTAATGTGTATAATGTTTTGTAACTATAGGCGAGTTCATTCGTAAATTGAACTACACATCTCAATGAAATGTCCCTCACCTAGGATGCGAGCCTGCAAAGCATCAATGCCCGGAGACATTTCAGGGAAATCCCAAAGACTTTGTTGAGATTAACTAGTCACAGGGAAGAAGGATTCATCTTAACATTTTGGGAATGGTGTACCAAGAGCGTTATGGCCCAAACGTATTAAGCTTTAACAAGAAATAAAGTGGAGATGGATAAAAAGAGTGATAAATGACCAGTCAATCAGCTCCTAACTGCCATTTTTCAAACACAGTCTGTGACATGGCAGTTAGGAAGCTGATTAGCTGGTCCGTTATCCCTCTTTATCCGTCTCCACTTTATCACTTTTTAAGGCTTCATACATTTGGGGGTATAGGGGCAGATGTATTAACCTGTAGAAGGCATAAGGAAGTGATAAACCAGTGATAAGCGCACGGTGGTAAACGCACCAGCCAGTCAGCTCCTAACTGTCAATTTGCATATTGGAGCTGATTGGCTAGTGCGTTTATCACCTTGCACTTATCACTGGTTTATCACTTCCTTAATACATCTGCCCCATAATCACTGAATGCTACAGAAATTGTGTGCCTTCCAACACTGGAGTTGTGCAGATAGGGACACTTCAAGGAGGGGGCGTACCTGTGTCTCAGAGGGGCTGCCCCTTATTCCTCTCCGATCTGCCTTGTATCACCCATTAACTGTCAGAACCTATTGGTCTTGATAACTGTCAGCAGCTGTGTAATGGATATTAGTCCACACGAAGAATGGTCTTACAAGGGATTGGTGCATTAGCAATGCAGCAACACAGGGTATACAGCAGAATCAGGTATTTGCAGGGTTAATAGTGATATATGCAGAAGGGTAGATGCAACCTGGTTGCTGTGTGTGTGGCTGTTCTGGAGGCTGCAGGCTCTATATAAGGATCCAGAAAAGATATTTATACAGAAACTACAACTAGGCCCATTATAAAGAGCCGAATATTCATAAAAGAAAGCTCTATGTTGCTTGGTTCCATTACCCTATAACCATTTTTGGGTGGACCAACTGATTCAATCAACTTTAAAATTTATATATGGAATATGGATGCCTTCATTCATGAAGTTTTTTTCCTTTGTGATACCCTATACAAACCCCTGAAGAAGTCATCTTGACGAAACGCGTTAGCTCAAATCAGTTACGGTCTTCTGTTCAGTTCACCACTACACCTTTTTGAACCCACACCTGCAAAGGTGAAGGTGATTGTTCCAACTGTTGAAACTGACGGATCTCCTGTGCCGTATCTTGATGTAATTTTAAATATATATGTATTCTTTAAATAACAAGTCTTTTGGTATAATATCTAATTAGGCCATTGGCCATTTCTTTCGGGTGATTTTTTGGTGTGAGGATATATTTACAGGTAACGCTATATGGTAAAAAAAAAAAAACCACACCGTGGAGAAAACTCTCTTGGAACACACATGGAAATGAAAAATTGAATCCAAGCATGTTTTAAGGCTATATACTAAGCGCAATTGGTTTTTCTTTGTTTAAATTGTTTCGTGGGAGCTCACTAACAGGGACTCTTTCCAAATTGCTGCTGGTGATCTGACCGCAAGTTTAAGACATTTTGTGTATGTGTGTGTGTGTGTGTGTGTGTGTGTATATATATATATATATATATATAATCTATGCAATAGTCAGCAGCACTCCATACTAAACAATACAAGTGAATTAGGCCGGTGCCCTCCGTATAACATTCCCAGCAGGGATGTCTCCAAACATAACACACAGTCGGCGGCACTCACGGCTCCCTCAGCGGGGAATAAAACGAGACCGAGTCACGAAGAAAGTCAGCGTTTCAATGTTATAAATAAAACATGTCCTGATGAAAATGTTTTATTTATAACATTGAAACGCTGACTTTCTTCGTGACTCGGTCTCGTTTTATTCCCCGCTGAGGGAGCCGTGAGTGCCGCCGACTGTGTGTTATATATATATATATATATATATATATATATATACATACACACACACACACACTCTTCATTATGGCGGGGAGCCTTGGGGCATGTCCTTCCACTATGGAGTATCCCATAAAAAGTCGTACGTGTGCACTAGAGCATGTGTACCGGGGGTTGATCTGATGTCAGTGCTGCTCTGTGTATGTATAGAATTTTTCATGGTCAACATTTTGGCACTGTTGACTTTATGTCAATGTCTACACTGTGAATGTTGAACTCCTTATCCATGTCGATACTCTGAATTATGGTATCAACATATTCTAGAATACCCCAGTAATTAGATGTCATCAGTCTTAATAAAATACAATAAATTACTTCATATTTTCACCTTCCTGTTCCATAATTTCTGTTAGTCACTATGGGAATGCTGGGGAGAGCTGCCTGAAATACCCCATCCGAACTCCTTCGGCTGCATACACCCCAGTCATACACGTTACACTCACCTGATCATCTGAGACCTGCTGGATGTGGATGTGGGTCTTGTTCGCTATGTCAATACGTGTATAGCCATAATCATCAATCCTCACTGCGCTCCAGTTCTGGTGCAGTGGAAAGAAGGGGTCCAGCCTCTCACTACAGCCCTGAAATAGGGAATCAGAAACTCACAGCGAAAGACTGCTATGTTTATATAAGAGACTTAACATAAACCCACTCACATATGTCCACCACAGGGAGACATCTTCTGGACACCTCAGATGACAGGCTTATTCTAATAATCTAAAATACGCCTAGATATTAAACTGGGATGGACAGAGATGTCTGAAGCTGCACTATAATGCAGAAAAGAAGAACTCTAGGACCTGCAATTACTGAACATACAGCTCTAGGAATTGTAATACTCAACAAAGAAACGCTAGGGGCTGCAGTTACTCTGCATAGAACTCTAGGAGCTGTAGTAACTCAGCAAAGAACTCAAGGAGTTGCAGTTACTCAGCATAGAACTCTAGGAGCTTTAGTAACTCAGCAAAGAACTCAAGGAGTTGCAGTTACTCAGCATAGAACTCTAGGAGCTGTAGTAACTCAGCAAAGAACTCAAGGAGTTGCAGTTACTCAGCATAGAACTCTAGGAGCTGTAGTAACTCAGCAAAGAACTCAAGGAGTTGCAGTTACTCAGCATAGAACTCTAGCAGCTGCAGTTACTCAGCATATAACTCTAGCAGCTGCAGTTACTCAGCATAGAACTCTAGCAGCTGCAGTTACTCAGCATAGAACTTTAGGAGCAGCAGTTTCTCAGCATAGAACTTTAGGAGCAGCAGTAACTCAGCATAGAACTCTAGCAGCTGCAGTTACTCAGCATATAAGTAACAGAAAAATACAGTCTCACTTTCTGCGCTCCAAATGTCCCCTTGTTTTAAACGAATCTCACAGCGATGTCATGATATGCATGAAAAAAAGAGAAACAAAATACAATAGTGTAATCCTGTATGGACACTACAGTTCTTTCCACTGTGTAAAGGGGAAACTAGGTGATGAAGATGGTCCCAGAAAAGAGATACGACGTCCACCTTCTTATGGGGTCACCCAAAAGTGATGCCGTGAAGATACGGTAATGAATCCTTACGTGTATGCTTACTTGAAAAAGTGAGATAGAAAGCACATAAAGGTTTCTTTTCCGTGGATATTATTTTCTCTTTCGCCCGTATAATGAGTATGGATATCACTCATATGGTGGGTATGAAATTAAAAAAGGGAAGCCAATTGGGGCAAAGGAAACCCTTTTTATTTAAAATTCACAAATAAAACACAAATAGACAACCGGCCATACCAATTTGGGGAACAGAGATGGAATTCGACTGACATGAAATGATCCGGATATCACAACAATTTGTCATATGCTCCCCTCAATGGATGAACCGGTTAGGACATCAATATTGCACTATATTGTCCTAACCGGTTCATCCATTGAGGGGAGCATATGACAAATTGTTGTGATATCCGGATCATTTCATGTCAGTCGAATTCCATCTCTGTTCCCCAAATTGATATGGCCGGTTGTCTATTTGTGTTTTATTTGTGAATTTTAAATAAAAAGGGTTTCCTTTGCCCTAATTGGCTTCCCTTTTTTAAATTCATACCCACCATATGAGTGATATCCATACTCATTATACGGGCGAAAGAGAAAATAATATCCACGGAAAAGAAACCTTTATGTGCTTTCTATCTCACTTTTTCAAGTAAGCATACACGTAAGGATTCATTACCGTATCTTCACGGCATCACTTTTGGGTGACCCCATAAGAAGGTGGACGTTGTATCTCTTTTCTGGGACCATCTTCATCACCTAGTTTCCCCTTTACACAGTGGAAAGAACTGTAGTGTCCATACAGGATTACACTATTGTATTTTGTTTCTCTTTTTTTCATGCATATCATGACATCGCTGTGAGGATCGTTTAAAACAAGGGGACATTTGGAGCGCAGAAATTGAGACTGTATTTTTCTGTTACATATTGTCTTTGTAGGTTGGTGACCTATTTGTACTGTCTTCTGCTGCTCCATTTTGCAGCGCCTTAGAAAGATTTCTTTATTTATTGCAGTTACTCAGCATATAACTCTAGCAGCTGCAGTTACTCAGCATATAACTCTAGCAGCTGCAGCTACTCAGCAGAGAACTCTAGCAGCTGCAGTTACTCAGCATATAACTCTAGCAGCTGCAGTTACTCAGCATAGAACTTTAGGAGCTGCAGTTACCCAGAATAGAACTCTAGGAGCTGCAGCTACTCAGCATAGAACTCTAGTAGCTGCAGTTACCCAGAATAGAACTCTAGGAGCTGCAGCTACTCAGCATAGAACTCTAGTAGCTGCAGTTACCCAGAATAGAACTCTAGGAGCTGCAGCTACTCAGCATAGAACTCTAGTAGCTGCAGTTACCCAGAATAGAACTCTAGGAGCTGCAGCTACTCAGCATAGAAGTCTAGGAACTAAAAGTACGCAACATAGCACTTTAGGAACTATAATTACTCAGCACTGAACACTAAGAAATGTACTTCAAAAATATACAGTACATTTATGCTCCTGTGATCTGGAAAGTGGCCTTGTCATTATAGCTCACACATTGATAATGAGATAGCAGCAAACCACAATGTTTCCCTCACCGCAGATCCTGTGGTTATGTGGACTGGAGCCTGGGGATTGGTATATGGAGCATCAGCAGATCCGTTATAAACCTGCAACAAAAGATCTAAGTGAGAAATCTCTATACATATTTACAAACTGAGCAGGAGTGGATCTAGGCACGGGCAAGCAGGGTGGGCGCCCGGGGCGCGGCCACAGTCACCCTGCAGGCGTCTGCCGCCCACCCGCACCCGGCATCCGCATTCCGCTCCCCGGCTGCAGCAGGTGCCGTGGGCTGTGTGTGCATCCGCTGCAGCAGGCACCATTGACAGACGCTAGAGGTCATAAATGACCTCTACTGTCTGTGCGGCGCTGCTATGGGAGAGACGTCATGACGTCTCTCCCATAGAGAGGAGCCGGCGGCCAGAGACGGAGCAGCATCGGTCGGGAAGCAGGAGCAGGGCTGGTGAGTATTGTTTTATTTTATTTTTTTTGTGTTTGCAAGGGCGCTACTACAGGGGGCACAGCTACAGGGGGCACAGCTACAGGGGGCACAACTACTGGAGGCACAGCTACAGGGGGCACAGCTACAGGGGGCACAGCTACTGGAGGCACAGCTACAGGGGGCACAACTACAGGGGGCACAGCTACAGGGGGCACAACTACTGGAGGCACAACTACTGGAGGCACAACTACTGGGGGCACAACTACTGGGGGCACAGCTACAGGGGGCACAGCTACATGGGGCACATCTACTGGAGGCACAGCTACAGGAGGCACAGCTACAGGGGGCACAACTACTGGGGGTACAGCTAAAGGGGGCACATCTACTGGAGGCACAACTACTGGAGGCACAGCTACAGGGGCACAGCAACATGGGACACAACTACTGGGGGCACAGCTACAGGGGACACAACTACTGGAGGCATAACTGTGGCAACGCCCCTTCCCTATGAAAACACGCCCCTATTTTTTGCTGCATGCCTTGAGGCGCGCACTAACTCTGTTTCACCTCTGTGGAGGAGAAGGGGGGGGGGGAGGGAAGTTGGGGTGGGGAGGTCTAGAACCGGCCCTGAAACTGAGGAATACTACTTACTGCCCGAGGGCTCCTCTACCAAAAGTACATCATTAAACGTTCTTCATGAAGCAGATAAGTAAAGATCTTATAGTATGGAATTCCTATGAGGAGCAATAATATACAGGGATAGCGTAGACTGGCGGTTTTGTTGTACTCACCGTACAGTTGTATACGGGCCACAGACGCTCGTAGGAATGCTCATGTGCCCAGATCTCTAGGTCCACCCCTGAGAACAAACATGTGGTATAGGTTATGTGCCCATTCCTGCTCCTGCATAGAGGATTGGTGATATGCAATAGTGCTACATGGCCCATTTTCTCAAGGTCAGTCAGTAAAAAATAAGAATTTACTTACCGATAATTCTATTTCTCGTAGTCCGTAGTGGATGCTGGGAACTCCGTAAGGACCATGGGGTATAGCGGCTCCGCAGGAGACTGGGCACAAAAGTAAAGCTTTAGGACTACCTGGTGTGCACTGGCTCCTCCCCCTATGACCCTCCTCCAAGCCTCAGTTAGGATACTGTGCCCGGACGAGCGTACACAATAAGGAAGGATTCATGAATCCCGGGTAAGACTCATACCAGCCACACCAATCACACCGTACAACTTGTGATATGAACCCAGTTAACAGCATGATAATAGAGGAGCCTCTGAATAGATGGCTCACAACAACAATAACCCGATTTAGTTAACAATAACTATGTACAAGTATTGCAGACAATCCGCACTTGGGATGGGCGCCCAGCATCCACTACGGACTACGAGAAATAGAATTATCGGTAAGTAAATTCTTATTTTCTCTGACGTCCTAGTGGATGCTGGGAACTCCGTAAGGACCATGGGGATTATACCAAAGCTCCCAAACGGGCGGGAGAGTGCGGATGACTCTGCAGCACCGAATGAGAGAACTCCAGGTCCTCCTCAGCCAGGGTATCAAATTTGTAGAATTTAGCAAACGTGTTTGCCCCTGACCAAGTAGCTGCTCGGCAAAGTTGTAAAGCCGAGACCCCTCGGGCAGCCGCCCAAGATGAGCCCACCTTCCTTGTGGAATGGGCTTTTACAGATTTTGGCTGTGGCAGGCCTGCCACAGAATGTGCAAGCTGAATTGTGCTACAAATCCAACGAGCAATAGTCTGCTTAGAAGCAGGAGCACCCAGCTTGTTGGGTGCATACAGGATAAACAGCGAGTCAGATTTTCTGACTCCAGCCGTCCTGGAAACATATATTTTCAGGGCCCTGACTACGTCCAGCAACTTGGAGTCCTCCAAGTCCCTAGTAGCCGCAGGTACCACAATAGGCTGGTTCAGGTGAAACGCTGAAACCACCTTAGGGAGAAATTGAGGACGAGTCCTCAATTCTGCCCTGTCCGTATGAAAAATCAGGTAAGGGCTTTTATAGGATAAAGCCGCCAATTCTGACACACGCCTGGCCGAAGCCAAGGCCAACAGCATTACCACTTTCCATGTGAGATATTTTAAGTCCACAGTGGTGAGTGGTTCAAACCAATGTGATTTTAGGAACCCCAAAACTACATTGAGATCCCAAGGTGCCACTGGAGGCACAAAAGGAGGCTGTATATGCAGTACCCCCTTGACAAACGTCTGAACTTCAGGAACTGAAGCCAGTTCTTTCTGGAAGAAAATCGACAGGGCCGAAATTTGAACCTTAATGGACCCCAATTTTAGGCCCATAGACACTCCTGTTTGCAGGAAATGCAGGAATCGACCCAGTTGAAATTCCTCTGTAGGGGCCTTCCTGGCCTCGCACCACGCAACATATTTACGCCAAATGCGATGATAATGCTTTGCGGTTACATCCTTTCTGGCTTTAATCAAAGTAGGGATGACTTCATCTGGAATGCCTTTTTCCTTCAGGATCCGGCGTTCAACCGCCATGCCGTCAAACGCAGCCGCGGTAAGTCTTGGAACAGACAGGGTCCTTGCTGGAGCAGGTCCCTTCTTAGAGGTAGAGGCCACGGGTCCTCTGTGAGCATCTCTTGAAGTTCCGGGTACCAAGTACTTCTTGGCCAATCCGGAGCCACGAGTATAGTTCTTACTCCTCTCCATCTTATAATTCTCAGTACCTTGGGTATGAGAGGCAGAGGAGGGAACACATACACCGACTGGTACACCCACGGCGTTACCAGAGCGTCCACAGCTATTGCTTGAGGGTCTCTTGACCTGGCGCAATACCTGTCCAGTTTTTTGTTGAGGCGGGATGCCATCATGTCCACCTTTGGTTTTTCCCAACGGTTCACAATCATGTGGAAGACTTCTGGGTGAAGTCCCCACTCTCCCGGGTGGAGGTCGTTCCTGCTGAGGAAGTCTGCTTCCCAGTTGTCCACTCCCGGAATGAACACTGCTGACAGTGCTATCACATGATTTTCCGCCCAGCGAAGAATCCTTGCAGCTTCTGCCATTGCCCTCCTGCTTCTTGTGCCGCCCTGTCTGTTTACGTGGGCGACTGCCGTGATGTTGTCCGACTGGATCAGCACCGGCTGACCTTGAAGCAGCGGTCTTGCTAGGCTTAGAGCATTGTAAATGGCCCTTAGCTCCAGGATATTTATGTGAAGTGATGTCTCCAGGCTTGACCACAAGCCCTGGAAATTCCTTCCCTGTGTGACTGCTCCCCAGCCTCGCAGGCTGACATCCGTGGTCACCAGGACCCAGTCCTGAATGCCGAATCTGCGGCCCTCTAGAAGATGAGCACTCTGTAACCACCACAGGAGAGACACCCTTGTCTTTGGTGACAGGGTTATCCGCTGATGCATCTGAAGATGCGATCCGGACCATTTGTCCAGCAGGTCCCACTGGAAAGTTCTTGCGTGGAATCTGCCGAATGGGATTGCTTCGTAGGAAGCCACCATTTTTCCCAGGACCCTTGTGCATTGATGCACTGAGACTTGGCCTGGTTTTAGGAGGTTTCTGACTAGCTCGGATAACTCCCTGGCTTTCTCCTCCGGGAGAAACACCTTTTTCTGGACTGTGTCCAGGATCATCCCTAGGAATAGAAGACGCGTCGTCGGGATCAGCTGCGATTTTGGAATATTGAGAATCCAACCGTGCTGCCGCAACACTACCTGAGATAGTGCTACCCCGACTTCCAACTGTTCCCTGGATCTTGCCCTTATCAGGAGATCGTCCAAGTAAGGGATAACTAAAACTCCCTTCCTTCGAAGGAGTATCATCATTTCGGCCATTACTTTGGTAAAGACCCGGGGTGCCGTGGACAATCCAAACGGCAGCGTCTGAAACTGATAGTGACAGTTCTGTACCACAAACCTGAGGTACCCTTGGTGAGAAGGGTAAATTGGGACATGGAGGTAAGCATCCTTGATGTCCAGAGACACCATATAATCCCCTTCTTCCAGGTTCGCAATCACCGCTCTGAGTGACTCCATCTTGAATTTGAACCTCTGTAAGTGTTCAAGGATTTTAGATTTAAAATAGGTCTCACCGAGCCGTCCGGCTTTGGTACCACAAACAGCGTGGAATAATACCCCTTTCCCTGTTGCAGGAGGGGTACCTTGATTATCACCTGCTGGGAATACAGCTTGTGAATGGCTTCCAATACCGCCTCCCTGTCGGAGGGAGATGTCGGTAAAGCAGACTTTAGGAAACAGCGAGGGGGAGACGTCTCGAATTCCATTTGCTGCAGCCTTTTTCCTCTCCCCCTGCCACGGGGCAGAAATGAGGAGCCTTTTGCTCGCTTGCCCTATGGGGCCGAAAGGATTGCGCCCGATAATACGGCGTCTTCTTATGTTGAGAGGCTACCTGGGGTAAAAATGTGGATTTCCCAGCAGTTGCCGTGGCTACCAGGTCTGATAGACCTACCCCAAATAACTCCTCCCCTTTATAAGGCAATACTTCCATATGCCTTTTGGAATCCGCATCACCTGACCACTGCCGCGTCCATAACCCTCTTCTGGCAGAAATGGACAGCGCACTTACTCTTGATGCCAGTCGGCAGATATCCCTCTGTGCATCACGCATATATAGAAATGCATCTTTCAAATGCTCTATAGTCAGTAATATACTGTCCCTTGTCTAGGGTATCAATATTGTCCGTCAGGGAATCCGACCAAGCCACCCCAGCACTGCACATCCAGGCTGAGGCGATTGCTGGTCGCAGTATAACTCCCGTGTGAGTGTATATACATTTTAGGATATTCTCCTGCTTTCTGTCAGCAGGTTCCTTAAGGGCGGCCGTCTCAGGAGAGGGTAGTGCCACCTGTTTAGACAAGCGTGTGAGCGCTTTATCCACCCTAGGGGGTGTTTCCCAACGTGCCCTATCCTCTGGCGGGAAAGGGTATGATGCCAATAACCTTTTAGGAACTATCAGTTTTTTATCGGGGGAAACCCACGCTTCATCACACACTTCATTTAATTCCTCAGATGCAGGAAAAACTACAGGCAGTTTTTTCTCACCAAACATAATACCCTTTTTAGTGGTACTTGTATTATCAGAAATATGTAAAACATTTTTCATTGCCTCAATCATGTAACGTGTGGCCCTACTGGAAGTCACATTCGTCTCTTCATCGTCGACACTGGAGTCAGTATCCGTGTCGGCATCTGTGTCTGCCATCTGAGGTAACGGGCGTTTTAGAGCCCCTGATGGCCTTTGAGACGCCTGGACAGGCACAAGCTGAGTAGCCGGCTGCCTCATGTCATCAACCGTCTTTTGTAAAGAGCTGACACTGTCACGTAAGTCCTTCCATAAGCCCATCCACTCAGGTGTCGACTCCCTAGGGGGTGACATCTCTATTACAGGCAATTGCTCCGCCTCCACATCATTTTCCTCCTCAAACATGTCGACACAATCGTACCGACACACAGCACACACACAGGGAATGCTCTGATAGAGGACAGGACCCCACTAGCCCTTTGGGGAGACAGAGGGAGAGTATGCCAGCACACACCAGAGCGCTATATATATATATAGGGATACCACTATATAATGTGTTTTCCCCTTATAGCTGCTGATATTATCAAACTGCGCCAATTAGTGCCCCCCCTCTCTTTTTTACCCTTTTCTGTAGTGCAGGACTGCAGGGGAGAGTCAGGGAGACGTCCTTCCAGCGGAGCTGTGAGGGAAAATGGCGCCAGTGTGCTGAGGAGATAGGCTCCGCCCCCTTCTCGGCGGACTTTTCTCCCACGTTTTGCTGTATTCTGGCAGGGGTTAAAATACATCCATATAGCCCTGGGGGTTATATGTGATGTATTTTCGCCTGCCAAGGTGTTTTTATGGCTGCTCAGGGCGCCCCCCCCTAGCGCCCTGCACCCTCAGTGACCGGAGTGTGAAGTGTGCCTGAGGAGCAATGGCGCACAGCTGCAGTGCTGTGCGCTACCTTGTTGAAGACTGATGTCTTCTGCCGCCAATTTTCCGGACCTCTTCTTGCTTCTGGCTCTGTAAGGGGGCCGGCGGCGCGGCTCTGGGACCGGACTCCGAGGCTGGGCCTGTGTTCGGTCCCTCTGGAGCTAATGGTGTCCAGTAGCCTAAGAAGCCCAAGCTGGCTGCAAGCAGGCAGGTTCGCTTCTTCTCCCCTTAGTCCCTCGATGCAGTGAGCCTGTTGCCAGCAGGTCTCACTGAAAATAAGAAACCTAAAACTAACTTTTTCTAAGAAGCTCAGGAGAGCCCCCTAGATTGCACCCTGCTCGGTCGGGCACAAAAATCTAACTGAGGCTTGGAGGAGGGTCATAGGGGGAGGAGCCAGTGCACACCAGGTAGTCCTAAAGCTTTACTTTTGTGCCCAGTCTCCTGCGGAGCCGCTATTCCCCATGGTCCTTACGGAGTTCCCAGCATCCACTAGGACGTCAGAGAAATGCTGATTAACGGAAATATGGTGTATGGTACTGGGTGGTAAGTCATACTGTTATAGCCGACTAAGAACAATTTATTTCTCTCTGTAAATCTTTATTAAAGACTCCTATTGGCTCAGTAAGCTTCTAAGCATTAGTTTTGCAAGTCACAGCCTTATTCAAAGTAACACCTGACAACTTCCTGATCCTTCACAGTTGGGAATGTTAGTTATTGTACTTAGGGGGTAATTTAGACCTGATCGCTCGCTAGCTTTTTTTGCAGCGCTGCGATCAGACCAGAAGTGCGCATGCGTATGCACCACAATGCGCAGGTGCATCGCACGGATACAAAGCGGATCGTTGCTGTGCGATGGGTGGCAACTGACCGTTTTCAGGGAGTGGTTGGAAAAATAGGATTTTAATTACCTACTGGTAAAACCTTTTCTCGTAGTCTGTAGAGGATGCTGGGGTTCCATTTAGTACAATGAGGTATAGATGGGTTCCTTGGGAGCCATGGGCACTTTAAGAGTTTAATAGTGTGGGCTGGCTCCTCCCTCTATGCCCCTCTTACCAGACTCAGTCTAGAAACTGTGCCCGAGGAGACGGACATACTTCGAGAGAAGGAAATACACAGATAGTGGTGAGATTCACACCAGCTCACACCGAATTGAAAAACCATGCTTACCAGCATGCAACATGGAGAAACCATGCTAACCAGCATACATCTTGAAGAAATCAAGCGAACCAGCATGAAACATGAAGAAACCATGCCAACCGGCATGCAACATGAAGAAACCATTCTAAGCAGCACGCAACATGAAGAAACCATGCTAACCAGCAGGAACTAGAAGAAACCATGCTAATCAGCAGGAAAGAGGAACAGCAACAGCTGAACCAATACTTAACCAAGTAACAATGCAGGAAAACGAAGCACTGGGCGGGCACCCAGCATCCTCTACGGACTACGAGAAAAGGATTTACCGGTAGGTAATTAAAATCCTATTTTCTCTTACGTCCTAGAGGATGCTGGGGTTCCATTTAGTACCATGGGGATGTACCAAAGCTCCCAGAATGGGAAGGAGAGCGCTGAGGCTCCTGTAGAACAGATTGACCAAACTTAAGGTCCTCAGAGGACAAAGCATCGAACTTGTAGAACTTAGCAAACGTGTTCGACCCTGACAAAGTAGCCGCTCGGCAAAGCTGCAAAGCCGAGACACCCTGGGCAGCCACCCAGGAAGAACCCACTTTACGAGTAGAGTGGGCCTTAACAGATTTTGGACACGGCAAGCCTGCCATAGAATAAGCATGCTGGATAGTGAACCTAATCCAGCGAGAAATCGTCTGCTTAGAAACAGGACACCCAACCTTGTTGGGATCATAAAGGACAAACAGAGCGTCCGACTTTCTGTGACGAGAAGTTCTCTTCACATAAATCCTCAAAGCCCTCACAACATCCAAGGACTTTGTGGTAATTGAGGAGACAGTAGCCACTGGCACCACAATAGGTTGGTTGATATGAAAAGCCGACACAACCTTTGGAAGAAATTGCAGACGCGTTCTGAGGTCAGCTCTATCTTCATGGAAAATCAAGTAGGTGCTCTTGCAGGACAATGCCCCCAATTCAGACACACGGCTAGCAGATGCCAAAGCCAACAGTGTGACTGTCTTCCAAGTAAGAAACTTGATGTTCACCTCCTGTAAAGGCTCGAACCAATCCGATTGCAGGAACTGCATCACCACATTAAGATCCCAAGGTGCCGTAGGAGGCACAAAGGGTGTTGGATGTGCAGAACCCCTTTCAAGAAAGTCTGAACCTCAGGGAAGGCAGCCAATTGTTTCTGGAAGAAAATGGACAAGGCCGAAATCCGGACCCTTATGGAGCCCAAGCGTAGGCCCACATCCACACCTGCTTGCAGAAAACGGAGAAACCTTCCCATTCAAACTCCACCGTAGGAAATTCCTTGGATTCACACCAAGACACATACTTTTTCCAAATCCGATGGCAATGTTTAGATTTTACTCCCTTCCTGGTCTGTACCAGGGTAGGAAAGACCCTTTTCGGAATGCCCTTCCGAGCTAAGATCTGGCATTCAACCTCCATGCCGTCAAACGTAGATGGTCCTCGCGAAGAGGAAGAGGCTTCGGATCCTCCAGTAGCAATTCCAGAAGCTCCGCGTACCAAGCCCTTCTTGGCCAGTCCAGAGCAATGAGGATCGCCTGAATTCTTATTCTTGTTATGAGTTGAGAATCCTTGGGATGAGTGGAAGTGGAGGGAACACATACACGGACTGAAACCGCCCACGGAGCTACCAGTGCGTCACCCGCCACTGCTTGTGGGTCACTTGACCTGGAACAGTACCTCCAAAGCTTCTTGTTGAGGCGAGAGGCTACCATGAATATCTGAGGTACACCCCATCGGCTTGTGACCTCTACGAATACCTCCGGATGGAGGCCCCATACTCCTGAAAGGACAACGTGTCTGCTGAGGAAGTTCGCTTCCCAGTTGTCTACTCCCGGAATGAAGATTGCTGACAGCGCCACTGAGCGATTTTCTGCCCAGAGGAGGATTCTCGTTACCTCTGACATTGCAGCTCTGCTCTTCGTTCCACCCTGTCGGTCTATGTAGGACACCGCCGTTACATTATCCGACTGAACCTGAATGGCCTGATCTTGAAGAATAACTGCCGTTTGTAGAAGGCCGTTGCACCTGGCCCTTAGCTCCAGAATGTTTATTGGAAGGATGGATTCCAGACTTGACCACTTTCCTTAGAAGTATTCCCCTTGGGTGACCGCTCCCCAACCTCTGAGACTTGCATCCGAGGTTAGAAAGATCCAATTCAGAATCCCGAACCTGCTGCCCTCGAGAAGGTGAGAAGTTTGCAGTCACCAGAGGAATGAAATCCTGACTTTCGGTGACAGGCGTATTCGCTGGTGTATGTGAAGATGAGATCCCGACCATTTGACCAGGAAATCAAGTTGGAAAGACTGTCCAAGGAATCTTCCATACTGTCGAGCCTTGTAGGAGGCAACCATCTTCCCCAGAAGGCGAATGAACTGATGAACTGATAACCGGGCTGGCTTCAGGACTCTCCCGGACCATTGATTGGACCACCAACGCTTTCTCCAACGGTAGAAACGCCCTCTGCACCTCCATGCCAAGAATCATCCCCAGGAAGGAGCGCCTCCTTGTCGGCTCCAAATGTGAAATTGGAAGCTTCAGGATCCACCCAAGATCCCGGGACAGTTGATTTGAGAGAGTAACACTCTGTAACAACATTTCCCTGGAGGATGTTAAGGTCGTCCAGATATGGAATCAAGTACCGCTGAGCCCTCCGGAGCACAGCCTGTCAGAGCTGCGCTCCCACCCTTGTGCAGCCATTTCCCGCCGGTGACCTGCTTACTGGGGCACCGGCGTTATACTCACCACTCCATCTTCTGGCTCTGTTAGGGGGTGGTGGCCGTTCTGCGGGAGTGAGCGGTCGCCTCGTGGGCTTGCGATCAGCACCCTCAGGAGCTCAATGTCCTGTCAGTGGAGATAGAGAACCATTAACCTCTAGGGATGGTTCCTACTCCCCCCCCCCCTCTAAGTCCCACGAAGCAGGGAGGCTGTTGCCAGCAGCCTCCCTGTACCTAACTCATTAAAAAAAATAAAAAATAGAAAAACTCCTAGGAGCTCCCCTAGCTGTGACCGGCTCCACTGGGCATATTTTCTAAACTGAGTCTGGTAGGAGGGGCATAGAGGGAGGAGCCAGTCCACACTATTAAACTCTTAAAGTGCCCATGGCTCCCAAGGGACCCGTCTATACCCCATGGTACTAAATGGAACCCCAGCATCCTCTAGGACGTAAGAGAAAATGCAGGCGTGTCCAAGCGTTTGGAGGCCGGGTGTCTGACGTCAATTCCGGCCCCAGACAGGCTGAAGTGATCGCAGTGGCTGAGTAAGTTCTGGGCAACTCAGAAACTGCACAAAGTTTTTTTGTACCGCTTGGCTGCACATGCGATCACACACTTGCAGAGCTAAAATACACTCCCTGGTGGGCGGCGACTATGCAAACGCAGGACTGCAAAAAACAGCTAGCAAGCGATCAGGTCTGAATTATCCCCATAGTTGGGAATGTTAGTTATTGTACTAGGAGCATAGTTACAAAGAAGAAAACAACTACAATACAAATGAATAATGACTTCCCTCATTCTAGGTACGTCTATTCACATTCGCCTACTTATAGACATACCGTATTTAAAAAACAACTCCTCCAATGCATATTGTCCTCCAGGAAATCCTGTGCGTATCTGAAACACAGAGTATAAACCAATATAATTACTCTTCAAGTTGAGACCTCTTACAAAAAACACAATATTCTCCTTTTATACATGATCAAATCATTATCTCCTTTTCAAAATCTCTCAAGTGCCAGTTATACACAGACTCACAGTTCTCAGCATGTCATGTGAAAGCAGATGGGGGAGGCGGAGGGAGAGGATTTTACATTAAACACAGCAGAGGGAGCTAATAGGGTCATTTAAAGCCTCTCTGCTCACATAATGTGACTGTGGTTGCCATGGTAGTCCATGGCACTGTGAAAAGTTATAAACCAGTAATAGTAGGTAGAGGAAACACACAAAGGAAAAAAATTAAATATCAAGATTCTTCTTATGCCTCCCCTTCAACCTCCCTGCACATTCTTACCGTGCTGTCAATTTTGACACAGTCATCACCATCGAAATTGGTGCAGTACATGGGGCGATGTCCCATTGTGATGATCCACGGACGCTCAGAACGACGAGCCTGGCTGCTGGCTTCCTATAGGAAAGAAAGGTCTGAAGTCACATATAATAGATGAGAGAGGATATACACCCTAACATGGATGATACAGATTATTTCTAAGCTGCATAAACGCGGGACAAAATTGTATTTGCCCAAATGCAGCTCTTCGCCTGTCCTTGAAAAAGCTCCCCCCAAAAAATCAGTAATTACCTAGAATTGTGGGTGTGCGGAACCACCTGAAAAAGTCTGTTCAAAGCACAAAATTCTAGCAATTCAGAACCACTCCCCTCCCCCTTTCACACGTTCCGGATTAGGTCATGTCTCAGTTATGTCTTACACAAGAGAGTGACGGAATACCTCTGCTAATCACTGGCGCATTTTACCTCACTGGGAGACTTTGTCAAAGGGGCTCTTCCATAAAGTTTTCCATGGCACAAAGTGTGTCAGGAGTATGCTGAGACTTGCACTGGTTAATCACATAATATTAGAATAGTCTGTCCTTTGTGGAAAGTTATTTCACCTTTGTTGGGACACTGGAGATCATACTTAGGGCTCTCACTTAGATCGGACAGTCTCCTTTATATGTACAGGACCGTGTTATCCCGCTATGGTTGGTGGCATACTGTGAATGATACAGCTCTTTGCATACTGTATTTGTTGTTCACTCTATGGAGCTGATTCTGAGACACACAGATCTATATTCATGGACGCAAATGGGGATTTTGAGCGTACAGCGCTTGCACAGATTAAACTTTACCCATCAGTATGTCTGTTCTATTTTATTAAAATGTTTTATACTAGTGAAGGGACACCTCAGTCTGACTCCCCCCCCCCCCCCCCCCCCCCTCTCTCTCTGTCCAGCTCTGCCCCCCACTCTGAATGGTGCCTGTCCTGTAGTCTATCACATCCGATCCGTCCCCCTACCACCACCACTCTGTCCCGTCTCACAAGCCTACCCCCTTCCCATCGTGAATTACGACCAATGGTTGAGTTGGTGATACGAGACTGCGTCATCAGATGCAGCACTCGAATCCTTGCTAATGCTTTAGGCCTCTATCTCCAACAGACCCCTCCTGCTGCATTACAACTTTAAATAGACGAAATTGCACAGCCGCTTATTTGCAGCTGCACAACTTCACACAAACTTGAACCGGGTCCACATTCACAAGACTTATGAAACTATAATATGGATGTCAATCCCTTTCTTTAATTAAATTCTGCCATATTATTATATAGCGCTGGTTCATTTAAGATCTTACCGTTTTGTTTGCGTTTAGGACGCGGCAATACTCCGGATACTTAATATAAGATCGGAACGATTTTTATTTCTCTTTCCTTCGTAGTGATTTTATTCAAGATTTGGCTTATTTTTTTCTTTTGCACAGTACAATGAATCCTTCAGCATCTCAAACAGGCCAAATATTAAGGCTAACCCTAATGCTGGAAACAGTTTTATATGATCAGATTTGGAGGCAGCAAGAGTTGCATCTCACCTGAAGGTCTTTCTGCAGCCATGCATACTGCTGCCCCACCAGCTCCTGCCCATATTTCAGGTAGAAATACACCTCAGTGGAGAATGAGATGATGTGAGCAGGTCCTAGGTCCCAGCTGTGGAAATATAGACATATTAATGGGACCTAACCTGGGTAATTATGTTGCACCAATATACCAATCAACTTACCTGTACCACAGACCCTCTGTCTCTCCCGGCATGGAAAAACGGTTACGGTAATTGGAGAAGTTACTAAAAGAGAAGAGGGGAGGGTACAAAGGTTATTACTCAAGAAATGATAAATGAACAGGCGCTGCAACTGGGCTGTTTCTTTAAGCTGCCGTTGGATAGGGTGATAGTTGGTCACCCTAGAATAACATGAACAAATATACACAAAAAGAACCAACTGCGCTATAAAAAATAATAACAGTTGGCATACAATAACAAATAAAAACCAGCATTTTGATATTTAATAAGAATATAAAAAATGAATGAATGACAATAGCCACATAATAGGAAAATCACACTAAAACAGAGCCTTAAAAGCCAATCTCTAGACCGCAATTAGTCTCTCTTAGGGCAGTCTATATGTAAATACTGGCATGAGCAATATGTGCTGTCATAAGTTATTGTCATATTGATAAAGCTGCCAAGTGACAGCGAAACGCGTTAGTGAGTCCAATCTCTGACCAGGGCATTGCTGAAAATCCAATAGGACTTTGCACGAGTCATCTTTGCTTTGGGAGATTCCAGTCCCCTCCACTGTGGACATGTGCTGATGAATGTGCAAATTAATCCTGCAGGACAATATGATTGTGGCATCCAGTCTGGAGATAGATAATTACCAAATCCCTTGTGGTATTTCAGCCGGGTATTCCACTTAGCGAGGGTCCAGAGTGTCCTCTTTATCCAACGCAATGATCGTGGTGGTTCTCCCTCTATTAATGTCCACAGTGGAGGGGACTGGAAACTCCCAAAGCAAAGATGACTCGTGCAAAGTCCTATTGGATTTTCAGCAATGCCCTGGTCAGAGATTGGACACTTCTAACGCGTTTCGCTGTCACTTGGCAGCTTTATCAATATGACAATAATTTATGACAGCACATATTGCTCATGCCGGCATTTGCATATAGACTGCCCTAAGAGAGACTAATTGCGGTCTAGAGATTGGCTTTTAAGGCTCTGTTTTAGTGTGATTTTCCTATTATGTGGATATTGTCATTCATTCATTTTATATATTCTTATTAAATATCAAAATACTGCTTTTTATTTGTTATTGTATGCCAATTGTTATTATTTTTATAGCGCAGTTGGTTCTTTTTGTGTACAAAGGTAATTACTGACTACCAGATACCATTATATCTGTGACTTGTACGCAGAATCTAATTGTAATGACAATCCACAAAGCAAGTTGCTGAAAACGAATGATATTATATAACTACAGAATGAACGGAGCAGGTACATGAGGACTGCAGGGAAAGGTGTTCAGGTGTGAATGGATATTTCACCTGTGTTGACCATGCATGCTATATATTAGAGGTGTCTGGGATTGGACTAAATGATAATGTTAACATTATAAAGTTTGTGACGTTCATAACACTGTTCAGTAAATTATGAACAATCTATACTATAAAAGTAAAAATCCCAGCAATAATACTCACTATGCCTCTTCATGGTTTCCAGGACATGTCATGTATGGTACATATGCCGCCACCGACTCAATCTGGCGCATAAACTCGTCACCCACTTGAGCATCATCCTGTAAGAAGCAGCTATTGATGAGAGTGGCCGTGTTTTACATACTGTTCTATTACAGTCTACCTGTGACTAGAGATGGCAATCGACCATCGATGATTGCAAATCGATAGTTTATGGCCGATGTTGAATGGGGGAGAACCAGATGGTTTCCTGCCATTGATGGTATAGAACCACCCGATTGTTGTTGGGGTTTTTTTCCTATGGTGCAGGGACACGAAGCATTGCTCCGCCCCCTGACACTTGTGGAATCCGCCCCCAGGCCCTGATTGGCCCACAGGTCAGTCAGTGAAAAAAACAAAAAGATGACCATCAATGGTCATCCACAGTATAGTATGCAACCATTGATGGATACCTGCCATATCACCATCAATAGTAAGTAATCATCGATGGTAGGCACACCAATAACATTCACTGGGCGGGATGTATTAAATACATCGCCGCCCCTAGCCGCCCACCGCAGCGATGCTAATCGCATATGTACTGACATATGAGATTAACATCGCAATGTGTTGACAGGGGGCCCCCGTGATACCTTTGAGAAGGTGTGTGGGAGTCTCCGTCACCTCCCAGGGGTCTCTGTCACCTCCCAGCCCCAGAAGGTGATGTCAGCAGTCAGTCCGGGGCCCCTCCTCCTCCTTGCAGCTGGGAGGACCTCCGGCTGTGTTGCTGGGGAAGGAGGAGTTTGGGTTCCGGGACCACGGGCTGCCTGCACACAGGTATGCTAGAGGGGGTCGTCATGAGTGGTGCGGGGTGGCGAAGGCGGCGGGATGCAGCGGCGGGATGCGGTAAGAAGCCCATAGGCTTCTATAGGGTATCGCCATACAAAGATGGTGATACCTCCGCATTGTTAAGCGGGCGGGCGGGCGTTAGTACATTTGAAAATGCGGTAAAACCCACAGAAACAAGGGTTTTATCAAAAATTTTTTATTTAGTACATCCCACCCCCTACCTGAGACTGAGGTGTCACAGATAGACACCTACCTACAAGGTTCCTAATGCATCCTCATAGTAATCTCTTCAGCCAATGGTGAGTTCATAGGAATAAGGCATCAGAAATACCCGTTTAAGTTGAAAAAAGTTCTCTGTATTTAGGGGGTCATTCCGAGTTGATCGCTAGCTGCATTTGTTCGCAGGGCAGCGATCAGGCTAAAAAAACGGCAGTTCTGCGCATGCGTATGCGGCACAATGTGCACGCACGTCGTACGGGCACAACGAACGATGTAGTTTTGCACAGAGTCTAGCGAAGCTTTTCAGTCGCACTGGTGGCCGCAGTGTGATTGACATGAAGTGGGCGTTTCTGGGTGTCAACTGACCGTTTTCAGGGAGTGTTCGGAAAAACGCAGGCGTGCCAGTAAAAACGCAGGCGTGGCTGGGCGAACGCTGGGCGTGTTTGTGACGTCAAAACAGGAACTGAATAGTCTGAAGTGATCGCAAGCGCTGAGTAGGTTTAGAGCTACTCTAAAACAGCACAAAAAAAACTTTGTAGCCGCTCTGCGATCCTTTCGTTCGCACTTCTGCTAAGCTAAAATACACTACCAGTGGGAGGCGGCATAGCGTTTGCACGGCTGCTAAAAACTGCTAGCGAGCGATCAACTCGGAATGACCCCCTTAGTACAGAGATGATGGCAGTACTGGGCCCTTGGTTTCTTTTACACCATGATACAAGTGGAGGACAGAAGACTCCTCGGTATGGGGATACTTTTTTGTGATTAGATTTTTAGTGTATAATATAAAACGTAACCTTTGTTATTGTATAATATATGATAAGAGAAGGGGGACATGTGTAAGATAAAATGACATTCATATGTGTGTGTACAGAACATTTTTGTGTGTTCAAATAAACTCACTATCAATAACAATTCTTGGACAGTAGTCCTTCCTTACTGATTTTTGTATAATTTATTACTTTGATTCTGGGTGAATATTATTCATAAACGTAACAGTGTTGCATTTATTTTTGGACCCTATTATAAATAATGTTATAATACACAAGGGTGTTTCAATAGGGTGTAGTATGGTATGCCGGCGGTCGGGCTCCCGGCGACCAGCATACCGGCGCCAGGAGCCCGACCGCCGGCATACCGACAGTGTGGCGGGCGCAAATGAGCCCCTTGCAGGCTCGCTGCGCTCGCCACGCTGCGGGCACGGTGGCGCGCGACACTAGTTTATTCTCCTCCAGGGGGGACGTGGACCCCAAGAGGGAGAAAAGGTGTCGGTATGCCGGCTGTTGGGATTCCGGCGCCGGTATACTGTGCGCCGGGATCCCTACAGCCGGCATACTGAAGACCACCCATTTCAATAAGTAAGGAAACAAGACCTCTCACATGTATAATGTTCTCTATTCCATTCTAATTTCAACTTGCTGAGGTGTACGGTGATAATGTCATGTCACGGAGACTGGTTTGGGTTTGGTGCGCTGCCTTTGATAACGGCAGGACAGACATTCAGCATGAGCAGCGGTCCGGCCGGCCAAACCCGTCCACCACACGCAGTGCACCAGACCTGCTTCAGTGACATGGCGTTACCACACGCATCAGTCGTGTACTTCAGTTACTGACGGTCTAATAACAGGTGTTAGCAAAATATAAAGATTCTTTACCTTGTCCATATCATATGCAAAATCTCCTGCAAGAGACAGACACCCATGTTACTCTGTGTACTGCACACCTTACATCACACTCACGCTTCAATACCACAACTGATTTTTTTTTTCCATGCTTCACTCTTCTACATTCACCTTCTGTATTTATGGCATACTATAGTCTAGGCATATAGTATACTGCTCCCAACAATGGCTGTACACTGCAGTCTTCATTAAATGTACACTACAGACCTCCACTAGTGGTACACTACAGGCCTCAACAAAATGTACACTACAGGCCTCTACTAAACATACACTACAGGTCTCCACTAAATGTACACTACAGGCCTACAGAAAATGTAGACTACAAGCCCCCACTAGGGGTACACTACAGGCCTCCACTAAATGTACACGACAGGCCTCCACTAAATGTACACTACAGGCCTCCACTAAATGCACACTACAGGCCTCCACTAAATGCACACTACAGGCCTCCACTAAATGTACACTACAGGCCTCCACTAAATGTACACTACAGGCCTCCACTAAATGTACAATACGGGCCTACAAAAAATGTACACTACAGGCCTCCATTTAATGTACATGACAGGCCTCCACTAAATGTACAGTACAGGCCTCCACTAAATGTACACTACAGGCCTCCACTAAATGTACACTACAGGCCTCCACTAAATGTACACTACAGGCCTCCACTAAATGCACACTACAGGCCTCCACTAAATGCACACTACAGGCCTCCACTAAATGCACACTACAGGCCTCCACTAAATGCACACTACAGGCCTCCACTAAATGCACACTACAGGCCTTCACTAAATGCACACTACAGGCCTTCACTAAATGCACACTACAGGCCTTCACTAAATGCACACTACAGGCCTCCACTAAATGCACACTACAGGACTCCACTAAATGCACACTACAGGACTCCACTAAATGCACACTACAGGACTCCACTAAATGCACACTACAGGACTCCACTAAATGCACACTACAGGCCTCCACTAAATGCACACTACAGGCCTCCACTAAATGTACACTACAGGCCTCCACTAAATGTATACTACAGGCCTCCACTAAATGTACACTACAGGCCTCCACTAAATGCACACTACAGGCCTTCACTAAATGCACACTACAGGCCTCCACTAAATGCACACTACAGGCCTCCACTAAATGTACACTACAGGCCTCCACTAAATGTACACTACAGGCCTCCACTAAATGTACACTACAGGCCTCCACCAGGGGTATATTACAGGCCTTCACTAAATGTACACTACAGGCCTCCACTAAATGCACACTACATGCCTCCACTAAATGCACACTACAGGCCTCCACTAAATGTACACTGCAGGCCTCCACTAAATGCACACTGCAGGCCTCCACTAAATGCACACTGCAGGCCTCCACTAAATGCACACTACAGGCCTCCACTAAATGCACACTACAGGCCTCCACTAAATGCACACTACAGGCCTCCACTAAATGCACACTACAGGCCTCCACTAAATGCACACTACAGGCCTCCACTAAATGTACACTACAGGCCTCCACTAAATGCACACTACAGGCCTCCACTAAATGCACACTACAGGCCTCCACTAAATGCACACTACAGGCCTCCACTAAATGTACACTACAGGCCTCCACTAAATGTACACTACAGGCCTCCACTAAATGTACACTACAGGCCTCCACTAAATGTACACTACAGACCTCCACTAAATGTACACTACAGGCCTCCACTAAATGTACACTACAGGCCTCCACTAAATGTACACTACAGGCTTCCACTAAATGTACACTACAGGCCTCCACCAGGGGTATATTACAGGCCTTCACTAAAGGTACATTACAGGTACACTGTGCTATAACAGATGCAGATGCAAGGTTCATGGGGAAGCATTAAGAACAGGACGGGGTACAAGCTTGAGTGGCCCAAACAAAATATGGGGAGCAGTTCCTAAACTATCCTAAGTTCCATAATGCTGCTGATTTTAGCTCCATGTCTTTAGTCAGCCCAGTCTGGTCTCTTCCTCCTGTGTAAGCCTGTTAAGTGTTCAGCAGGATCTTACGACCATAGGTCATCACGCTGTCTGGTTACCTTATCCTCAGAACCCTTATGAGACAAGAAAGCCCTGCCAGCCACCTTTTGGTAGACTAGAACAAGGATGAGCTGTCAGTTCTGATGTTACAGCATCCCTTGATGAGTTCATCACACTGGGTAATAATATTGATGTCTAGCCCAGGGAGAGCCATTGCAATGGATTCAGGAGATGCATTACCCCCTATTATGGTGTTCATGGACCACAAACCTAAAAGGGCCTTATGTAGAGTTAGGAGTAAGAGCAAAAAAAAAGGAGCAATTGGTAAAACCATGTTGCACTGCAGAAGGGCCAAAAATGAAATGTGCAGAGAGAATTATAGTTTGAAAGGGTCGTGTTAAAACAAAGCTGCCCAGTATTTCTTGGGTATGGTTCATTAGATCTACAATAAAAAGGTCTACAGTGAATAGGTCAACACCAAATGGTCAACAGGTCAAAAGGTCGACAGGAAAAAGGTAGACAGTAAAGATCGACAGGTTCAAAAGGTCAACTTGGATATGGTCGACACAACTTTTTTTACATTTTTTTTATGTTTCTTTCACTTTTCACGCACTAGAAACCTCATTAGTGTACCGCATACCCTCTCGTGGCTCGCTTCCCAGTTGCAGTCCACGTGGATGGTAAAGGATGATAAAGTTGTGTGCGACCATATGTGTGTCGACCATTTGAACCTGTCAACCTTTTGTACCTATTAACCTAATATTTTTAGACCATTTGGGGTCGAACTATTGACTGTAGACCTTTTTAATGTAGCCCTATCAACCGGATACCATATTTCTTCATTACTTTCAAAACAATAAATGCATTTACACCCCTTGCAGTGCAACAAAGGTTTGTTCTAGGTGCAAAATGCTCCTTTTTTTGCACTTACTCCTAACTCTGAATAACTCTTCAACTTGCTCCTCGATCCATTGGACTGCAGCAATATTTTCTAATGCCAGCTAAAGCTACATCTTCATTTACATATTCCCAATGTCTACCAGGTCTCTCTTCTCAAACCAGTAGTGATTAGTCGCTGTTTTTCTAAGAAAAACTCAAGTACAGTTTGGACTCAGATCAAAGGAAAATAATCTGTCTATAATTATGATAGGGGGCGCCTCTGGGCCAAACTACAGCAGAGTTCATTACTTCTCTGATGAAGACAGGACCCTCACTCCAGAGAAACCAATGTCAACCTCTATCAGCAAAGTGGCTTGACAATGATCATTCATGACCACATAAGCTTCCTCTCTGATCCAAGCATTATCCAATAGTACACTGGTACCTACCGACGTGAAGTACAGCATCATACATGTCCATCTGTGTGTCCTTTTGGAGCCGTGACAAGGACTGAGCATTCTCATTTCCCATGTCCCCAAACACAGCAAGACGTGGTCCCCAAGAAGGATCGCTTCTCAGTACATCGAAATAGAACTGGGGGCTCCAGCCAAGGGAACTGCCGCAGTGATACACTGAGAGACAGGGAAGGCGAGGATTAGATGGGGGGGGGAGAGACAAGATGAGACGAGAAAAGTTAGATGGAAAACATCACAGAGATCATAAAGTGACACATTAGATAGAGTCGTGTACATGACTGTGCTTGTCAGCTTTTGGGTACCCCAGGTCACCACTTTGGGCAAACAACGCTTCTCAGGCTTTTGGTGCCGGCCCTCTGGCCAGTAGACTGCTTGTAAATAAGAGGGGCTTTCAAATGCCCTAGGATAGTGCTACACGTGACCTTAGCATTATGCTTCATGACCACACCATCTAGAAAAGCTCACCTTGAACAAGACTCACCATATCTCTGGCCAGGATTCAGGTTTTCCAGAGTAACGCGATGGATGAACATCTTTCTACGCTTCGAGCCTCCATCCACAAATATGGTGCTATCACCGTAAGCAGTAAGATTAAAGGAGAGGGGTCCTGGCAGAGGACTGAACTCTACTACAGAGGGAGTCCAGCTGAAGGTCGTCCACGTCACAGTCATAGATGCTGGGAGGCCTGGACAAAAATAAATAGATCACCTCAGATATCACAGACATTACATTGTTACATAAAGCATATTCCTGGGAAATTGGCAGATCAGTCTGATGTATTCCCCCGTGCACAATTACATTTTCACTAGGATTATATAGACAGAAACTGCACAAAAGGGTCAAAAACTCATGCCAGAAAAAGTATTTAGGGTCCACCTTCCATATTAACAAAGTGCCAAATGCTGTAACGCAGGATCTTACTATTGCCATGATAAGGTATCATAATTTGCAGGAACAACGCCCAATAGTTGATAAATATACAGAGCAGCAGCATAGTAGCAGGGTGGGAACTTGGAAGGTACAAATGTCATAGCCCTACATGAATATAGTATGTGTTTATGGGGGAGATGCACTAAGCAGTGATAAAGTGGAGAAGTGAGCAAGTGGAGAAGTTGCCCATGACAACCAATCAGCTGCTCTGTTTACTTTTATAGTATGCAAATTATAAATGTTACGTCAATGCTGATTGGTTGCCATGGGCAACTTCTCCACTGGCTCATTTCTCCACTTTTATCACTGCTTAGTACATTTACCCCGTTATCTGTTAAGCTATATAGTCTAATGGGAAGGTCATCACAATAGGGACACAGTGGATGTGAAAGTGATTGTTAGGCCACATAGAGATCCCTTTACCAGAATGCTATGTTTATTAGTAAACAGCAGTAAGAGGATAATGCATGAACACAGTGGTAATGCAGGGGTTAACAGCAGTGGTATCAAACAGTGGGTAATGGCCCTCATTCCGAGTTGATCGCTAGCTGCCGTTGTTCGCTGCGCAGCGATCATTTAAAAAAACGGCAAAACTGTGCATGCGTAGGCACCGCAATGCGCACGTGCGTCATACGGGTACAAAGAGCATCGTTGCTGTGCAATGGTTCTAGCGAAGAATCCATTCGCACAGCCGATCGCAAGGAGAGTGAGAGGAAGAGGGCATTTATGGGTGTCAACTGACCGTTTTATGGGAGTGTTTGGGAAAACGCAGGCGTGTCCAGGCGTTTGCAGGGCGGGTGTCTGACGTCAATTCTGGGACCTTCGTCGCTGGATTAATCGCACAGGATAAGTAACTACAGGGCTGGTCTTGTTTTGCACAAAATGTTTTTGTACCGCTCTGATGCACAGGCGTTCGCACACTTGCAAAGCAAAAATACACTCCCCCGTGCGGCGACTATGCATTTGCACGGCTGCTAAAACTAGCTAGCGAGCGATCAACTCGGAATGAGGGCCAATAGCCAGTATCTGCGTGTCTCACCTCAGCAGCTAAGTACTGCACAGAGACAATCTTACACACTAAAGATGGCTGCAGTCTGCACATGTGCAGGAGCACATCAGGATGGAGGTCGCATCCCCTGCAGACTCTGGCTCCTAGTACCCAGAATGTATGCAGCTGAGGAGACAGCGCAGTGTGCTGCTCTCTCAATATTTTTCACCCCTGAGTGGTAAGTGGGGGTCCACAAATGTCGACTTACACCCCTGGACTGCATGTGCTACTTCCCTGGCAGCAACAGTGCGGTGTTCACGATTTGGGTCTCTGCCATGGTGATATGTGGGAGTGAAGGGGAAATGTACCAGAGAACAGGCAGCCTAGTCCCAGCACTTTGCGGTGTTTCTCAGTACTGCTACACTTATGTGCCAGATCTTACCACTGCATGAGAATATAACACACCACATGTTCACAGTCACTGACCACACATGGAGTAGCTGGAACTTACCTGTGTATGACAGGTGCACCTGTTCAGGTTGGTACCAGGCAATGTTAGCGGAGGTCACACACAGGACGAGCCCACAGAGGGGAATAATAGTCATCCACATGCTGCCTGAAAGAAACATGTTATAAAGTATGTCCCAATAACCAGACATCAGTGTGTAATATTATGTCTAATACATACATTTACTTTACACTTCATAACTTTGCCTTTCTTTCATCTGTGTCTGCTTTCATCTATTTTTAGATCAATAATACCACTTTCAGACAGAAAAATCTCAAAAAAACGGATTTATCACAGGTTTGTGTTCCCGGAAAAAACCCGGGTTACAGTCCCTTACCCCCTTTCACACAGCACAAAAAACCCGGAAAATTCCCGGGTCGACCCCTTTCAGACAGAACCCGTGTCAGCCCTGCAATAGACTTGTGTGTCATAAAAAATGGACTATTTTTATGGCACACAGAGATGAGGTCATGAAAGTGGGTGGTGACTGATCACAGCATTGCATTAGCCATGGCCGATGAGTTACTGCTGACTCCCTCCATGCTGTCTCCCTCCGTCTCCCCTGCAGTATAATGATGACCTCAGATGCCAGCGCCAGTGCCACGCCCGCTCAGCCAATCAGAGAGACCCTGCTGCTGAGCCAATCGCCAGTGCCCCGCCAGCTCAGCCAATAAGCGCTGTCAGCCGCGACCCGTTTCTAAAATACCGGGTTGGACCCTTTCAGACAGCCAGCAATCCGTGTAAGAGCCGGAAAAATCCAGGTAAATTCCTCGGTCGAATTCCCGGGAACTCAGTCCCGTGTTGACCCTTTCAGACAGATAAAAATCCCGGGTCAACCCTTCAGGAGCCGTGAAATTACCAGGTTCTTTTCTCTGTCTGAAAGGGGTATAAATAAGGATTTAGGAAATGTAACATTTTTCTAGTGATAGAATTAGCTAAGTGTACAGTATACAGCGGACACCCAGTCTGCATCCAGCGCTGGTTCCAAGTCATTCCACAACAACTGATCCAAGATTATGGACTTTTATTATGTTAGATTTCCTAATCTTTATTGCACGACTATACTGAATGGGACATCAAAGCGGACTACAAATCCTGAATTTTACGTTTCTATCCCATGTATTCTGAGTTATAAGGGTTTGAAATGGATACAAATACACAATTGTCAGTATTTGTGAGCAGGACTCCGTCAAAAATCAAAAATAGAAAAAAAATGAATGTTGACAATAATTTTATTTTTTTAAGAATGTTACTTTGTAAATCTTGGCAGAATGTCTTCTTTTCCATAAATTTGTATCAGTAATTGGCATTGATTCACGCAGTGCCGATGTCCATGGTAGCTGAGAGATGGGGCTGGATGTATTGGAATGCGAAACGGTCGAACTCGTACGTTGTTTTAAAGCAGCAAACGTTTCCAAGACAACAAGGTTTACAACATTCAGACCATGTCGATATTCTGCTGTCGATATTGTGAATGTTAACGTAATAATTGCAAAGTCCTTCATGTGCGTGTGGTATGGCTGACCGACGGTCTCCTGACCGTGTCAGCATACCGACGCCGGGATCCCGGCAGCATACCGACGCCGGGATCCCAATGGGGAGGGGCGAGTGCAGCAAGCCCCTTGTGGGCTTGCTGCGGTCGCCATGCTGTGGGCTCGGTGGCGACCGCTATTCCCACTCTATGGGTGTCGTGGACACCCACGAGTGAAAATAGTCCCTGTTGGTCGGCATGCCGACCGTTGGGATAGTAAGGGGGAGGGATTTTAGGGGAGGTCATGTGACCGTCAGTCACATGAATACCACCCCTTCATATGGCTGAACAATTAAATGCATAGCCATGGACAGTGGCAGACATGCATAGTGGCATCACAAACACTGGGCACAGAGCTGGCTCCTATGGTGCCACCACATAGCCTCACCATGTCACCACAGCCTCATGGGCAGCCAGTGCTTACTGCACAGCGCTGCTACCCCTTTACGGTGCCGCCTATTAATAGAATCATTATTGACACAGCTAAGGTTGCGAAACCAACACAGATCACAGTTCTTGGTAGCTTATAATGCAGTGTCAGTGGCTGAACTACAGCAAATGACACATTAACATTCAGCTGCATGCTGTCGACCGCCGGGTCTTCCCATTAACATTCAGCTGCATGCTGTCGACCGTCGGGTCTTCCCATTAACATTCAGCTGCATGCTGTCGACCGCCGGGTCTTCCCATTAACATTCAGCTGCATGCTGTCGACCGCCGGGTCTTCCCATTAACATTCAGCTGCATGCTGTCGACCGCCGGGTCTTCCCATTAACATTCAGCTGCATGCTGTCGACCGCCGGGTCTTCCCATCTGACATGCAGAACAGCAGATGGGATGACCCCCATGTTGACAGGCAGGAGTGCACAATCATGGGTACATAACAGATGATACGGTACGGTATCTCGCTTCCAGTCCGCGGGATCTGATGACATAACGTCTGATGTGTACCCAGCCTATCAGTCGCAGGTGTGTTAGTGTCAGCATGGACATCAGAGGCCATGATCCCTCGGATATTCTACGCCTGCCATAAGGGCCCTACACGCTTGCCGATGCATTCAATTTTGGCGATGATCAATCTGAATGATGATCGATCATCGTCCAAACTAACTTGCATTGGAAAGCGACGGAGAACCAATGATGAACGAACAACCGCTGGGCCGCGCATCGTTCATCGTTGGTGCATACACACTGAGCGATATGAACGATATCTCATTCATTACTGAGCGAGATCGTTTATATCGCCCACACACATCAGCAAGGGTGTAGGGTGCAATAGGCAGGTGCAATGGGCGAAGCGTCTTTGTACACACATCAGCGGACACGCACCACAGCTAGTGATCATCTCACTAGGATGCCCATTGGCCATGGCATTTGCATAAACAGGCCACTGCAACTGCATCTACCTCCAAATCACCTTCCATGTCCCCTGCCTCCTAGGGCTGTATCCTGCTACTGCGTCTGCTGAAGGAGTAAATCGGTCAGACACAAATCAACGCCATCCATTACGGCATATGACGGGTAGGAAACTTGCGGCTGGTTGCTATTTGTTATATGTATTTGAAAGAAATACATCTTGGGAAACAAAATAAATGGATCAATTCTAATGCCCTTTTTGCTTGCGCGGCATCTCTGTATCCTATGAATGCGTCTGTGTACGTTTTTTACAAGGGATAAAAACCCAGCTAATGTGCTATTATAGATTTGTCACTGTGACCTGACGAAAGACACAGCTATATACAAGGTAAACAAGTAGTACACTATGCAGACAGGTGATGTGAGAGACAAGCAATACCTGAGAATGGGGTCTGTAGTAACCTCTGGATGGGGGGGACCAGCTGCTTCTTCAGCACAGGGTCATGTAAATGACCAGCAAGAAAATAGACCTTTATACAGAGCCCTGGAGAAGCCGGAAACAAAACAAAGGGGACTGTCTTAGGAAGTCTCCTCAATGCAGCGCGGGCGCCCTCTTGTGAGTGAAACTAGCAGTGCACTCACTATGTTCAGATTACTGTAAAGGTAATTTATTACGCGTTTTTGCCCAGCGTGTATGCACAGAGATGATCGCTGACATCGCTGGGCTGAAAAGCGTTCAGTGCATACACACTGAGCGCTTTTCCCCGCTGCCCAGCAATGTCAGCGGGGGTGAGCGGCTTTCCATAGCAGTAGGTGTCTCACATTAGTTTAATCTTCCAGAGAAATACCCTGGAATATCGTCACTTCTTGTTTATTCTTCCCTTTCTCCATCTCTCTGTAGCTATAGGAGACGGCACTTCTGCTCTGGACCTGCTCTGGGGATGTCTGACCATGGAATACAGTTGTGACATAAAGATGTGGGCAGAGCGCGGCGGTGACAAGAGGATTAGAGGGGTTGGGTATGTTTCACCAGCGGCCGGGATCAGCATCCTGATGCCGGGATCCCGGACGCAGAATGCCGGCGAGGGGTTGGCGAGCGCAACGTAGAAGGTTCTATTCCCATTCTATGGGTGGTGGAATAGTCCCTTTCAATCGACATGTCGACTGTCGGGATTGTCAGGCTTCGGGATGTATGGGGAGGTATTGTGACCGGCGGTGCCTTGTAAGTGATTGCCCCTTTTAAAAAAACATCCGAGTTCGTCCTGGATCCCCCATGGCCGCCGTTACAACAATTACACATAAGGGTTCATTTTTTAAAGGGAGCCAATTAACCTACCAGTATATTTATGGATTGTGGGAGGAAAACGGATTACCCAGAGGAAACCCACGTAAGCACAGGGAGAATATACAAACTCCACACAGTTAGGGTCATGGTGGGAATTGAACTCATGACCTCAATGCTGTGAGGCAGTAATGCTAACCATTATACCATCCATACTGCCCCAAAATTTCTGCTGGGAGACAAATTTCAGATGTATAAAGCAATAAGTAAAATCACAGTTGCCAATCACTGGGCTGACTCCTCCAGGGAGGCGCAGCCATGTAGGCCGGCACTGTGAGGGCGGGGCCATGTCACAGCAACGTGTGCGGTGCAGGGGGGGGGGGTGCTCCGCACTATACATTGTCACAATTACCTGCATTGTGAAACAGGGATCGGGGTCACCCTGGGGCCATTCTGGTTGAATTACATCACTGGCCGCTCAGACCGCCCACTTCACTCTTAAAGTGTGCAGCCGCAGAGGGCAGGCTGGCAGCCTCTGGCAGGCTTGTCCACTCTTCCGGACGTCCGGGACAATCACTAAGAGTCGGGAGACTCACAAAAGTTCCGGGAGAGTTTCATTAAATGTCGGGAAAATGGGCGAATACCACCAACACACAGTCATCGCTCTTAATTGAACGACCCCACCCATTAAGTCAATGCTAATATGTATTTTAGGGGCCTATTCATTATTAGCTCCCGCTAGCCCCACGAAAATTAAATGTACAATCTGGTGCAAGTTGCGGCTGCAGACACAAATGCACTGAAGCAATTCTGTATTGTCTTGGAGCCAAGATGGGCAGCTGTCCTGCACGTCTACAATGCCAGGCAGCGTTACTTGAGGGCCTCGAGATCCAATGCAGGGGGCCGTCATCGTTAACAGAATGACAGCCCCCCTAACCGGAGCAACTTTGTTGAAGACTTCTCCATGGATAATCATGTCCCTATTTTTATTTTTTATTATAAACTGACCAATGGTATAAGTACAATTGTAGTACTCTGCCATTTGCAGCCTCTGGGACTGATGCGTGGAGAACTGAAATATACACAATCCTGCATGGAGTTATCCATCATTCATCACGGTTCCGGTATGAATGGTCGATCATGTTATGAATGACAGTCATTAGGTCGACCACTATTGGGCGACATTGGCCAGGTCAACATGGCCAATGGTCGACACGTGGAAAGGTCGACATGGTTTTTTTAAACTTTTTTTGGTGTCGTTTTCTGCATAAAGTGACGGGGAACCCCAATTATTGCACCGCATCCCCTCGCATGGCTCGCTTCGCAACCACTGCGCTCAGCACAGGCTACCGTTCCCAATCGTAGTCCACGTGGACCATAAAGTATGTAAACGCTCCACAAAAGAAAAAAAATGTGAAAACCTCATGTCGACCTGTCATGTGTCGACCACGTGTCCTTGTCGACCGACCAATAGTGGTCGACCTAATGTCTGTCGACCATAACATGGTCGACCATCCAAACGGATACCATCCATCACAGCATCTCAAACTCAACGCACTGTGTGCACGTGACCAGAGCGGGTCACGTGACCAGGATGCCGGGGCGCAGCGGTAAGCCCCCTGACGTCACCCACTAGGATTTAGCATCTATCTATTGCAGCGGTAACTGGACAGAGTGCAAGCGCTGTGGTGGGCGGAGCCTACGGTTGACATCCTCTTCTTGGGTCACCTGACAAGGGGCGTGGTATATATGCAAATGAGTCGGCAGGTGACGCTGCCGGGCCCGGTATGGCTGTGCTGCTGGTGAGTGTGGCGCATTGTGTGTGCGGCGGGGAGCATGCTGTGCTGCAGGCACCTGTTACAGGTAGTGTGCACATACATGTCAGCCTGATGCTGCTGATGGGGGCATGTGGATGCGCTAGTGGTGACACAGGCATGCTAGCCGCATGTATGACCGCAGTGACCATGTGACATCCCGTGTCACTCATGGTGCAATGCATGCTAGTAGCAGCTGGGGATGTGTGAGCTGCTTCACTCTGCATGTTTCATATGTGTTTAACGATAGTCCCCATTGACATGTCTTCCTGCATGCTGGTGACCTGTGACACATATGTGGCATGTGTGCTGTTTCCCATGACTTTTTCCAACCAGTGGAAATATCTAACTTTGCTTCACATACTGGCTGGAATTAGTGATGACTATAAACAGGTCTGCAATCGATGGTAGCTGGTTTATCACTATTGGCAATTAACCATCGATGGTGAGACTATGCTCATGTGATTGTGTAGGCAGCGACTGTGGTTACGCATAGAAGGACCGCAACTCACCATTGAGGATCAGCCACAGATGTGTTACCAACAGTGGCCTTCCATCGATAGTGGAAAAATACACTAACAATCAGATCATCGATGTTGACTAGCTGTCGATGTCCATCCCTTGCAGGGTTACGCCAGGGCTGGCGGGACTGGATGGTGTCACCGCTGTCAGTGTGGGTGACCCAGAAGAACAATAGGTGCAGAGAAAACAAATGATGTCCGAGCACTTGAGTCGCTTCAAAAGGGTATCCGGTCTCTAGGTCGACATGCATTAGGTCGACCACTATTGGTTGACATGCATTTGGTCAACATGGTATCTAGGTCGACATGAGTTTTTCACAATTGTTTTTTCATTTTTTTTTAACTTTTTCATATTTTACGATCCACGTGGACTACAATTGGGAACGGTAACCTGTGCCGAACGCAGCGGAGCGAGGCACCTTGCCTGAAGCTCGCTCGCCATGCGATGGGACACGGTGCACTAATTAGGGTTCCCGGTCACTCTACGTAGAAAACGACACCAAATTTAAAAAAAAAACCTCATGTTGACCTTTTGTCCTGTCGACCTTGCTCATGTCGACCTATTTTAGGTGTTGACTTAGTTACTGTCGACCAACAGTGGTCGACCTAAGTGTGGTCGACCCTATGAACCACACCCCTTCAAAAGGAGCGATGTTATGCATGAAATGTTCCAGTGTTAGCACGCCTGTCCGATCACACATTGCATCACTTTTAATTGAATTGCCCCCAATCTGTCTATATTTATGTATATATCATTATTACACCTAACTTAGTTTATTCGCTTTTCCTATAGCTCATTATAGTATCGGGCAAATCTGGAGGCGGGGGTGGGGAGGGGCAAAATAGGAGAATTGAACCGTAGAGTTTTATGGACAACCCTTCTGTGGTCCTTCACTATCGTAATTCTACCCATCCACCGAAGTTTTGAGGTTATTTGGCCAGTATCTATCAGTGTTCTGTGCAGCTCTCCACTGCCTGTACGCCACCTCGCCCAACTCGACCATGCTAGTGTAGCAATTGCTCCCTCTGGATTCCCCATGGCAAGTGGAGCTGTAGCAATAGGTGAGCAGTGTTCGGTTTGCCATTGGGACTGGCTGCAGTGTGGGGAGAGTGGGTCTGTCACTGGGCTGTTAGAGAGGTGCAAGGAATAGCAGCCCAATGTGACCATAGGAAAGCTGGTGATTTGTGTAGTTCTGTACATAACATGGGTGTTGAGCTGAGGGGTAAGGTGAGTTTGGGAGTGACAGCGTAGAGGCAGCAGGAGTGTTGGTCCTGTGAGGCGGATAAAGGGGAAATCTGCTTTCTGTGCTCGGAGATCTAAGTTGCCCCCTCTCCATTCATAATATGTGCACCTGATTTGGCACCAGAACCTCACTCATACTTAGACCATGACTCTACCAGCTCCGTCCACAGCAGTCTGTAGAAACCAGGCTGACCAGTTTGTTCAGTCTCTAACAAGTGCAGACTGCTGGTGCAGGTATGGGATGACTGACGTATGGCCGTATAGCAGGGTGTTAATGCGGGACTGATCCACTGATCTTGAGTCAGCCAGGTGTCAGAACTTATGACAGGTAAGGTGACCAAACAGTCCTGTGTGACAGGTACTGATTAACGAGCAAAGCTGGGTACACACTGTACAATTATCGGCCCAAACAGCTGATTTCCCACCCTTCAGATCTAGAATCTCAGAGCATGGTGTGGCCCGTCTAACCGGCACTGCATGCACAAGCTTTCCAAAATGATGAGCCAGTAGCACCTGACTGTCAGGTGTTATCTTATGATCATCCCATTATAATAATCACTGACTAGTGTGTACGGTATCGGATTGTGGTACATCACTGGGGTGTGTACCTACTGTACTGTCGCAGTTTTATGCTCTGTGTTCTCTCCTTCAGCCCGTATAGCAGAAGAGTTGTGAGACACGGAGGAGACTGATCCAGAATATGGACTTTGGAGTTTAGCACTGCACTATCTTGTTCCTGAGTTGTCTTCCTTGACTGCTGCTGGTTCAGCTTGTGAAGACCTGCCTGACAGATCATAAAGTGCACTGTCCCAGGTAATCGGGGATTATGGGCAAGCCCTAGTGTTCTTGTGTGTGTACTTATGTAGTGAACAAGGCACAAAGTACTACAAGGAAAATAAAAATATCATAGAACAAAATATTTCTATGTTTCCAGACCTCGGCACATGCTGCACCCCTTCCACCTCTTGAACAGCCCCTGTCTGCATACCAAAAATGAATAAGTGTCCTGGACATATCTGAGATTCTTATAAGGACAGGATACACCTTTCAAAGGGATGGAAAATGTACAGCTCATGTACCTAAATGTAAAATAATCAAAATAGCTTAATATGGTAAACACTAATTAGGATATGTAGTTCAACAATAGCTGGAGTGCCAAAGGTTCCCCATCACTGCTCTAGTGAAGTAGCCTCTGGTCGGGGTTGACTCCAGAGTCTAGACTTGTTTATACCCCTTTCACACAGCAGCTTGACCCGATAATTTGCCGTTTTTACTGGCTTCCTAAACGGTTCGAGCTGCGATGTGAAAGGGTCACCTTCAATTTACCGTTTACAAAATACCGGTATTTTGAAACGGTAAAAAAGCAGGGTCCTACCCGTTTCAGACCCGTTTAATTGTGCAGTGTGAAAGGGTCTGAAACGGTATTAGCAAGCCCCAGAAGGTGATAGGCTGTCTCCATGTGTGATGTCACCAGGCAGAAGCAGGAAATAAACATTTAAAATGACAACCACTGTTTTGTATGGGTGAAACGGGTTCAGTGTGAAAGGTACCAAAACGGTAATGAAATGGTAATATACTGGTTACAACATGCGATGTGAAGGGGGTTTAACTGCTCAGACCCGTTTAAAGAACCGTTTCAAAAGCAGGTTTTGCGATGTGAAAGCAGCATAAGCCGTGTCTTTGCAGTCAGCCGATTCTCTGCAGTTGTGATCTCAAAGTTAAACATCGCAATAATATTAAATGTAACATACTCCTGTCCTAGACCAGTGCTTGGTAAACCCCAAGTCTGCTTGAAGTTGTAATAGTCACCAGATAATGGGTTGTCATGCTGTTACAGGTTGTCTATATAAACTTAAGCTGCTCTTTTCAGGGCGGCTGCGTGTCATCACATGCAGCCGATCCAAACGAAATAATGGTGGCGGGTCTCCGCGACGGCAGGAGGCATCCACAATTTCAGCGATCACAGTGGGTGGGCAGTGGGTTGCATCCTGGGTGGCCTTGCCCAGTGATGGGCAGCCCCCAGCATGCGATTCAAAGGATTGCAAATTCTGCTAAAAAGAAGAATTTTCCATCCTTATTGTCTAAGGCAGAGATTTTCAACCTTTCCTGACTCGCGGCACGCCTAACAAGACTTTAAAATTCCCAAGGCACGCTATCAGTTACCCATGAGAGGGGGGGGGGGGGAAACACATTAGTCCCCACAGATATCAGATACATTAGCCTCAACATTTATCAAACACACTGCCCCCCCACACACACACAGTAATGGCACACACACTGCCCCCTCACAGCCCCCACAGTAATGGCACACACACTGCCCCCCTCACAGCCCCCATTGTAATGGCACACACACACTGCCCCACACACACACAGTAATGGCACAGACACTGCCCCCCTCGTAATGGCACACACACACTGCCCCACACACACACACACAGTAATGGCACAGACACTGCCCCCCTCACAGCCCCCATTGTAATGGCACACACACACTGCCCCCCCCTACACACACAAGTAATGGCACACACACTGCCCCCCTCACAGCCCCCACAGTAATGGCACACACACACTGCCCCCTCCTCCCCTGTAATAGTATAGTACTCACAGCCCCACTGTAATGTCAGTCCGGAGTCCTGTATATCTGAGCTGTAGTAGGATTAGGATGAGCACAGCAGTTCAGGGCAGTCCGCACGCTGCAGCATACACCAGCACCAAGCGCGGGCGGAAATGAGACGTAGAATGAGTGACCAATCAGCACGTCACCATAGGTCACGGACTGGGCAGCAGGAGAGCTGACTGTGCTGCCCGTGCACGACGGCAGGAGAAGGATCCATGTATCTTTGGCGGGCGGCGGAGCACTGTGCAGGGCATCTCTGGAGGCCGGTGAGCCGCGCGAGTGGCAGGCTGCGGCACACCTGACAACCGCTGGCGGCACACTAGTTGAAAAACGCTGGTCTAAGGTCCATGGAGCAGTGATTTCCACACTCTGGGGCAGATGTATTAACCTGGAGAAGGCATAAGGAAGTGATAAACCAGTGATAAATGCAAGGTGATCACACACCAGCCAATCAGCTCCCATATGTAAATTAACAGTTAGGAGCTGATTGGCTGGTGCATTATCACCTTGCACTTAACACTGCTTTATCACTTCCTTATGCCTTTTCCAGGTTAATAAATCTTCCCCTCTGTCCTCAGGGACCCCCAACAGTTCATGTTTTCCAGGTAGACATTTATTTTTAGAACTTGGATAACAGGACATTACCATAATATTTAGGCCACCATCAACATGTATCGCAATTCTTC
This sequence comes from Pseudophryne corroboree, assembly GCF_028390025.1. NCBI lineage: Eukaryota > Metazoa > Chordata > Amphibia > Anura > Myobatrachidae > Pseudophryne > Pseudophryne corroboree. Next base: position 416,901,367 of record NC_086451.1, on the reverse strand, counting down.
TTACTGTTTAGTAGTCAGTAACTATGCTTCCATATTGCATATTGGGATATTTGCCAATACGTGTAAGCAGATTTATCTCTGTGTAGATTCCAATGCATCTCACAGGTTGCACATTAGCATAGTTTTTGTTATGAACATCCATCTTTGAAGTGTGGCATAACTGGTGTGATTTTTTTATTTTTGTCTTACTGTAGGTTGCGCTGAAGATGTTGCAATTTACTATGGACTGGCATGCCGTCCTGCAGAGATGACCGCCTTACTTTGTACATCACTGGCTGCCACAAGCATACTCTGACTTGAGAGACATTGTGTATGAGATGGATCTAGACCCTCTTCCAGACGAAGCTCTCCTCTTGATCCTCAGTTTTTTGCCAGCCTGGGACTTAATTGTCCACTATAGGCGCGTGAGCCAGCGCTGGAGGTATCTGATAGACTCGCCCTCCTTGTGGAGAATGAAGTGTGAGCATGAGCGGAGGACAGAAATTCTGAGAGCTGCTGATATGTGTCACCAGTTCTCCTGGCAGAGAGCTTGTCTGAAGAGGCCACTGTCCCGGAACTTGTTACGCAACCCATGTGGTACAGGTGAGGGGACAAATCACTTACCCTTAGGTTCTTCTCTACTGTATGTGTAGGAGATGGCGAGGGGCAATGACAGGTCAGTAGCACTGTACACAGATCAAGTAAAGCTTTTTGGTTTTATCACTTCCACCATTTGTCATAGTAATTAATACAACGCCTGAGTAGCTCTGCTTGGAAAACAAGTATTTGTGGTTGCATGTTATCTGTTTTTACAGTTGTGGTGATATAAGTAGTGGGCATGTCTTAAATTGGTCACATGGTTCTGCTCGGGAGTCAAAGTTACTGCATGCTCTCCAGCTGACGTAGAGTTCTAGCTCTGGTTGCTCAGTATAGCGCTACGTTGTGTTTTCATGTTTGCAAGTTGATGATTATGTTCACAACAGGGTCCTAAGAGTGTCACTAGAAGCAGATAAATGAGTGCTGCAGAATGACGCGTTTCGTTGTATGAAAGCAATTTCCTCGGAGTGTAATGTGTTTCTTGGGACCCTGCTGCTTCGATTATTTGTTCCTTTTACAGTATTAAGGTAGCTGGATGAAAGGGTAATAAATAAATTACATACATGGATTCTTATCAGGTTGTAGATGCCTGGGTACATAACCCTAACAATAGACTGTTAGTTGTTACCTGTCAGAGGCAGACTGAAGGCTGGACTGATTGGCTCAGTGTAGATAATAATGATTTCAGTCAGGAGACTTGTGTAGAACAGACGCAACTGCGTCCGAGTGAACCAGATTGGCCTGTAAACTCTGGTTTCCGTCCCTTTCCCAGAACAGCTACAGCACTGGCAGGTCACACACAGAGCAGACGGTTGGGCAGTGGAAAACAACCATGACGTTTTAGAAGGAGCAGAGAGCCAGACCTGCTTTGTCACCTCTTATTTGTAAGTAATAGGCTGGACCATTGCTAAAAGGTAATCTGTCCCCTATGTCACGCTCTGTAATTCTTTCCACAGATGGTGTGAGAAGACCCAGGTCATAGACCTTTTGAGAGAAGGCCTTTGGGAACACTTCCTAGATGTCCACCAGCCTATCATCCAGGTATCAGATTGGTGAGTTCGCTTTTTGCCCCTGTTGCATACACAAGCCTCCTAGTAAATAAATGGAGGCTGCATTCAATATACTTCTGAAAAAAAAATTCAATGTAGGAGCCAGACCATAGTCACCAACCAAATTACTGTATATGAAAATTTTGTACAGACCACCACACAAGCCTTTTCAATACACCTCAGACTTCCCCACACATGCCCATTCAATTCCCCTACATGCCATCAGAACACCACATGACCCTTCAATGCCCATCAGACACTTGTCCATCTCTAGCACTCAGTTCACAGCATGCCACACAGCAGGACCCTTGATTAACAGTATTCCACACAGGAGTGGCAAAATTATAGTATGACACATTGTGGTGAACCCCCCCCCATTGATAGTATGTCATGCCACAGTGCCCAAATTCATAGTATGCCACACAGCAATTTGAAATCTGCTGGTAAAGAGCAAGACTGGCCGGTGAACATCTTCCACCAATCAGGAAGGTTGGCTAAAGTTGTCATCAGGCTGATGTCAGAAGTTTCATTTCTATCATAGGTCATACTGGGGGTTATTCAGATGTGGTTGGAGTTGCTGTTCATGCAGAAAAGTACCGATTATCGTTGCGTTGATTAGGACACGTTCTGCTCGTGCGCAAACTGGTCCTGTGACTATGGCATCAAACTGTCAGACAGTCTGATGCCATTTGGGGGTGGTGACATCCTCACGTTTCTCCAGACAGAGGCGTGTTGCTGCTGTTTAGGGGGAGGGAAGTGGCCAGGGGTCTCTGTGGTTCCACAGAGATTTCGTGTACTCTACGACAGGCGGCTTGCTCATCATCACGGGTGCCACAAGCCGCCTGTTGGTGATTGAGTGATCCAATGCTGTAGGTCGGATCACTACTGCAGCAGGTGGCATCTGCTTGTAATAGACGCCTCCTGCTGCATTGCCATATAGCGCTATGACTTCCAAAGATGCAGCAGTGATAGCACCTTCAACCACATCTGAAATACCCTAACCGTGCAGAAAGCGGTAGAACTTTGTCATTGTAAAATATAAACGTTACCTTTCGAGCGACCATATAATCTGAGAACTATACACTAACTAGAAAGTAACTACTCACATTGATCAAATAAGCTTGTTCCCATCAGAGGTGCTCTGGATCTCAATGGTGGTCATTGGAATACTGTGGGGCAGGGGGGCTTGTGAACCTGCAGCAGCATGGAAGGTGACTGCGGGACCAGGAACTAAGTTATACCCATTTCCATCCGCTGCTTTGACCCAGCTTATTGCCTGGTTAAGATGGGTCACAGCTCAGTGTGAAAAATAACCCTGGTCCAGATCCAGGTTGGTCTGGGAAAGGACCCAAATTAAGGGGGTTTTAAATGGTCTGATCCAGGTCATGTTCACAGCATTGGTAGAGCCAGATTCCCGGCCAGATAATGTTGTCGCCAGGAGAGGACTTCCACTGCATCCATGCCCAGTGTGAACGGCGCTGACATGAAATTAACCTGGGTCGGCGCTGCATTGTGAAAGGGGTGTGTCCCAGTTCTTACCCACTTTGGAACCATGTTCCAAATCCTGGGTTGAGACCTGGGACTTTGGTGTGAAAGGGGTATAATACACATCAGGAAATATGAAGGTGGGACAGCGGCATGATTTAAATGTAGTTAAGAAGCAACTTGTGTCACCGCATTTAATGTACGCCGCTTCACTGTGCACCAGCATGCCCCCAATTCTCCACTGCGTCTGCTGGGATCGACGCAGCTATAGAGGATTCCTCCCACCATCAGAAAATCCAATCGCCAGGTTCTTGGTCGCCGTGGTGACCAGTATTTCATAAGTAGAAGCTACGTTTTGTGCAGGTATTAATACTCGCAAGCAATTGTACGTTATTTTTGCATTTGGATCCTGGATTGTACAGCATTGTGTGATAGGCTACGCTAGTCCATTATAAATGAGTCATTGTAAGAGCATGCTGACTGTGATCCTGAAAAACTCTTTCATTGACCTAGATTTAAAAGGCTACCTCCTGGATGGTTCTTAATATCATGAAATGACTTTGTAGGGTTTTTTTTGCGAAGAAGCAAAAAGAGACTGTTTAGATGTCTTTCTGGGGCACACTTTAGATAATTCAATTGGTAATGAAGATGAAGTAATGTGAGATATAATTATAAAGATAAAACATAACTTTTATTACATATCAGACGATAAAAAAAGGGGGGAGAGACAAACAAAATAAATAAATGATGCTGTATATATCAGCAAGGTGAATAAAAAAAGTATTAAATCACAATGTGACGATATGTGACTCTCTTAATGTAAAGTAGGTGGCAGAGGGGTTATCCGCACACCCACTGGGAATAAGCGAGTATTGATGTTTGAATTGAATCAGAGCGAAAATTTGTTGGTAAATCCTGTATTCTCTATGGATTTATGAATTTTTATACTTAAGTATATTCATATGAGAGAAACAGGAAAAACCGGCTTTAACGACTCTGGACTCCTTCTTAGGTAACACAATTATTAGTGCTGCAAAGACCAATAGCAATAGGGATATAGGTGAATTAAAGATATATACACGGAAGGTGTATTCCTTGATACTACAGTACCTGGTATTCCCAGAGGGTCACCCTTTCTGGTACTGACCAGGCCCAATGCTGCTTAGCTTCCAAGATCAGACGAGATCGGGCATATCCAGCATGGTATGACTGTAGACAGTCAGGTATAAACCTATCTGCGTATGGAAAAACCAATTGCTTAATAGGTTTGGGCTGGTCTGAGAAGGTATCAGGAAAAGTATAGATAAAATGAAACCCGGTTACTGAAAAGTATCTAGACACTGTATCCCAATAATTTGGGTGAAAAAAGATATAACCGGGTGCAAGGGGAATATTCACATATGTGTAGTATCAAAATGAAGCATAGGGCAGCCGGTATCCTGGAGTTGACACTGGTGCCAAGTATATGAATGTTGTCAAATTATTTGCCCACAATGTAGCATTCAGAATATAGCCGTAGTGGGAATTTATAAGAAACCATGAAAAGAGACACATACATGAAGCAAAAGTCCTCAAAGAGGGCAAAACAAATTCTGCATGCACATCCAATTATATCAGTCTGGAAATGACAAGGTAGATATAAATATCTACTTAATCCAAATAGGAATGCTAGGTAAAAGGTTGTTCTAATAATTGAAAAAATCTGTTAGTCTGGATTTACAGATTCAAAATAAATAAATAAATTTCTAAATGCTTTGCAAAAATATTATGTTACCACATGAAAAGCATAATGATACCCATAAATTCCAGCACACAAGCACAAAACCACAGTATAATCAATGATCAATTTGCATGGAAAAAAATATTATTTTACACACAAGTCCATATTTGTCATAATTTGTACAGTGCAGATTATGTGTAAAGACCTTCTGTGGATTTGTTCAGATTCTCCAAAACACTGTCCTGACTTAGCTATTTAAAGAGATGGTTGAGAGGATGATATAAGCATTGCCATCTGATTGATGGTCTCTCTGAATGGTTAAATAACTGGTCTGTGTGAAAGAAATCTGGAGAGACAGCCACCAATTGCTGTTTAAGTCAGGGCTTGTTGCTATGGCAACCTATCTTATCCGTGCCATATGCATGGAGCGGAGAATGCTCATCCCCTGTGAATCAGAAAAACACAGAGGGATGAGGTGCCTGTAGGAGAGCCTGCCACAAACTAACAGGGGGAGGTGTGTGGTACTTGCGGTGTGCTGTGGAGGAGTCCGCCCGCCGGAGCTCCGTAACGGAGATCCCGGAAGTCGAGCGCCGGACCGGAAGTGACGCGCGTTTCGCTGGGAGGAGCTTGTTCACCTGATCGTCTGGGATCAGTGTCTAGATACAGTGTCTAGATACTTTTCAGTAACCGGGTTTCATTTTATCTATACTTTTCCTGATACCTTCTCAGACCAGCCCAAACCTATTAAGCAATTGGTTTTTCCATACGCAGATAGGTTTATACCTGACTGTCTACAGTCATACCATGCTGGATATGCCCGATCTCGTCTGATCTTGGAAGCTAAGCAGCATTGGGCCTGGTCAGTACCAGAAAGGGTGACCCTCTGGGAATACCAGGTACTGTAGTATCAAGGAATACACCTTCCGTGTATATATCTTTAATTCACCTATATCCCTATTGCTATTGGTCTTTGCAGCACTAATAATTGTGTTACCTAAGAAGGAGTCCAGAGTCGTTAAAGCCGGTTTTTCCTGTTTCTCTCATATGAATATACTTAAGTATAAAAATTCATAAATCCATAGAGAATACAGGATTTACCAACAAATTTTCGCTCTGATTCAATTCAAACATCAATACTCGCTTATTCCCAGTGGGTGTGCGGATAAACCCTCTGCCACCTACTTTACATTAAGAGTCACATATCGTCACATTGTGATTTAATACTTTTTTTATTCACCTTGCTGATATATACAGCATCATTTATTTATTTTGTTTGTCTCTCCCCCCTTTTTTTATCGTCTGATATGTAATAAAAGTTATGTTTTATCTTTATAATTATATCTCACATTACTTCATCTTCATTACCAATTGAATTATCTAAAGTGTGCCCCAGAAAGACATCTAAACAGTCTCTTTTTGCTTCTTCGCAAAAAAAAAACCCTACAAAGTTTGTTCTGAACTTATGTCAGGGAGCACCGCCAACCCTATACTACCCACAAAAGCCGATCAGGCGAACTGGTAGTTTTATGTTGGTTATCAGTATGATTTCTGCCCTCTACGGCAGATAAAAATTTGTTTACTAACTGCTTTCATCTAATTACAATCTGAACCAGTGCGGATTCCAAAACCCCAACCCATTACTATCATGAAATGACATATGCCCTCTGGTCTTTTAGCTCCGTAACATCTCCAAGATATGGCCCATCTTCACCTTGGCCCTGTGTTTTATCCTAAACTGTCCTTAGCGCCCCAAATTCAGTCTGTATTGTAATAATCTTAGAAATCTATAAAAAAAAAAAAGCCAGCCATATCTTACACAAGACACGGCAGAAACTGTTATTCATGCACTGGATACTGCGGTGGTCTCCTTGTCTAAACAGACTCAATCTATTATGAATAGGGTGGCCAATCCCGGGCCATTTTTTCAATCCCGGGAATCGGAATTGAAAAACAATCAATTCCGGCTGCTTTTCAATGTGTACCGCCCCTTTCCCCCCTGACCAGCCCAGATAACACACCCCAATCTGGATGGGAGGAAGGATGGGCCACTTGCTGTGTGGTCCGGCGGCTGGGCGGGCAGTGCAGCGGTGAGGTCAAGAGGCTGCACAGCGTGACCTCTGACTTCACGTCACACACTGAGCAGTGCGCCCAGCCGGAGCAAGGGGAAGCTAAGCATGGGGAGCCGAGCAGCGTCTGAGCCTCCTGAGGACGCTCAACGCTGCCCGGCATAGAAAATACTAACGTAGTGGCCAATCCCGAAATCCCCGGGATTGGTAGCTCCAATCCTGGGCTTGAATCCTGGCCAATTTTAGGTCGGGATTCTGCCAGTCCGGGATTGGCCACCCTAATTATGAATGCAGCAGCTAAGCTGATCTTCCTCGCGCAGCCTTCATCTGCTGCTCCGCACTGACAGTCCATACGTGACTTACCTGTGTTTGGTTTATTATCGAATTCAATATAAAATACTTTTACTTACACACAAGGTTATTAACCAAACTACACAACATACATCTCTTCTCTTATTCCGAAATATCTCCCAGCTTGACCCCTCTGCTCTGTGCGAGACCTGCGCTTCTCATCCACACCCATTACCATTCTGTAACCATTCACGGTTACAGGACTTGTTTTCAGGCTGCACCCACTCTGTGGCATGCCCTCCCTCACATTAAACTTTCTTCTAACCTTTGAACCTTCAAGCGTTCCCTTATGTATCACCTCTTCAGGCATCTTATCAAATGCAGAGAATCACCACGTAACCTCCATAAGCTATTGTACACAGTTACCCTCTATGCGGTTCACACATAACTTTTCATATGTTTTCTCTACACTCGCACAACTGACTGACCACAGGACAATACGGCTGTGTGACTGGATCAAGTAGCCCACTTTCATGTATTACATTCCTATTTCCCTATAGCTTGTGAGCAGGGTCCTCTTACCTCTGTCAGGGGTAAATGTATGAAGCAGTGATAAGTGTGGAGAAGTGAGCCAGTGGAGAAGTTACCCATGGCAACCAATCAGCATTGAAGTAACATTTATAATTTGCATACTATACAACTGTATGAAGCAGCTGATTGGTTGCCATGGGCAACTTCTCCACAGGCTCACTTCTCCATTCTTATCACCGCTTCATACATTTACCCCACAGTCTTGTGGTGTTACTGTTTTATTCCCAATTTAACGCGCAGCGGAATACCCTGAAAATATAGAAAAGAATAAGTTAACCAGTGTCCACCTGTACTGGTTGCCATAACCAACAAGAGTGCAGCCGGAAAGTATGCACAGAGCTTCACTTTTTCCACATTTTGTTATGTTACAGCCTTATTCCAAAATGGAATAAATGTATTTTTTTCACTCAAAATTCTACACACAATACCCCATAATGACAATGTGAAAAAAGTGTTTTTGAGATTTTTGCTAATTTATTAAAAATAAAAAACTAAGGCATTAGCTTCTCAATGTTTTCTCTCACAGGTATGCTGGGCGGCGTGACTGCGGTTGTATTTATGAACTAAAGGTCCAGCTCCTTGCGGCCGACAGGAAAACTGTCATCTGGGAATATAAGGAGAAACCTGAGCCCATCCCTCAATGGAGTGACACAAAATACCAACAGGTCTGCTCTGGGGGGAAGTCGGTGCTGTGCTGCCAAATCTGCTGCTCTTCAACTGTATTATGCAAAGGCCACGTATAGCCTTGGGTGTGGATCATAGAGTCAACCACACTATTGGGCGACAGTGTGACTAGGTCGACACCTGAAATAGGTCGACATGGAAAAAGATCGAAATGAGTTTTAAAAATAAAAATTGGTGTAGTTTTCCTCGTAAAGTTACCGGGAACCCCAATTAGTGCACCTTGTTCGCTCGCCATGCTTCAGGTAAGGTGCAGCGCTCCGCTACCGATGTGCTCTCGGCACAGGTTACTATTCCCAATCGTAGTCCACGTGGATCGTAAAGTATGAAAAAGGTAAAAAAAAAATTAAAACTGATGTCGTCCTTTTTCCATGTTGACATAGTGGCCATGTCGACCTAAAGACTGGATACCATAGCCTTTACCCACAGCGTGCTCTTCCAAATGTCCTCTATATCTGATCACCGATCTCCGGCCAGAGATGTGGCTTGCTGCCTTCTCTCTCCCGCTCTGCTTCTGGGCCTGACATAGCATGTGACTTCCTCTGATCTCCCTGACCTGCCCTCTCTCTCCTCAGGTTTCCCATGAGTTCCGCGACTATGGACCCGGCGTGCGCTACGTGAGCTTTACGCATAAAGGAAAGGACACACAGTTCTGGCAAGGATGGTACGGCGCTCGTATCTCCAACTCCTCCGTCTCACTGACGTGCAGAAACACTAAGCCTTGTACCCTGCCTCCTCCTCCTGACACGGAAGAGGCGTGACGTTCCCTGGGATAACAGCAGATGCTAGGGATGGTTCTCAGGTAGCCTTTCTGTAGGCCTCGCTCTTGTCAGATAACTGACTGGATGTTTGCCCATTTTTAAATAAAAAAATATTTGTTTTGCAAAGTTTTCTGCATCTTCTATCAGAGAAAGAGTGTGTTGGTGCTGTGCGATCATTGAAGCATTGCACACATCTAACTGCAAGACGTCAACACTTAGAACAATTCCGTTCTTTCATTTCTTTTTTTATCAGACTTCATGATTCCAGTGTATGTTGTCTGTAACTCCTGGAACATCCCTCTCTTCAGTCTGTGGTTCATTCTACTCCCCAGCTTCTAGACAGATATGTTGGACTGTACCATCACAATGCCGGGAGTGCAGTAGCAGCCTTTAATTTAAGATAGCCAATTAGGTTACAGAGGACAACTGCTTCCCAGGAATATCCAGACATAACAAAACCAAACTCTTACTGCATACCTACTGCCCTGCCTCACTGCTTCTTATCCCTTATACACGCAGCTGGCAAGAGGATCACACACCAAGCTCCTATTTGGCATTACTGATAGGCTGTGAGCACATACAGCACAATGATGGTGCCCCCAGATTGCACTAGTCATAGCCAACCTATGTCCTGGTACTGCTGCATTGTGGGTAATATTTGCCAGGAACATACTTTCTGCTCGTGTAGAAAGGTAGACATGACAGAGGAGGGGGCGTAGTGTATTGTGGGGAGTGGATGAGACTGCTGGGTTTAACAGCACACATTATACAGCAAACCTTTACCCTCATAAAGCATAGTGCACAATGACGACAATTCAGTTAAAGTTATGTACAGGCACTTTGAGCACTGGAAATGGCACTATACATTTTACCTCACAGCCCCATGACTGTGTGCAGGAAAATGCATGCTGTAAGCCTACCGTACGTACAGGATATGTGCTCACTGCACACCAGTGACGTGCGGTCAGGGGAGGAAGAACTGCAACTGTAATGCTCTAGTGTTTTGGCTATAAAAATCATTAAAAGAATACAAAGATGATATTTCTCTAGCATCCATAAGGGATATTGGGGGAATCTAGTACGATGGGGTATAGATGGGGTCCAAAGGAGCCGGTGCACTTTAAATTTCTTCAACTGGGTATACTGGCTCCTCCCCTCTGCCCTCTCCCACAGGCAGTTTAGAACATAGTGCCCTCAGGAGAGGATGCACACTCTGATGCTTTTCAATCTTTGTTATTTTCGGTATGCTGTTTGGGCAGCAGCATACCTGCACCGTGGGGGGGGAGCACTGGCCTTGCAAGGTGTCATAGCCGCTTCCCCGCTGCAGGACCACCGTCCTGAGAGGTTTTGCACAGCGGGGCACTGCGCCTTGGCGGTTACAATCGCAGCATGCCGCACACCCCTAACAGCCTGAAGGTGACATCAGTGGTGAGTACAAACTGGGGGTCCCATAGTTCATGGTGCGGCATACGGGACCCTCCTGGGGGGGTATCCGCTATAGACCACGTGTATACTGGCAGTAGTGGGTGAAACTAGCACTTGTGTGATGTTTTCTACTCATGGGGAGACTTTTGCCAGTATAAAGATTACTGAAACTCCGACGCCTTTACACGGGGCGGAGCTTCCTCAGAGCCGGACCAGCGGCGTTTGGCACCTTCCTCTGCTTACAGCTGCAGCAGCAGGCACACACAGCTCCTCCAGACACTCGGGATACACAGGAAAACTGGTACAGGGGTGTAGCAAAGGAGGATAGCCTCTACTGTACACAATCTGTGTCCTGAAAGGGGTGGTCTTCAGTATGCCGGCGGTCGGGCTCCCGGCGACCAGCATACCAGCGCCGGGAGCCCAACAGCCGGCATACCGACACTTATTCTCCCTCGTGGGGGTCCACGACCCCCCTGGAGGGAGAATAAAATGGCGTAGCGCGCCACCGTGCCCGTGGCGAGCGCAGCGAGCCCGCAAGGGGCTCATTTGCGCTCGCCACACTGTCGGTAAGCCGGCGGCCGGCCTCCCGGCGGCGGTATGCTGGTCGCCGGGAGGCCGGCCGCCGGCAGATCGTAGTGAACCCCCTGAAAGGGACAAACCTCCAGTGTTTACTGTATTATAACTGCTTACAGCCTCAGTGGGGCTGTTTAGCTTGGATGTGCTGGTCTTTTCTCTCTGTCTCCCTCTCACATACAGTAAAGGCAGGCTTGCTATTGTATTACTTGTCTGTGTGTATATGAGTGTTGTTACTGTAAACATGGTAAAACACAAATTGTGCAGTGTATGTCACACCAGATTCTCTCCCTCTGGATCTGGTTCAATATCATGTGAACAATGTAGTCAATCCTCACACCTCAGTGAGGGGACTGGGGGGGAGGGTCAAGAGCCTTCCTGGCTAGGTGCCATAAAAACCATGATGCCAGATATGTAATCACAGCTCACTGATAATGCACAAAAGACTCAACAATTTCAGCAGGCTGTTGCAGACCTAGCTGTTAGGGCAGATGTTCCACAGCCCCCCTCTCTAACTCAAGACCACTAAAACGTGGGTTACCTGTTTTGCTCTCAGATTCAGATGAGGAAATACAGGAGGAGGGTCAGGAATTGGATCCCGTCATTGGCGATTCCCCTTCTGCTATACGGGACGTGTTAAAACTCCTCCTAGAGGACGCTGCGTCACAGCAGTTGTTTTTCTTCATACAAAACAAGCTCAGTGTCACTTTCCCTGATTCTGTAGAGATAGATGACATATTTAAGTTATCCTGGAAAAATCCAGATAAAAAATACCAAGTGTCAAAAAGTTTTTGCACACTTTCCCATTTTCTCCTGAAGGCAGAAAATTCTGGGAAGAGCCCTCAACTGTGGACGTATCAGTCTTGCGCCTATCTAAAAAGGCCAGCCCCGGGCTCCTTCACCATAAAGGACCCTGGCGATAGGAAAATAGAGACTACACTGAACCCTATATACACAGCAGCGGGTATATCACAAAGACCGGTCATAGCTGGTTGCTGGATGACTCATGCCATTCATACATGGGCTACTCAGATTCAAGAGAGCCTCTCGGGGGATATGCCCCTGGTCACTACTGTGACTCTCCTGAAGCACATTCAGGACACTGCACAAGTCCTGTGTGACTCTCTTAAGGAGGTAGGCAATATTAACGCTAGGACTACTGATATGGCAGAGTCGGCATGCAGGGCTTTGTGGTTGCGTCAGTGGATAGCAGACGCAGAATCCAAGCGCAGGGACGAGTCTCTCCCCTTTTCGGGGAATGGCTCTTCGGGGTGGAATCCGATACGTGGATTTCTAAGGTTACTGTGAGGAAATCCACGTTTCTCCCCTCTGGGGCCCTGCCAGCTAGATGCTTCTACCCGGGTCTGTCTAACTAGTCCTTTTCGGTCTAACAGATGTAGATCTAAGGCCAGAGATGCCTCCAACGCTGCTAGAGGCACCAGAAGACAAGAAAACTTGCAATCGCCAGTTCTCAGGAGAGCACCTGTACAGCTTCCACTAAGGCCTCAGCATGACTGTGCCCACCCACCCTGAGGGCATCTCGAGGTGAGAGCTCGGCTGCATCACTTCAGCCGCATTTAGGAAAGTTCCTGCCAGGATATCTGGGTCAAGGACCTAATTTTTCAGGGCTACAAGCTGGAGTTCGACGGTGCTCCTCCCAAACGATTTTTCAAATCAAACTTACCAGCTTCGGAGGATACACGCCATCGTAAAATTGGTCCAATCCCAAGTCATTGTTCCAGTACTACTGCAACAACGGGGAAAGGGGTACTACTCCAACCTGTTCGTGGTACTGAAACTGGATGGTTCGGCAAGGCCCATTTTGAATCTAAAATCCTTGAACCCTTACCTAAAGGTTTTCAAGTTCAGGATGGAATCCTTGCGAGCGGTGATTGCGGGTCTGGAAGAACAGGAGTTCATGGTCTCCCTGGATATAAAATGTCTATCTACATATCCCGATTTGGCCACCTCGTCAGGCTTACCTGAGGTTTGCCCTGCTGAACGATCACTACCAGTTCCAGGCGCTACCCTTTGGCCTGTCCACAGCTCCGAGGGTGTTCACGAAGGTGATGGCGGAGATGATGTTCCAACTCCAGGTCCAAGGGCTCAATGTTGTCCCTTACCTGGACGATCTCCTGATAAAAGCAAGATCCAGGGAGCTTTTATTACTCCATATAGACTGCACTATCCAGCTTCTGTCACACCATGAGTAGATCCTCAATTTACAGAAGACGCACCTGGAGCCAACCTAGAGGCTCCTGTTCCTGGGAATGTTGCTGGATACTGTAGCCCAAAAAGTGTTCCTCCCAGAGGACAAGGCGAGAACACTTCAGAAGATGGTCTGCATGGTTCTCCGGCCTCTTCAGGTATCCATCCATCTTTGCATAAGATTGTTGGGGAAAATGGTTGCCTCGTACGAGGCGATCCAGTATGGGAGGTACCATGCCAGGATTTTTCAATTGGATCTCCTGAGCAAGTGGTCCAGATCACATCTTCGGATGCACCGGATAATTCGGCTGTCACCTCAGGCCAGGATTTCTCTCCTGTGGTGGCTGCAGTCCTCCAACCTACTGGAAGGCCGAAGTTTCGGGATTCAGGATTGGGTCCTCCTTATGACGAATGCGAGTCTGTGAGGATGGGGAGATGTCACCCAGGGGGCTCAGCTCCAGGGCAGGTGGTCCACCCACGAAGCCCTCCTTCTGATCAACATTCTGGAACTTCGGGCGATTTATAATGCTCTGCTTCATGCCTCTCCTCTATTCAGGGATCGCGCGATCCAGGTACAGTCGGACAACACCACAGCAGTGGCGTACATCAATCAACAAGGAGGGACAAAAAGCAGGGCCTGCATGCAAGAGGTGTCAAAGATACTCCTCTGGGCAGAAAGAAATGCAAGAGCAATGTCCGCAATCTTCATTTCGGGAGTAGACAACTGCTAGGCGGACTTCCTCAGTTGTCACGCTCTCCACCCAGGAGAATGGGGGCTTCACCATCAGGTGTTTCAGCAGATCATCGACCGGTGGGGCTGCCCACAAATAGACATGATAGCTTCTCGACTCAACAAGAAGCTTCGTTGGTATTGCTCACAAACCAGAGACCCTCAGGCGAGGGAAGTAGATGCACCGACGTCGTCTTGGCCTTACGGGCTGGTCTACTTGTTTCCTCTGATTCCGTTGCTCCCAAGGGTGCTAAAGCGAATCGGGAATGAAATAGTCCAGGCAATTCTGAATGCCCCGAATTGGCCTCGGAGGGCATGGTACACGGATCTTCTGGACATATCCGTCGAAGACCCTTGGCCTCTACCATTGAGAAGGGGTGGTATTTACCGACGGTTACATGACCTCCACCAACATCCCGCCCCCTCACTATCCTGACGGTCGGCATGCCAACCAACAGGGACTATTTCCACTCGTGGGTGTCCATGACACCCATAGAGTAGGTCGCCACCGATCCCACAAGGTGCTTGCTGCACTCGCCCCCCTGCCGGGATCTCGGCGTCAGTATGCCATACCACACCCGAGAAGAGATCTTCTTCAACAAGGGCCGTTCGTCTGCTCGGCCTTACGGCGACTTTGACGGCATGGAAGTCGAGTGGAACATCCTAGCTCACAAGGGCCTTTCCAAAAAGGTTATTGCTACCATGGTTCAGGCCAGGAAACCTGTGACGTCAAGACACTATCATCATATCTGGAGGAGATATGTCTCTTGGTGAGAGGACCCTACGTATCCGCCTGCGGAGTTCCACTTGGGACGTTTCCTACGTTTCCTGCAGGCTGGTGTTGGTAAGGGCTTACGTCTGGGTTCCATTAAGGTCCAGATTTCAGCTCTCTCCATCTTCTTCCAGAAGAAATGGGCAGTGTTGCCAGAAGTTCAGACCTTCTTGCAAGGGGTACTTCACCTACAACCTCCTTTTGTGCCGGCCCCGGAACCCTGGGATTTGAATGTAGTGTTGTATTTTCTACAGTCCTCCTGGTTTGAAACTCTGATGACGGTAGAAGACAAGTACCTCACGTGGAAGACGGTGATGTTATTGGCCCTGGCTTCTGCTAGGCGTGTTTCAGAATTGGGGCCCTATCGTGTAAAAGTCCCTACTTGGTCTTTTATGATGACAAAGCGGAGCTCAGGACTAGGCAGCAATTCCTGCCGAAGGTCGTCTCTGCATTCCACTTGAATTTACCTATTGTGGTTCCGTCAAGTTCTGGCACTGCTGCTCCTCCGGAGTCATTGGATGCCGTGCGAGCCTTGAAGATCTATGGCAATAGAACGGCTTGGATCAGCAAGAAGGATTCCTTGTTCGTGCTGTATGATGTGCAGAAAAAGGGGTGCCGTTTCGAAGCAGTCCATTGCTCGTTGGATTAGGCTTACTATCCAATAGGCCTGTGTGTCGGCAGCCTTACCTGTTCCACAATCTCGGAAGGCCCACTCTACGAGATTGGTGGGGTCTTCCTGGGCGGCTGCCTGTGGTGTCTCGGCCTTACAATTATACCGAGCTGCTATCTGGTCGGGGAAGTACACTTTTGTGAGGTTCTACAGGTTTGATACCCTGGCCAAGGAGGATACACAGTTTGGGCAAGCGGTGCTGCAGATGTCTCCGCACGTTCCCGCCCGGTGTGGAAGCTTTGGGACGTCCCCATCATACTACATTCCCCCAATATCCCTTATGGATGCTAGAGAAAATAGGATTTTAATTACCTGCCGGTAAATCCTTTTCTCGTAGTCCATAAGGGATATTGGACGCCTGTCTCAGTTCGTTACTTTTCTGCAGGTTCTCTTTTCTATGGTTACCTGTTCAGCTGTTGCTGTTTTGTTACCAGCCGTTGCTGGTCGTTTTTTGTTCGTTGTGTGCTGGTGTGTATATCTACCCACTCCTTGTTTGTTCCTTCTCTCATGTATGTCCTTTTTCCTTTGGGCACTATTTTACCTATAACTGCCTGTGGGAGGGGGCATAGAGGGGAGGAGCCAGCACACACAGTTGAAGAAATTTAAAGTGCACCAGCTCTTTTGGACCCCGTCTATACCACATCGTACTAGATTCCTCCAATATCCCTTATGGACTAAGAGAAAAGGATTTACCGGTAGGTAATTAAAATCCTATTTTAAACGTATAAATAAAATCTTTGTATTATTCTAGTAATGTGTATAGTCAAGTCACCTCCAAATCATGTATGTGGCACCGATACTGGCCAGTGTCTCCCCTGCATACCTTTTCCGCACATCTCTGATCAATATTCTTCAAATTTCCAGCAGTATATACTGCTGCACCTGTGTATAATGCCCACATGTATATACTGCTGCACCTGTATATAATGCCCACATGAACCCATAGGCTCATATACTGTGTAAATCTGGCTCCGATAATAGCCGATGCCTCCCCAGACATTGATCTCTACGCACATCACTGCTGCACACCTCATGTACACTGCACTGTAACATCAGGCCAGAGCGATTCTAATTGCACAACGCCTTATAGATGTCACACAGACAGCTTTTCAGAGAACATTCCGTGTTATTTGGCCTGGGCCAGGTTGTTAAAATTGGGAAATAAATGTGGGGGTGCTGGAATGGAAGTAGGCAGTAATCAGAATCTCTCGGCAGCATCTTCGTTAGAAGGGATGGTGGGCTGATGTGTCGGGGGCCGAGGCACCTTCACCGGTTCTATAATAAACTTGCCACTTCATAGGACTCGTACAAGACTAATGTGACTTACAGCCACGACATATGGTATGAATGCCAACATGACAGTGTCAACAGCTTTTCTCTTACGTCCTAAAGGATGCTGGGGACTCCAAAAGGACCATGGGGTATAGACGGGATCCGCAGGAGCTTGGGCACACTGAAAAGACTTAAACTGGGTGTGAACTGGCTCCTCCCTCTATGCCCCTCCTCCAGACCTCAGTTAGATTTTGTGCCCAGGACTGACTGGACACTCACTAGGGGAGCTCTCCTGAGTTTCTCTGGAAAAGACTTTATGTTAGGTTTTTTATTTTCAGGGAGACCTGCTGGCTACAGGCTCCCTGCATCGTGGGAGTGAGGGGAGAGAAGCAGGACCTACTTCTGTGAGTTTCAAGGCTCTGCTTCTCGGCTACTGGACACCATTAGCTCCAGAGGGTTCGATCACTTGGTGCGCCTAGCTGCTCGTTCCCGGAGCTGCGCCGTCACCCCCCTCACAGAAGACAGAAGTCGGGTGAGTATGAGAAGAACAGAAGACTTCAGGACAGCAGAAGACTTCAGTAAAGGTACAGCGCAGTGGCAACGCTGCGCTCCATGCTCCCACACACACATTTCCTCCAGCACTCACAGGGTGCAGGGTGCTGGGGGGGGGGGGGCGCCCTGGGCAGCATGTTACTGGGTCATCTTGGGCCAGCAGATGCTTGTTCGGTGCATTAGCACCGTTTTTGAGACCCCCGCCGGCATTTTAGTATTTTTGAATTTGGCGGGCTGAAGCGCGCCAGGACAGGCGCCATTTTCTCCTCGCGTGCAGACAGGAGACGCTGGTCCGGGACCTCCACAAGCTCCATTAACGTAACGGGGAGCTTATCGGGGAGGGGGGGGGACGACGACGACAGTAGCTGGTGCATATTTGGTATATTGGGCAGTACTGGTACATATATTTTCGTTGGAGGGATATATGGGCGCTGGGGTGTGAGCTGGCATACTCCCTCTGTGTTTCTCTGTCCGGGTTTCCTTGTGGGCCTGTCCCCTGGCTGAGGCATTGTATGTGTGGGTCGATACTAGGTGTCGACATGTCTGAGGCTGAATGTTATTCACCGGAGGTGGTTTTGGGGGAGGCAGATGCGGGTATGGAGTTGGCTCTCTCGACGCAGCCGACACCTACCTGACTTGCACTGTTGAATACAATTAATTCTAATGTGATTTCTTTATCAAAGAGATTAGATAAATCTGAATCACAGACACAGGTGTGGAAAAAATCCATGGAGGATGCTTTGTTACAGGTACAGACCCCGTCGGGGTCGATAAAGAGGCCGTTCACTCAAGTGGTAGATACTGATACCGACACGGATTCTGAATCCGATGTCGACTTCACTGAGGCTCCTTTACATCCTAGATTAGTTAAGAGTATTTAGTACATGATTGTGGCTATAAAAGATGTGTTACGCATTTCTGAAGAACCTGCCGTACAGGAGACAAGGATTTGCTTGTTTAAGGAGAAAAAACCTGAGGTGCAGTTTCCCCCCTCTCATGAGATGAATGCTCTTTGTGAAAAGGCTTGGGAGTCGCCGGACAAGAGGTGGCAGATTCCCAAGAGGATTTACATGGCGTATCCTTTTCCATCAGTTGATAGGGGAAAATGGGAGGCGTCTCCTAATGTTGATAAAGCGTTATCTCGTTTGTCTAAGAAGGTGGTGCTTCCGTCTCCTGACACGGCAGCTCTCAAGGATCCGGCGGATCGCAAGCTGGAGACGTCTCTAAAGTCCATTTTCGCTAATACGGGTGCATTGCTCAGACCTGCTGTGGCGTCGGTATGGGTGAGTAGTGCTATTGCTAAATGGGCTGAGAATTTAGCTTCTGATATGGATACCCTTGATAAAGATACTGTTCTTTTAACTCTTGGTTATATCAAGGACGCTGCAGATTACCTGAAGGGTGCGGCGAGGGATGTTGGTCTCTTGGGGTCAAGAGCCAATGCCATGTCGATTTCGGCCAGGAGGGCGCTGTGGATACATCAATGGAATGCTGACGCCGATTCCAAGAGAGCTATGGAAGCGTTACCCTTCAAAGGTAATGTCCTGTTTGGTGAAGGCTTGGCGGACCTGGTTTCTACCGCGACGGCGGGTAAGTCCTCGTTTCTTCCCTATGTTCCCACACAACACAAAAAACCACAACATCAGCAGATGCAGTCCTTTCGTCCAAATAAATACAGGCGAGGAAAAGGTTCGTCCTTTCTCGCTTCAAAAGGTAGAGGAAGGGGAAAGAAGTTGCCTGCAGTGTCAGGCGCCCAGGACCAGAAGTCCGCCCCTGCCGCTACCAAGTCCACCGCATGATGCTGGGGCTTCCCTGGGGGAGTCCGTCCCGGTGGGGGGCCGTCTGCAGTTCTTCAGTCGGGTCTGGGTCCAATCGGACTTGGATTCGTGGGTTCCTGGAGATTGTATCTCAGGGCTACAGGCTGGAGTTTCAGGAGACGCCCCCTCACTGGTTTTTCATGTCGACCCTGCCAGTGTCTCTTCCTGACAGGGAGGTCGTGCTGGCAGCAAAACAAAAGTTGTGTCTCCAGAGGGTCATTGTTCCCATTCCCCCAGTCTCAATGGGGGGAGGGGTTCTACTCGTGCCTCTTTGTGGTGACGAAACCGGACGGTTCGGTCAGACCGATTCTGAACCTAAAATCCCTCAATCCATACTTGAAAGTTTTCAAGTTTAAGATGGAATCTCTTCGAGCGGTAATTGCCAGCCTAGAAGGGGGGGATTTTATGGCAGTCCTTCATCTAACCCTGTTTGTAGAAACAACAAAAGGCGGTATAACTTGAAAGATGTCGGAAACTTCCGCGCCTCACACCAACCTATATAGGCACGCCATATTCTGTAATAATGAGCTGCCGTAACCGGCTTCCTAGCTCGTAACATGGTTGGTATAACCGAATCTGGAATGCCCTCTCTTCTTAAGAGGGCGGTCTCAACAGCCACCCCGTCAAACGCAGCCGTGCTAAATCGGGGTAAAGGAACGGACCCTGTTGTAACAGGTCTGGACGTAGTGGGAGCGGCCAAGGATCGTCTGCGAGTAGTCCTCGGAGATCCGAGAACCAAGCTCTCCGAGGCCAATGAGGCGCCACTAGTATGACTGTGACAGACTCTCTTTTGAACCGTTTTAGCACCAGAGGGAGCAACGGAAACGGTGGAAACAGATACACAAGACTGTACGGCCACGCGACAGTGAGAGCGTCCACCACCACTGCCTTTGGATCTCTTGTTCTGGACACATACTGGAACGTTTGGTGATTGTGTCGAGACGCCATCAGGTCCACCTGAGGATAACCCCATCGCTGAACCAACATGTGAAACACTTCTGGATTTAATGCCCATTCGCCTGGATGAAAATCCCGACGACTGAGATAATCCGCTTCCCAGTTGTCCACTCCCGGAATGAACACGGCCGACAATATCACCTGGTGGCATTCCGCCCAATTGAGGATTCGAGCTACTTCCCGCATTGCCATGCGGCTTCTCGTTCCTCCTTGTTTGTTGATGTATGCGACCGCCGTCGCATTGTCTGACTGCACTTGGACAGGCTGAGAGCGAAGCATGTGCACTGCTTGTCGTAGCGCATTGTAAATTGCGCGGAGTTCCAGGACATTTATAGACAGCAATTTTTCGTGATCCGCCCAGAGACCCTGGAGCTGACAATTTTTAATTACCGCTCCCCAACCTCTGAGACTGGCGTCCGTAGTTAGAATTATCCAATTCCAGCCTCCGAACCGTCTTCCTGCGGTTAAATAGTGTTCCTTGAGCCACCAGAGCAGAGATACTCTTGCCCTTGGCGACAACCTCACTCTGTGGTGAATCTGCAGATGCGAGCCTGACCACTGGGCGAGCACATTCAGTAGAAAAGGACGCGAGTGAAATCTTCCGAACTGAAGCGCTTCGAAAGCTGCCACCATTGTGCCTAAGAGGCGAATGCACAAGTGTACCGACACTGTGCGTGGCTTGAGCACTAATTGTACTAGATGGCGTAGAATTTGTACTTTCTGCTGTGGTAGGTAAATTCTTTGATTGACCGTATCGAGAATCATACCTAGGAATTGAAGGCGTTGAGACGGAATTAGATGTGATTTCTTGAAGTTGACAATCCAACCGTGGTGAACCAGTACATCGTATGTTAGCAACGCATGTTGGAGAAGTATCTGTTGAGACGGAGCTTTGATGAGCAGATCGTCTAAATACGGAACTATTGTCACTCCCAGGGATCTGAGATGAGCTATCATCACAGACATCACTTTGGCCTGTCATCAGCGCCTCGGGTATTCACCAAACGGTAGAGCCTGAAACTGGTAATGGTTCTGGCGTATTGCAAACCGTAAGAATTTCTGATGAGGCTGCCAAATTGGAATGTGTAAGTACGCATCCTTGAGATCTAGCGCAATCATAAATTCCTTTGGCTCTAAACCCGCAATCACCGAGCGCAGAGACTCCATTTTGAATCTGTAGTAAGTTACGTACTGATTGAGACCCTTTAAGTTCAATATTGGTCTGACTGAACCATCCGGCTTTGGTACCACAAACAGACTTGAATAATAACCCTGACCCTGTTGGTGTACAGGGACTGGAATCAAAACTGCCGAATCCAGTAGGGACTGAATGGCAATTTGCAGAACCGTCCTCTTGTCGTCCGACAGAGGCAATCCTGTCTTGAAAAACCGCAGAGGCGGAAGACAGTCGAACTCTATTTTGTAACCTTTTAACACTAAATTGCGGATCCACCCATCCGCGGATGTGTGGAACCACGCCAAATGGAATGTCTGAAGGCGTGCTCCCACAATCGGAGAACCGAGATGGGCTGGTAGCCCGTCATGCCACTGGCTTGTCGGTAACCTTAGCGTCCTGGCGAGTTGTGTTGGTTTGTTGGAAACCACGTCCGCGACCACGTCTAGCAGGCGTGGCTGTTCCTCTGCCACGTCCTCGAAAGGGCTGAGGTCTAAAGGATTTAAACGAAGGTCCAGCGTACCTCCTTCTTGATACCGGTGGAGGCAATGGTAAGAAAACAGACTTACCTCCCGTAGCCTCAGCAATCCATGCGTCCAATTCAGGACCAAACAACTTCTTGCCATCGTAAGGCAACGCCTCTATACCTCGTTTGACCTCTGCCTCCGCATGATAAGCACGCAGCCAGAGTGCTCTTCGTGCCGTAACTAGCGACGATGAAATACGAGAAGTGAGCTGACAGACGTCAGTAGACGCTGTACAGAGATACTCTACAGTCTCAACCATTTGATTTACAAGAAGTATCAGGTTTTCGTCATGTAAAGCAGATTTGAGTTCTGTAAGCCATATTATGAGCGCCTTAGTGACCCAAATGCCAACCAATCCAGGTCTCAGCATCACACCTGCTGCTACATACATGGATTTTAGCATAGTTTCTATCTTGCGATCTGAAGGATCTTTAAGCATAGTAGCTGCTGGCACTGGTATGGTTAATTTCTTGGTAAGCTTTGACACTGAAGAATCAACTATTGGTGGATTCTCCCATGTACATGTTACCGAGTCTGGAAACGGGTAACTAGACTTAAATCTGCGAGGTATAGAAAACCGTTTATCTGGATTCTGTCGTGTTTCTACTAACATCTGATTAAGGGATTCCGACACAGGAAAACTTATTGGAGTTTTTTGTCGTTTAGTAAATACGACCTGATCATTTGTGAGAGGCTCCTCAGTTTCAGTAAACTTCAGAGACTGACGTACCGCTCTGATGAGATCATCAATGCCGGAACTGTTAAAATCCTCGCCATCTGACTCCACTTCGCCCTCCTCACCCTCATCTTGTTCCGTGAGGTCTGGCATGGAATCGTCAGAATGCAACATAGCCGAAACAGGTAAATCATAAGACATATGAAATTTATCCCGTTTACCCAAAATGGATTTGGACCTTACGCAAGGCTGAGACGCCTCCGGTAGTTCTGGCGGTCTAACCCTAGACTCAGATCTTGCCGTTTCCCGCTCCTGACGAGCGGCGGTCAATTCTGATTGTAACCTATCTAGTACATTTACTAACATACCCCACGGAGGGTCCGGTGAGGACATTGGTTGTAAAACTGGAGCAGAAATGGTATTCTGAACCGAATCCACAAAACATACTGTACATGTGGTAGATCCATCCGGTAACACACTGCTACAGACTTTGCAATTATGCTTTTTAGTTTTTGCTGGTGCCTTACTCATTATGGCGACAGACAATACAATACACACAAAACAGACACTTGCACGACTCAGTAAAATAGTAGTAAGGTGTCTCTGTGTGTATATATATATATATATCTGGCCAAGTGCAGTACACGTGGCCAGTACTATGAAATGTGGTCCCAAATTCCCACTAACACCCCTGCGCCTCCGGTGGAATAGAGATGTAGTACTGGAACTTTCTGGAATCACAGCAGGAAGACACAGGAAGCATGGTTAAAATGGCCCCCATGCTTATACATATAATCACAGTGTAGTTTCATACTGATATTATTAACAGCCTCCCTGCCAGTATAAACCTCATAATATAGCTATATAAATGTGTGCTATACTACCAACAGCCTGTTGCTGCTGTCCCTTTCCCCCCCCCCCTCGCATCTGCTCCATAGCGTGCAGTGCGGGCCGGGCAGCGGGCACCCCGGGACCTGGAAGACTGGGAGCGCGTGTCAGCGCTATGAGACACGGGCAGCAGCGGATCAAGCGGCGGCCGGAGCAGCGGGAGAAGCGGCGGGCGGACCCGTTCAGAGACGCGGGTATTGTAAGAAGCACCGGAGCAGCGTTATGAGACCCGGCGGCCGGAGCAGCGAGAGAAGCGGCGGGCAGACCCGACTTCAGAGACGCGGGAGCAGTGTAAGACAGCGGGCGGCTATGTTACCCGGCAGCCGGAGCAGCTGCGGCGGGCGGCAGTCAGCCGAAAGACACCAGCGCCTTCTCCACACCTCGGGGCGGCAGCGGAAGCTGACCACCCCGTTCTCCCCCCTCACATACCTGCAATTGTTGCTTCTGTGATGAGGCTCCGACGGGGCTTCTTAGTAAGCGCCAGCCAGCCTGCAGGAAGTGTGTGTGGCTGTGAGGGAGCTCTTTCAGAGAGGCCCGACACGCCCCTGCTGCTATCAGCAGCTGCACTATCCCTGACCCTGCCTTTTGGAAGGGGGAAAGGGATGTATAGAATAGAAAAATATAAAAATAAAAATTCAAAGTAATTGTGACTCTTAGCCACAGAGCTGTTACTACTTCGAGCACAGAAAAAACACTGAGGTAGTACACTGAGGTACTCTGGGATATGGAGGGGTGGAGTGTTCTAAATTTAAATATTCAGTGCTGTTCCTACGGAAGCCCGTCCATATCCCAAGAGTACTCCAGTGACCCCTAGTGGATGATAAAGAAATAACATTTGCAGAGAGAGTTAGATTTGGGTGGGTTATTTTGTTTCTGTGCAGGGTAAGTACTGGCTGCTTTATTTTTACACTGCAATTTAGATTTCAGTTTGAATACACCCCACCCACATCTAACTCTCTCTGCACATGTTACATCTGTCCCCCCTGCAGTGCACATGGTTTTGCCCAACTGCTAACAAATTTGCTGCTACGATCAACTCAGAATTAGGCCCCAAGGCAAGTGTCTAACTAATATGAAGGCATTCTACGTTTACATCCTGCATGTAGATGACAGTTTCTCATGGATCCTGCACACAGAATGCATATCAATAAAGAAACATTTACACAATTTATTTTTGTAACTCGAAATAGAGGAGACAGATGGTCATTGCTTCATGTCCTGTAAAACAAATATTGTAGACAATTGTTCCTGTTTTCCCTTTACAATGATTGGAGAGTTGCAATTTCACAGTAGGAAAGCTTTACTGTGGTAAACAACGCAAAATTAATTATTGCTTCTTTTTCACGTGGCCACAGTCATATTTTCCCCGGACAACCTTAAGTTTCACCCCCGGCAGATCTTGCGTGCGCCCGCCTTCTACCAGCACTATGTTGTGTTCCTGCAGGTTGTGTCCTTCTCCAGGAATAAAGCACACCACTTCCTTGCCGTTGCTGAGCCGTACACGGGCACACTTGCGGTTGGCAGAGTTGGGTTTTTTGGGCTTACGGATAATGGTCTTAAGTACGACTCCTTTGAGCTGAGGGTTATTGCCCAAGATTCCTAATTTGGTTGGCTGTTTCTTTGGCCGCCCAGCTCTGTGCATCTGATTCAGGGTGGCCATGCTGCGGGAGTCCACGATGGACGAGGCGCTGGAGGTTGGCAGAGCAGCTCGGGTGAGGAAAGACCCTACAGAGAGAATCCATAAAGGCAAAGTGAACTTGGAATAATCATTTCCAGATATAACAGCATACCACAGTATATGTAACATCAGGAGCCAGCGTGTATATCCTTCCGGTCATCACAGTCTGTTACACAGTGTAACATCAGGAGCCAGCGTGTATACCCTTCTGGACATCACAGTCAGTTACACAGTGTAACATCAGGAGCCAGCGTGTATACCCTTCTGGACATCACAGTCAGTTACACAGTGTAACATCAGGAGCCAGCGTGTATACCCTTCTGGACACAACAGTCTCTTATGTAGTGCTCAAGATGCATCACATTTTTAGTAAAGAATACAACCTAAAAAAAATAAAAATAAAAAAACACTAATCAAAAGAAGTAAATTAAAAACCTATAAATGCATAGAGCAAGCCTGGACGAGCTGTGGCTCCCCAGGTGTTGTGAAACCACAAGTCTCAGCATACCCTTACTACTATCCGAGCGTGCTGGGACTTCACAATAACTGGAGAGCCACAGGTTGTCCACAGCTGACCTGAAGAACTCGGAGCAGCTGGGTATAAAAGCATTATGATTACAGAGTCATTTATATAAACAGCGCTTAGGGGACACTTGCTGACAATTTACCATCACAAGGAGGTATGTGTGTGATAAATTGTGTTGTGTAATCTGCATTGAGATCCTGAGCTGAATGCAGGTTGGACATCATTGCTCTAAGTGCACATGGGGGGGGGGGGGGGGGTCATTCCGACCTGATCGTAGCTGTGCTAAATTTAGCACAGCTACGATCACTTACACTGACATGAGGGGGAACGCCCAGCACAGGGCTAGTCCACCCCGCATGTCAGGCCGGCCCCCTCCCGCACAAGTACAAAAGAATCGCACAGCGGCGATGCTTTTGTTCTTGAAGAGTAACTCCCGCCCCCCTGCACGGTCCAGCCACTCCTGCGTTGGCCGGACCGCGCCCACAAAACGGCGCCGTGCCACCCCCTCCCGCCTCTGCCTGTCAATCAGGCAGAGGTGATCGCCATGCGCAGGCGCACTGCTGCGCCGGTGCAGTTCTGAACTAATCACTGCGCTGCGAAGAACTGCAGCGAGTGATCAGATCAGAATAACCCCCATAGTTGGGGCTGAGTCTGAGCGCATGCTATGCCAGTATTCAAGGATTTTTAGCTACTGCCCATGTGGGAAAATCGCTAAGAACTTGCAAAGTGCATGCTGTACACTAGGTGTATACACAGAAAGGTAGCAATTATAGCTATGTGCAACCCTGAATCTGCCCCAGCTGTGTGCATCTCCAGACCGCTCCTAACCATAAGCTTCAGCGCGCACTTACATCAGCCCTATACTAGGTGTAAATGAGCTGCCTGAACACAGGTGCAATTACACGTACACTCAGCTCTGCACGCAATTCTGCCTCTGAACTTACCGTATGGAAGAGAACAGCGTTACCACCGAGTCTGCATACAGCTCTGCATTGCCTGCCGCTGTGTATGCTTAATTCTGAAGCGGAAGTGCACAGTGCAAGAAGTTGCTGTTGGCCAGCTGCGACTCCTCGTACATTATATATCACAGAAAAGAATGAGCAAAATCAGACTCACCCCATCTCCAAGCTGTGGAGACAAGACTCCGTACCCCAGCAAGAGACATCTCTGATCAGACAGACATTACCTGCAAAGGGCCAAAACCATGATGTAATTTATGTGACTCCATGCAAATATTAACAGTTATATAGCGCTGTACAGATTATATTTCCATCATCATCATCATCATCAGTTGCTTCCCCAGTGATGCTTACACCCTATCACATGGACACACATACCATGGTGTTTAGGTGTATCTGCGTGGAAGAAACCCACGCGTACACATGAAGTGCACACACACACACTCCACTCAGATAGTGCATTGGTAGAAATTAAAGCCAAGCCCAGTGCTGTGAAGCATCAATACTGACCACTACACTAACCGTGCTATGTATGTACAGGAAAATAAACGCGATCTGTAGGCAGCAGAAGAGTGTAAGTACATCCCCAAGCTGTAACACTATAGGGCAGCCTGACGAGGGCGCCAGCACGGGCTGCTGCAGACCCTCACTCACCTTGAACAGACACCTACTCTTGGCAGCAACATGTGCGGTCACTTCCGGGTCAGCCGTACCGATGAGGTCTCGCAGTACAATGTTATTGGTCGCCAGTGGTAAGTCCCGCCTATCATTAGGCTGCAGAAAGGTCTGATTGGTCCAATTGCTGTCACGCCCTAATTACTACTCCAATAGTGCCACGCCCCTTTCTATCTGACCTAGTAGTATTTTTCATTGGCTAGTGCTATTCCAGTCACCGCCCTCCTGTCTCTGATTGGGTAGTCCCTTTGGCAGTGACTGCGTCTGTGTGATTGGCCAGCGCTGTGCCAGTCACCGCGCTCCTGTCTCTAATTGGGCAGTACTGGTGACAGTGACACCAGCAGCTGTGTGATGATAGGCCAGTTCGGGGTGTCCTCGTCCCCAATTAGGACTCCGAGGCAATGATGGCTGCCCGCATGCTGGCCGGGCTCTGTGCCCGCACTGTGCGCCGTGTCCCCGCAGGGAGACGCTCCTTGGGCAGCAGTGAGGACCAGGGGCCCCCAAGCTGGCTGTACGAGCATGTGCGGGAGGGCTACAGTGCGTGGCCCCAGCTGGACATGGAAGCGCTGAGCCGGGATCTGGACGCTGCAGAGCGGGAGCTGGGGGAGAGGAGACCGGGGAGACCCAAGGAGGGGGAGCTGCGGGCAGTGGTGAGCCAGGGAGAGCGGCTTACTGACACTCAGCACTGCATAGCTGGGAGGGGGCACTGTACAGGGAGCAGCGTGTGGCTCTGAGGTCGTTATCCCCATTCTACCGCCATGAAGTGTGTGTGTGTGTGTGTGTGTGTGTGTGTGTGTGTGTGTGTGTGTATATATGTACTGCTCAAAAAAATAAAGGGAACACTAAAATAACACATCCTAGATCTGAATGAATTAAATATTCTTATTAAATACTTTGTTCTTCACATAGTTGAATGTGCTGACAACAAAATCACACAAAAATTATCAATGGAAATCAAATTTATTAACCCATGGAGGTCTGCATTTGGAGTCACCCTCAAAAATTAAAGTGCAAAAACACACTACAGGCTGATCCAACTTTGATGTAATGTCCTTAAAACAAGTCAAAATGAGGCTCAGTAGTGTGTGTGGCCTCCTCGTGCCTGTATGACCTCCCTACAACGCCTGGGCATGCTCCTGATGAGTTGACGGATGGTCTCCTGAGGGATCTCCTCCCAGACCTGGACTAAAGCATCCGCCAACTCCTGGACAGTCTGTGGTGCAATGTGGCGTTGGTGGATGGAGCGAGACATGATGTCCCAGATGTGCTCAATTGGATTCAGGTCTGGGGAATGGGCGGGCCAGTCCATAGCATCAATGCCTTCATCTTGCAGGAACTGCTGACACACTCCAGCCACATGAGGTCTAGCATTGTCTTGCATTAGGAGGAACCCAGGGCCAACCGCACCAGCATATGGTCTCACAAGGGGTCTGAGGATCTCATCTCGGTACCTAATGGCAGTCAGGCTACCTCTGGCGAGCACATGGAGGGCTGTGCGGCCCCCCAAAGAAATGCCACCCCACACCATTACTGACCCACTGCCAAACCGGTCATGCTGGAGGATGTTGTAGGCAGCAGAACATTCTCCTTGGCGTCTCCAGACTCTGTCACGTCTGTCATATGTGCTCAGTGAGAACGTGCTTTCATCTGTGAAGAGCACAGGGTGCCAGTGGCGAATTTGCCAATCTTGGTGTTCTCTGGCAAATGCCAAACGTCCTGCACGGTGTTGGGCTGTAAGCACAACCCCCACCTGTGGACGTCTGGTGCTCAAACCACCCTCATGGAGTCTGTTTCTGATCGTTTGAGTAGACACATGCACATTTGTGGCTTGCTGGAGGTCATTTTGCAGGGCACTGGCAGTGCTCCTCCTGTTCTTCCTTGCACAAAGGCGGAGGTAGCGGTCCTGCTGCTGGGTTGTTGCCCTCCTACGGCCTCCTCCACGTCTCCTGATGTACTGGCCTGTCTCCTGGTAGCGCCTCCATGCTCTGGACACTACGCTGACAGACACAGCAAACCTTCTTGCCACAGCTCGCATTGATGTGCCATCCTGGATGAGCTGCACTACCTGAGCCACTTGTGTGGGTTGTAGGGAGGTCATACAGGCACGTGGAGGCCACACACACTACTGAGCCTCATTTTGACTTGTTTTAAGGACATTACATCAAAGTTGGATCAGCCTGTAGTGTGTTTTTCCACTTTAATTCTGAGTGTGACTCCAAATGCAGACCTCCATGGGTTAATAAATTTGATTTCCATTGATAATTTCTCTGACGTCCTAGTGGATGCTGGGGACTCCGTCAGGACCATGGGGATTAGCGGCTCCGCAGGAGACAGGGCACAAAAATAAAGCTTTAGGATCAGGTGGTGTGCACTGGCTCCTCCCCCTATGACCCTCCTCCAAGCCTCAGTTAGGTTTTTGTGCCTGTCCGAGCAGGGTGCAATCTAGGTGGCTCTCCTAAAGAGCTGCTTAGAAAAGTTTTTTAGGTTTTTTATTTTACAGTGAGTCCTGCTGGCAACAGGCTCACTGCAACGAGGGACTTAGGGGAGAAGAAGTGAACTCACCTGCGTGCAGGATGGATTGGCTTCTTAGGCTACTGGACACCATTAGCTCCAGAGGGATCGAACACAGGCCCAGCCATGGAGTCCGGTCCCGGAGCCGCGCCGCCGACCCCCTTGCAGATGCCGAAAAGTGAAGAGGTCCAGAAACCGGCGGCAGAAGACTTTTCAGTCTTCATGAGGTAGCGCACAGCACTGCAGCTGTGCGCCATTGTTGTCACACACTTCACACCAGCGGTCACTGAGGGTGCAGGGCGCTGTGGGGGGCGCCCTGGGCAGCAATGAAATACCTATACTGGCTAAAAGATACATCACATATAGCTCCTGGGGCTATATGGATGTATTTAACCCCTGCCAGGTCTCAGAAAAACGGGAGAAGAAGCCCGCCGAAAAGGGGGCGGGGCCTATTCTCCTCAGCACACAGCGCCATTTTCCCTCACAGAAATGCTGGTGGGAAGGCTCCCAGGCTCTCCCCTGCACTGCACTACAGAAACAGGGTTAAAACAGAGAGGGGGGGCACTTATTTGGCGATATGATTATATATATTAAGATGCTATAAGGGAAAAACACTTATATAAAGGTTGTCCCTGTATAATTATAGCGTTTTGGTGTGTGCTGGCAAACTCTCCCTCTGTCTCTCCAAAGGGCTAGTGGGGTCCTGTCCTCTATCAGAGCATTCCCTGTGTGTGTGCTGTGTGTCGGTACGTGTGTGTCGACATGTATGAGGACGATGTTGGTGAGGAGGCGGAGCAATTGCCTGTAATGGTGATGTCACTCTCTAGGGAGTCGACACCGGAATGGATGGCTTATTTAAGGAATTACGTGATAATGTCAACACGCTGCAAGGTCGGTTGACGACATGAGACGGCCGGCAAATCAATTAGTACCTGTCCAGGCGTCTCAAACACCGTCAGGGGCGTTAAAACGTC